>NC_041385.1:673467018-673474217 GCF_002162155.2 Triticum dicoccoides | reverse complement strand
GTTGGACGCCATCTCGAGCCCTGTCGCGCCCCGACCCGTCTCCCTCCGCGCCCGGGGAGCCGTCCCTGGCCGGAGCGCCGCCCCTCGCCGGAGCCGGTAGCCGCCGCTGCCGTCCTTGTTCGAGGCGAGCAGGGAACCGCTCGTCCCCGCGTCGGCCGACCCCGTGGGCCCCGGAGCCCCGGCCCAGCAGTGCCCGGCCCAGCCGGCCTGCCTCCTCCTCCGTCATGGGCCGAAGCCCACTTCGGTGAGCAGCCCGCTATATCCCGCCCAGTCACATTTTAGCTAACCTGCGCTCATCTGTTTTTTTCTGAAAACTGCTAACTCCCAGATCTGTGTAATTTTCATGCCATGTTCGTCATGCCGTATCTCTGCATCCGAAGCTCCGTTTCATGCGTGTAATATGTCGAATTGTTCGCCTCAACGAGTACATCATTTCATTCCATTGCATCATATTAATTTCAGCTCATCTTGATGCCTGAATCATCGTTGTAAGAGTGCTTCATGATGTTTTCTGCTGTCTGTTAACAGAACGAGCTCATTTGTCATTTTTTGCCATGATTGATGTGTGCATCCTATGAGGTTAATGTCTACATGTGTTTTGAACTATGCCATGTCTTATTTAAAGAGGTGCTTACCATGTATTTTTGTGATTAATGTGGTGACTAGCACAAGCATGCAAACTAGGCATCCTGATGTTACTGATTTTAGTCCCTGTTCTGCTGTTATTTTGATGCCATGTAAACTTGATGCTACAGAGATATCCATGCATGTTTTGAGATACTTAAGTAAGGGTGTTTTGAACATATGGTTATGCTCTATCCATACCTGCCCTTGTTTGCATTTATGGAGTAGTCTAGCATGACATTTGAGTGCTCTACTTTTGCTTCAAAATGTTTCCTGGCAGATTGATTACATGTTATTCAATTTTGCGAAGGTTGCTATAGTTGATCCTTGCATGCTATGGACTTGTTCTTGACTTGGTTTGTTTCACAAACATGTCTTCTTGATGATGCTATGCTTATCTTGTCATGCAATGACTTGTGGTGAGTGATTCGAGCTTGTTAAGTAGTGTACATGATGTTGCTGTTTTGCTAGGCTGAATCTGTTATTTCGCGATGCTATATAAACATGTTGCTACTAATTATTCTATGCATAATCTGGAGATGTTCTATAAACATGTTTTGATCTACATGTCATCCTTTATCCATCCATGCCCCTGATTGCATTTATATCCTGCCGTAGATTGTTCATATCTTGCTCCAAAGTTGCTTGATAATGTTGTTGTCATCCTGTTAACATTATGATCAGTTGTTGCCATGTGTTTTCCTAGTGTTCCATGCACCCTATGACCTTGCTCTTGCCATTCTTAGCTTCACAAATATGCCTTCTTACTGTTGGGTGCCTTGCCATGCCATGTATTGCTCTGTAGTGAGTTGCACAAGCTCATCTACATGCCTTCATAATTCTGTTTCTGCCATGTTTGAATCTGTATAATAACTTGCTATGTTTACGTGGGTGCCTTCATATTTTCTTATCCCTTTTGGCTTATGGTTAGTAAGGGACTTTTGATCTATGCTTTGAGTAGATTCATGCCATGCCTTTGTTTGCCATTATAAGTTCCTATAACATGTTGTTTGATAGCTCTAAAGATTGCATCGTGATGTTATTTTCTGCAAGGTCTGAAATTGTTATAATTTGCAATCTTACCATGTCTGTTTGAGCATGTTCTATTGATTTCTGGAGATAGCTCAGTGTTCATGTTTTGTAATGCTTTACCTGTACATCATGCCCATGCCTTTTGTTATTATATTGTGGTGATGTATTATGTTGTTTTGATGGTTGCAATATGCCTAGTTGCTGTTTTGGACAGCTTGTCCTTTACACTTGTATAGTGTGTGTGTGTGTTGAACCGTTGCTCCGTTTTGAGTGTGCTCTATATGAAACTTTCTTAGAATTGCATGTAGTTTCATATTATCATGTTGCATCCATGTTTTGAGGTGTTTGCTTGATGTTTGGGTGCATTTTGCATCAATGCCATGTTTATCTTGGTTTGTTCATATCTTCTAGGCCGTAGCTCCGAACTAATTGAACTTTATATGCAAGTTGACTAGAATCTCGTGTAGATCATCTTTGTGCATCTTAACTTGCTGTTTAACAACTTGAACATAAGGTTTATTCAGATCTGGACTAATTTCGAAATATGCATATGAGGACTTACCGGAATTGTTATATGTTGTTCCCGGCCTCTTTTAAACTTGCCTTGATGTGTTGCTCTCATTTGCATCATCTCTTGCCATGAGTAGCTTCATGTAGTCTTGTCATGCATCATGCTTGTTGTGCATCATGTCTTGTTCATGTGTGGTGTGTTTACCTATGTTGTGTGCTTCTTTTCGATAGTTTCTGTTTCGTTGCGATCGTGAGGAGTCGTTCGTCTACGCTTGGTTCGGCTTCTTCCGTTCGTCTTCTTCATGGACTTGTTCTTCTTCCTAGCGGGATTTCAGGCAAGATGACCGCTACCCTGGATTTCACTACTATCATTGCTATGCTAGTTGCTTCGTTCTATTGCTATGCTGTGCTACCTATCACCTATTTATCAAGCCATCCCAAATTGCCATGAACCTCTAACCTTTGACACCTTTCCTATGCAAACCGTTGTTTGGCTATGTTACCTCTTTTGCTCAGCCCCTCTTATAGCGTTGCTAGTTGTAGGTGAAGTTGAAGATTGCTCCATGGTGGACAGGATTTTGGTTGGGATATCACAATATCTCTTATATTATTAATGCATCTATATATTTGGTAAAGGGTGGAAGGCTCGGCCTTATGCCTGGTGTTTTGTTCCACTCTTGCCGCCCTAGTTTCCGTCATACCGGTGTTATGTTCCCCGATTTTGCGTACCTTACGTGGTCGGGTGATTTATGGGACCCCCTTGATAGTTCGCTTTGAATAAAACTCCTCCAGCAAGGCCCAACCTTGGTTTTACCATTTGCCTCACCACCACCTACTTTTCCCTTGGGAGTCGCTCTCTCGAGGGTCATCTTTATTATAGCCCCCCCCCCGGGGCCAGTGCTTGTCTAAGTGTTGGTCCAACCTAGAGCACCGTGCGGGGCCATCCCTTGGCAACTTGGGTTACGTCAGTTCCTGTACGCTTCGCTTATCCGGTGTTGCCCTGAGAACGAGATATGTGCAGCTCCTATCGGGATTGTCGGCGCATCGGGCGGTCTTGCTGGTCTTGTTTTACCATTGTTGAAATGTCTTGTAAACCGGGATTCCGAGTCTGATCGGGTCTTCCTGGGAGAAGGTCTATTCCTTCGTTGATCACGAGAGCTTGTCATGGGCTAAGTTGGGACTCCCCTGCAGGGTATAATCTTTCGAAAGCCATGCCTGCAGTTATAGGAAGATGGGAATTTGTTAATGTCCGGTTGTAGACAACTTGACACCAGATCCGAATTAAAACGCATCAACCGTGTGTGTAGCCGTGATGGTCTCTTTTCGGCGGAGTCCGAAAAGTGAACACGGTTTATGGGTTATGTTTGACGTAAGTAGGAGTTCAGGATCACTTCTTGATCATTGCTAGCTTCACGATCGTTCCTTTTGCTCTCTTCTCGCTCTTATTTGCGTATGTTAGCCATCATATATGCTTAGTCGCTGCTGCAACCTCACCACTTTACCACTTCCTTTCCCTCTAAGCTTTGCTAGTCTTGACACCCATGGTAATGGGATTGTTGAGTCCTCGTGGCTCACAGATTACTACAACAACAGTTGCAGGTACAGGTTTTGCGATGATCATGGCGCGAGAGTGATGCTTGCTTGCATTGAGTTCTTCTTCTGCTTCTTTTTCGATCAGGGGATAGGTTCCAGGTCGGCAGCCTGGGCTAGCAGGGTGGATGTCGTTTGAGTTTCTGTTTGTAATTCATCCGTAGTCGGATGATGCTCTTATGTATTGTGATGCTGTATTCATGTGGCATTGTATGCCTTATGTATGTATCCCCATCTATTATGTAATGTTGATGTAATGATATCCACCTTGCAAAAGCGTTTCAATATGCGGATCTATCCTTGGTGGGACCTTCGAGTTTCTTTTGGATAGGGTCGCATATTGGGCGTGACAAGTTGGTATCAGAGCCTCGACCGACCCTAGGAGCCCCCTTGATTGATCGTGTAGTCTGGCCATTGTTGAGTTTAGAAAGAAAAGTGTTTTCAGAGTCTAGTTATATCGGAGAGTAGGAATTCTTTTTACTCCTCAGCCCCTTCGTTGCTCTGGTGAGGAATCTTGACGTAGGTGTTTTGAATTATTCCTCTTCCCCTTCAAATTTTTCTTTAGGATCACGCAGTTGGTTTTCCGATCGTTGGTTCTCAGCTCTTTTCATCCGGTGCATTTCTCGTCAAGTCAACTCGAGCCTCTTCTTCTTCGAGTTCAATCCTCAGTTGTTTTCTTTCCCACCCGCCCACCCTTTTCTTCTCGGAACTGGAGTCCGTAATTGAGTATCCATCCTACTCATGCGAAGTCTTTGCCTTCTTCCCTCAATCATTTCAACCGGTGAATTCTCGTCTCGGTGGACATTCTTCATCTCTTCTCCGGTGGAATCAATTCATGTTTTTCGGGTTGATCATAGTCTCTTCCTTCGATCAAGTGTTTTCCCTGCTCGTTCGCCTTCTCGCCAGTTTATCATTCCGGACTTCGGAAGACATCTTAGGAAATTCGTCTGTGTTCGAATTAATTCGAGGTTGTCACCTCATTCAAATATTTCATTCGTTCCAGTGCATCATCTACCTTTTCAACATCCCTTTCCAACGGTGTTTTTCTCTTCAGTGGGCCCTAACCCAGAGGTATTTTCCAGGATCTTACCTGACTCTTCTACTTCCCCGGAGTTATTCTCAAATTCTTTCAAGTGTGACGTAAGAATGGATTCCATCAGTCAGATGCCATCTCCAAGTTCGCTTTCAAATTCTTTTCATCGTTTGGTTCAACCCTTCCTCTCTGTTTTTCATTCTCCCGGAGTATCTCAATAATTTCGGTGGTGTTTCTCGTCTTCATTCTCAGCTTTGAAGATCGAAGAAGAGTTTTCCTCTAAATCTTGCCCTTTCTCCCGAAGATTCGTCGTTCTAGCTTCTTGTTATCCTCGAGAATTATTCCATTTGTCAGATATTCCTTTTCTCAACCATCCGGGGCATTTCATGAGTTGTTTTCATTTCTTTCATCCGGAGGCCATCGTTCCAGAAGATTTTTTTCGTCCTCACATTTCAGCTACCGTTATCCAATTATTCTGGTGCTTCATTCAAATGTTCATTAATCAGCTCATGATCTCTTCGTTCTGTTGCATCTAAATCCCCTCGAGCATATTGGTTTTTCCAATTCTTCCCGGTGATTCATCCTCTTTTGTCAGTCATTTCCGAATTCTAACTGTGGTTCGTTCAAGATTCTTTTCTTCGATTGTCATTTTAATTCATTCGATCTTTCCAATCCTACCGGTGGTTCATGAAGACCTTCTCAGTTTGCGACATGTCCCTTCTCAATCCTTTTTCAAGAAGAATAAGTAGTATGAAAAATCCATTGTTGGTCATCAATTTAAGTTGATGAAGGATAAGCATACAATAAATCTTATTCTTATTTCATCAGACTGAGTAATCCCTTCCTTCAGAGTTTGTTCTCGATGAATAAATTCTAGTTCCAAGTGTTCTCCATCTTTTCTTTTCTGAAGTTCAATTTCCTCGGTCATTTCGTCGGAACCCCCAGCTAAATCATCGCAAGGCTCATCCTATACTTTCATCCGTTATGCTAACTCGTCATCCTTTTGTTACCGGAGTTCTTCATGGTGGTTCGTCATGATTTAATTCTTTCTTCAAGAGTTCATCAAGATTCTTGTCGGTGGAGTTCAAGTATCTTTTCTTCTTGCGTCTCGAAGTGCAATTAATCCTCTATATTCTTTTGAAGTGGAGTTTTGCATTTCTTCGTTATTCCCAGATATTCAAGCATTTTCTTATGGCATAATTTCACCTCAAGTTTTGAGTTGTTTTGATAAGTCCACATCAAGCTTATTCTTTCCGTTGTTGATTTTTTCTCAACAGCTCCATTCAATCCTTCCTTCTAAGTTCTTTTCATTTCTATTTCAATTCTTTCGGAGGCATTGCATTGTTCATCTCGTCAAGTGCAATCTCTTTGGGTGAAGTTCATGTTCTATCCTTTCCATGTTTCAGCCGGAGTGCTGCTTAAATCCTTTCAGTCTTATTCGTTTCTTATCTTATTCTAACCGGAGTGGTTTCATATCTATCTGTTTCCGTGAGATTTTGATTCTTGTCATTCTCGTTGTTCCTCTCTTCTTCTCGAGTGTTCTCGATTCTTTGCTTCTTCCCTTGAGTTCTTGTTTCACCTCATCCCTTTTCCATTCCATCTCGGTCCTAAGATCTCGGGACGAGATCTCTTGTTAGTGGAGGAGTGTTGTAACGCCCCGGATCCGATGCGCCAGGTGTCTGCCAGTTATTCGCCGTTGTTGCCTTGTCATTTGCTTGCGTGTTGCATTTTATCATGTCATCATGTGCATTTCATTTCGCATGTGTGTTCGTCTCATGCATCCGAGCATTTTCCCCGTTGTCCGTTTTGCAATCCGGCACTCCTATGCCCTCTGGCGTTCCCCTTTTGTCTCTCGTTGTGAGCGGGTGTTAAACTTTCTCGGAATGGACCGAGGCTTGCCAAGTGGCCTTGGTATAGCACCAGTAGACTGCCTGTCAAGTTTCGTGCCATTTGGAGGTCGTTTGATACTCCAACGGTTAACCGGGTAACCATAAAGCCCCTCTCTCCTTGCAGCCCAACACCCCTTCCAAAGTGGCCCAAAACCCATCCAACTCCTCTCCATGCTCTCGGTCGTTCGATCACGATCGTGTGGGCGAAAACCGCTCCTCATTTGGACTCTCCTAGCTCCCTCTACCTATAAATAGACCCTCCCCTTCCATTTTCGCGGATGAAACCCTAGCCCTCTCCTCCCCGCACCGCCGGACATGTCCATCCGCGCCGGACATGTCCGCCGGACACGTCGCTCCGGCCAATCCCGTCGCGCCATGTCAGCAGCGCCGCCGCCTCGCCCAATCGCGCGTCGCTACCTCATCCCCGCCGGCTCTCTCTCTCTCCTCCGCGCCGCCGAGCCCGCGGGGCCCATCGCCGGCCCGCCCCAAGCCAGATCTGGGCAGACGCCCCGGATCCCGCG
>NC_041385.1:673445310-673466565 GCF_002162155.2 Triticum dicoccoides | reverse complement strand
CCCGGCCGCGCCGCCCTCCGCCGCCCGCCGCCGGACCCCTGCGCCGCCGCCGCCTCGGCCCGTAGCCGCCGACGCCTCCGGTGCCGCTGCCGCCTCCTCCGGCGCCGACCTCGCCGTCCTCCAGGCGGCGTCTCTGCCGCCAAACCATCTGGCCCTGCCACCTGTGCGCCTCCCGGTCCACGCGCTGCTCCGTCAGCCCCGCGTCGCCCCGCGCGCCTCCTGCCGGCGCCGGCCTCCGCCGCCGACCGCGCGAGCCCGCAGCGGCCGCGTCCTCGCCACCGTTGGACGCCGTCCCGAGCCCTGTCGCGCCCTGACCCGTCTCCCTCCGCGCCCGGGGAGCCGTCCCTCGCCGGAGCGCCGCCCCTCGCCGGAGCCGGCAGCCGCCTCCGCCGTCCCTGTTCGAGGCGAGCAGGGAACCGCTCGTCCCCGCGTCGGCCGACCCCATGGGCCCCGGAGCCCCGGCCCAGCAGTGCCCGGCCCAGCCGGCCTGCCTCCTCCTCCGTCATGGGCCGAAGCCCGCTTCGGTGAGCAGCCCGCTATATCCCGCCCGGTCACATTTTAGCTAACCTGCGCTCATCTGTTTTTTCCTGAAAACTGCCAAGTCCCAGATCTGTGTAATTTTCATGCCATGTTCGTCATGCCGTATCTCTACATCCGTAGCTCCATTTCGTGCGTGTAATATGTCGAATTGTTCGTATCAACGAGTACATCATTTCATTCCATTGCATCATATTCATTTGAGCTCATCTTGACCCTTGAATCATCGTTGTAAGAGTGTTTCATGATGTTTTCTGTTGTCTGTTAACAGAACGAGCTCATTTGTCATTTTTTGCCATGATTGATGTGTGCATCCTATGAGGTTGATGTCTACATGTGTTTTGAACTATGCCATGTATTATTTATAGAGGTGCTTAACATGTATTTTTGTGATCAATGTGGTGACTAGCACAAGCATGCAAACTAGGCATCGTGATGTTACTGATTTTAGTCCCTGTTCTGCTGTTATTTTGATGCCATGTAAACTCTATGCTACAGAGATATCCATGCATGTTTTGAGATACTTCAGTAAGGGTGTTTTGAACATATGGTTATGCTATATCCATCCCTGCCCTTGTTTGCATTTATGGAGTAGTCTAGCATGAAATTTGAGTGCTCTACTTTTGCTTCAAAATGTTTCCTGGCAGATTGTTTACATGTTATTCAATTTTGCCAATGTTGCTATAGTTGATCCTTGCATGCTATGGACTTGTTCTTGACTTGGCTTGTTTCACAAACATGTCTTCTTGATGATGTTATGCTTATCTTGTCATGCAATGACTTGTGGTGAATGATTCGAGCTTGTTAAGTAGTGTACATGATGTTGCTGTTTTGCTAGGCTGAATCTGTTATTTCGCGATGCTATATAAACTTGTTGCTACTAATCATTCTATGCATAATCTGGAGATGTTCTATAAACATGTTTTGATCTACATGTCATCCTATATCCATCCATGCCCCTGGTTGCATTTATATCCTGCCGTAGATTGTTCATATCTTGCTCCAAAGTTGCTTGATAATGTTGTTGTCATCCTGTTAACATTATGATCAGTTGTTGCCATGTGTTTTCCTAGTGTTCCATGCACCCTATGACCTTGCTCTTGCCATTCTTAGTTTCACAAATATGCCTTCTTACTGTTGGGTGCCTTGCCATGCCATGTATTGCTCTGTAGTGAGTTGCACAAGCTCATCTACATGCCTTCATAATTCTGTTTCTGCCATGTTTGAATCTGTATAATAACTTGCTATGTTTACGTGGGTGCCTTCTTATTTTCTGGTCCTTTTTGGCTTATGGTCAGTAAGGGACTTTTGATCTATGCTTTGAGTAGATTCATGCCATGCCTTTATTTGCCATTATAAGTTCCTGTAACATGTTGTTTGATATCTCTAAACATTGCATCGTGATGTTATTTTCTGCAAAGTCTGAAATTGTTATAACTTGCAATCTTACCATGTGTGTTTGAGCATGTTCTATTGATTTCTGGAGATAGCTCAGTGTTCATGTTTTGTAATGCTTTACCTGTACATCATGTCCATGCCTTTTGTTATTATATTGTGGTGCTGTAGTATGTTGTTTTGATGCTTTCAATATGCCTAGTTGCTGTTTTGGACAGCTTGTCCTTTAAACTTGTATAATGTGTGTGTGTTGAACCGTTGCTCCGTTTTGAGTGTGCTCTATATGAAACTTGCTTAGAATTGCATGTAGTTTCATATTATCATGTTGCATCCATGTTTTGAGGTGTGTGCTTGATGTTTGGGTGCATTTTGCATCAATGCCATGTTTATCTTGTTTTGCTCATATCTTCTAGGCCGTAGCTCCGAACTAATTGAACTTTATATGCAACTTGACTAGAATCTCGTGTAGATCATCTTTGTGCATCTTAACTTGCTGTTTAACAACTTGAACATAAGGTTTATTCAGATCTGGACTAATTTCGAAATATGCATATCAGGACTTACCGGAATTGTTATATGTTGTTCCCGGCCTCTTTTAAACTTGCCTTGATGTGTTGCTCTCGTTTGCATCATCTCTTGCCATGAGTAGCTTCATGTAGTCTTGTCATGCATCATGCTTGTTGTGCATCATGTCTTGTTCATGTGTGGTGTGTTTACCTATGTTGTGTGCTTCTTTTCGATAGTTCCTGTTTCGTTGCGATCGTGACGATTCGTTCATCTACGCTTGGTTCGGCTTCTTCCGTTCATCTTCTTCATGGACTCGTTCTTCTTCCTTGCAGGATTTCAGGCAAGATGACCGCTACCCTGGATCTCACTACTATCATTGCTATGCTAGTTGCTTCGTTCTATTGCTATGCTGTGCTACCTATCACTTGTTTATCAAGCCATCCCAAATTGCCATGAACCTCTAACCTTTGACACCTTTCCTATGCAAACCGTTGTTTGGCTATGTTACCGCTTTTGCTCAGCCCCTCTTATAGCGTTGCTAGTTGCAGGTGAAGTTGAAGATTGCTCCATGGTGGACAGGATTTTGGTTGGGATATCACAATATCTCTTATATTATTAATGCATCTATATATTTGGTAAAGGGTGGAAGGCTCGGCCTTATGCCTGGTGTTTTGTTCCACTCTTGCCGCCCTAGTTTCCGTCATACCAGTGTTATGTTTCCGGATTTTGCATTCCTTACGTGGTCGGATGATTTATGGGACCCCCTTGACAGTTCGCTTCGAATAAAACTCCTCCAGCAAGGCCCAACCTTGGTTTTACCATTTGCCTCACCACCGCCTACTTTTCCCTTGGGAGTCGCTCTCTCGAGGGTCATCTTTATTATAGCCCCCCCGGGCCAGTGCTTGTCTAAGTGTTGGTCTAACCTAGAGCACCGTGCGGGGCCATACCTTGGCAACTTGGGTTATGTCGGTTCCTGTACGCTTCGCTTATCCGGTGTTGCCCTGAGAACGAGATATGTGCAGCTCCTATCGGGATTGTCGGTGCATCGCGCGGTCTTGCTGGTCTTGTTTTACCATTGTCGAAATGTCTTGTAAACCGGGATTCCGAGTCTGATCGGGTTTTCCTGGGAGAAGGTCTATTCCTTCGTTGATCGCGAGAGCTTGTCATGGGCTAAGTTGGGACACCCCTGCAGGGTATAATCTTTCGAAAGCCGTGCCTGCGGTTATAGGCAGATGGGAATTTGTTATTGTCCGGTTGTAGACAACTTGACAGCAGATCCGAATTAAAACGAATCAATCGTGTGTGTAGCCGTGATGGTCTCTTTTCGGCGGAGTCCAGAAAGTGAACACGGTTTATGGGTTATGTTTGACGTAAGTAGGAGTTCAGGATCACTTCTTGATCATTGCTAGCTTCACGACCGTTGCTTTTGCTCTCTTCTCGCTCTTATTTGCGTATGTTAGCCACCATATATGCTTAGTCGCTGCTGCAACCTCACCACTTTACCACTTCCTTTCCCTCTAAGCTTTGCTAGTCTTGATACCCATGGTAATGGGATTGCTGATTCCTCGTGGCTCACAGATTACTACAACAACAGTTGCAGGTACAGGTTTTGCGATGATCATGACGCGAGAGCGATGCTTGCTTGCATTGAGTTCTTCTTCTGCTTCTTCTTCGATCAGGGGATAGGTTCTAGGTCGGCAGCCTGGGCTAGCAGGGTGGATGTCGTTTGAGTTTCTGTTTGTGATTCATCCATAGTCGGATGATGCTCTTATGTATTGTGATGTCGTATTCATGTGGCATTGTATGCCTTATGTATGTATCCCCATTTATTATGTAATGTTGATGTAATGATATCCACCTTGCAAAAGCGTTTCAATATGCGGGTCTATCCTTGGTGGGACCTTCGAGTTCCTTTTGGATAGGGTCGCATATTGGGCGTGACAGAGACCTATATTGGGGTCCGGACTTTAGAAGAGAGAGTGGTGTTAATGTGCTCGTGTGTTGGTGTTTGGGGGAGAGAACGACTTATCTATGTGTGGGGGCGACGAGGGGGGGGGGTGTGGCTTCAGATAAAGAGTGAGGTGTCTATATTTGAGGGACTTCAGCATAATTGAGATATACATGGTCAATAGTGTGTGCACTCATAGTCCAACATTCTTCGCCAGAGCCCTTCCCCTTCCCCTCCCCGACCCCCGAGTCTAGTCCTCCGCCACATCGGTGGACCTCACACCCCGCCGGATCTACCTTCCGCACCTTGGAACCCCCAACTGCCAACTCACCACTTCACCAGAGCCGCTTCAGCGACTGGCTTGTTAACCGCTCCAGATCTCCTTGACCGCCATCATGGCCCACCGCACCAGATCTGCTTAATCGGCGCCCTCATCCACCACAGTGTATGCCCTTCAGCTGGCCCTTCATACAAGCCCTCGTCTGCCACAACAGATCCGCCTCACCGAAAGCACTGTACAACGCGCCCGCCGAAGCCTTCGTCCACTGCACCGGACCCGCTCCACAGACACCATATTCAACTCTACCGGCCCTGCTTTACCGACACCACAGACTAGTCAGGTTATTTCGATTTTACTCCTTCGGTTTTTCTCTTTATCGTTCAACTGTTCACTTACCACAAATGAGCTTTCTTGTATGTCGACAGGCACCGCAACTGTAGCACCGGAGCCGCTTCAGCGACGGTGACAGCCGGCCCAAACTCAACCGCAACACGAGCACCATCGATGATCCTTCGCTATCAAGTATGACAACGATATATATATGCCGCCGAGAATTAGGTACTATTATCCAACGGCCGGCGCCTACATTCACTTTCCTAGCATAAGCACCGCACCTTTGAATTTCTTAGGGCATCATTCGGTTTTTCATGAGACACGTTATTCTGGTTGCACCTGTAGGGCCATACTTCTGGTAGTGAACATGTTACATGTGCTAAATTACATACCAGTGCACATATAGTTAATATGCTTTAGTTTTATCCCAAGTATTACTGTACATCCTAGATATCACTGCCTACTATTTTACTTCTTGAGTGCTATATTTATGATAATGGTGTTGTTCTGATGCCACCTGTTGGTTCCATCAGACTACTTAATGTTCTCTATGCTTAATTACACATCAGCAAACTAGCATGTGGTTCCACTGCTTTTTGTTTGTTTTACCCTACATTTTATGATGCTAGCTATTACCTCACTGCTCTGAGCCTCTGTTCGTTGCTTGTTTGTTTGTTCTTGATCTTCCCAAGTTGCCTGACTAATTTTATGCTTCTATTAATTATGGAGCTGCCAACCCCATCAAGCAAAATTATTGTTCTTTTGGGGCTGGCACCTCGAACAAGCATAAAAATAGAGGGAAGTAGATATATTGTCGTGTATGCACACACCCTTCTTTCATTAGTTTAGATGAACCATTGATGATCAATTCGGACCAGTGCATGTGATTAAAATTAATTTTACCCAAATAGAGGGTGCAGAATAAACTAAAACAACTAGATTTGCAACCACGGGATGCTGACGATATCTTCAAAGAACATTGCAACAACAGCGAGGCTTCACAGCAACATATGGTAAGCCAGTGTGTTTTAGTACATGTGAAATGTAACGCGAGTGGGCTGCTTTCTTGGCTTGTGCCCTCAACCTATAATCCTACAGAATTACAAATAGTTCAGTTGTCTGCTTTGTTGTTTTGCTTGATTCGGATGCTTGTTTGTTGTTACGCTATACCTGAGTTGGCCAATATGTCTGCAGTGCATGTTGTACTATCGTAAAGAAATGCATGCCTAGTTCATTTGAGTCCTTAAATTTTCCTCTCAACTTCATCACAAGACTGTCTTCATAGTATATATGAGGCCACACTGTTAAGTGCTTTCTCAGATTATTTCAACTGCTTAGATGCCTTGGCAACTTAAATATAGCAGTGGTACACTCCCTTTCACCTAGGGATGTCAACTTGGTCCTGTTTAATCCCGATTAAAGTCCACTAGTGGTATGATAGTTCAAGAGAGTTTTTGTTTTTGAGGAAAATGAACTAGGGAGCTAGCAAAAACTAACTAGATGGGACTCGCGGATGTCGTTTATTTGCCACTTACATCCCTAGTTTCATCTTACCATTTTAATTCTTTTTGGCTGATGCTTCTTCGAACCATTTAAATATAGCTTTCCATGCTCGGCAATAATTCGTATGTTGTTTACCATGTAAGCTTACTGCCTAGATCATACGATAACTATCTCTTACCTATGTCCAGTGGAAACCTTTCAGGATGCCATTCACACTAGGACACAATGTACAACCCCAGAATATATTTGTGGAAGTAGTGCACCATCCATGTTACCATATGGTAGCAGTTCAGAAGCAACACCGCCGAAGAGCAGTGTGAGAACAAATATTATAGTGCTTGAGGCTCTACTAGAGGCAGAAAGAGATGGTGTGGCTGCCATGAATGAGGTAATCTTTATCTTGAGGCTGGAAATTATGGAATTAGCGGCACGCATTATGCAAGCAACCCAAGAATTGGAGGAAGTAAGAATGTTGCATTTGAAGACGGAGGAGGTCCTACTATTTCTGCTATCTGAAGCCCAGGGTAATCCCGGTTCTTGTTTAGATACCAGTTGAAATTGTTATTAGATTATTGTACTTGCATGTTGTGTCATGTCTCTAAATGGATTATGTTGCAAGACCCCCTATGTTGTCCATGTGTTGTAATGATCTGAATTTTTTAGGCGAGGTAATCCTCAGTACTTGTATGATTGACATAAGGTGAACTGTTTTTCGTGTGAGCATATTGTATTGGATGAAATAATTGTTTGACTCAAAGTGTATCCAACCTACTGAATTCGAAGATCTCGGCATTTCTAAATCATAATCATATATAAAGGTGGAATAAATCTTTGTTGTGGTTTTGAAAAATAAATAACAAAACGTAGAATTATCTGTGGATATTCGTAATTGAATAGAAATTGGATTTGAATTTAGTTTGCCACGGCCCATGGCAAACATGAATGCTAATTCTCCCGAGTTTTGAATGAAGCGGCTAAACATCCACTATAATTTGTAGGCTGCCCAAAGCAAGTGTTTGCGAGATGGAAATTACTGTCTACCCCTGACACTTGACATCCTTATCGACCGGATTTACACTGCTATCGGTAGGGGTAGACTAGTAGCTTCAATCAGACGTGACACGACGGCCTCTGAGCCCATTCACACATGGTGGGCGCTAAACGTGGGGGGTAAAACACATTTGATTCAAGCTCGTCCAAAAGACATGTGTCTCTTCCTCCATTTCCCCATTTATACACTTTGGGCGGCAAAACAAACTCTCCTCATCCGAAATCGATGTAGGCTAATATTTTAAATAGGGGCAAATGTGTAACTTCCCTCAGACATGACACAACCACCCTACCTGTCGGCCCCGTTCATACACCATGGGCGCCAACCGTGGGCGGCAAAACACCCTCTCCTCGCCCGAAATAGTTACCGGCAAATATTTGGGAGATGCGAGATTACCGTCCTATCCCCAACCAATGTGATGTCCGTAATTTTAAATGGAGGATAAGTTCGTAATTTTCCCACATTTCAGAGAAGCGTGTCCCAAAGTTTGAGATCCCCCCTCCCCTCCATTTCCCCGTTCATACACCGTCGACGCCACGACAACCTCCCCATTACGGCTAGACTCCTCCGTCCGCCACCCCATCCTCCACCTTGTCGGAGCCGCTACCCCTACCCCATCGTCCACTGCAAGATATGGACGTCTCTCATCCATGGCGCTGGACCAGGATCCTTTCATCGCGTCCTCTCGCTTCATCAGCGTTGTCGTCCACCTTGCCGTTGCCGCTCCTATGTCTGCCTCGTCCACGGCAACAAGATTTATCCCCCAACTTGGTCGTCTGCCATCTAAAGTCTTCTTCCCCACCGCCGACAGCCATCGCACCCGCAACACCCTAAATGTATCAGCAGAGGCCTACACGGCATCGCAAGAGAGGTGGTACTCTTCCATATGTGCTTAAGTTATTGATCTCGCCCGGAAAATAGATCGTAATTTGTTTACTATACTTTTCTTGTCCGTACCAAATCGTAGTAGCTAGTTGAAAGCAAACATTGGTTGCGAAATAGCTTTGTCCGGTTTGCACCTTCAGAACTCGTAAAGCTTATGGTTCCCCCCCCCCCCTTTATATTCAATACCATCATTGTAGGTGCTTCATGTCGTGCCAGCACTGCTCCTCAAGACCTCAACCCAAAGCGTACGTGTTGAAATACGAATCTGATATGATGCTCATATCACTAAAACAGAGAACGTTTAATACCTAATGTTCCTATATTCATTTCGAAAAGCATGTGCGCCACCCACTGGTCCAGCTAGTTCCACTTTCTGTTTTTTCTCTTAATGCTTAGGGTTTTCCCCTTTTATCTACTCTACTATGATCTGTGTAGGTGCTTTCTGTCGTACTAGCATTACTCCACCCTTCAAGCTAAACAACACAACACTCAGAATTCGAAAGCTTAGTTGTTCAAATATGATTGTGATATGATACTTATATTAGTTAACAGACACATTTAATTGGTTAGCTAAAGGTCCCACTTGAGTTTCCAAATGCATGTCGCGACATATAGAGGGACAGCAGAATTGCATTTCTTTGTCACTTGTTAACTGTACTTTCTTGTCCATACCAAATCTTAGTTGTTATTTCAAAGCAAACATCGGTTGCTAACTACCCTTTGCGTGGTTTGCAGCTTCAGGTCTGTCATCTCACTGCCACGGTCAACACTGTACTCATCATGTTTATGGTTTCCCCATTTTATGATGACCACGATCAGCCTACGTGGTTCATGTCATAATAGCACTGCTCCACCCATCGAACTAAACAAGCTTAGTTGTACAAATTCATATATGCTATTATGCTGATATTAGTAAAACTGAGATATGTTTAATTGGTCAGCTAAATGTTCCTACTTTAGTTTTGAAATGCATGTGAGCCACATATGGAGAGACCGGAAAGAATAGTATTTCTCTGTGCGCTCTGGTTCATCATGGGTGGCCAATCGACATTGTATTGAAAGACTTGTAATATCTTCAATCTGCTTGCTATTTTGCTCTTCTTTAAGATGATCCTCTTCTCTTGCGGTCGACTGCTCAGGTCGAGTTGTTCTCCCTTAGTATATTTTGAATCTGTCAGGTCAGGTCAACTTGTTCTTCTTTACTATATGTTGAAGCTATCATCTGCGAAGTGTCATCACTTCCGGAGTTCTAATATTTTGAGTAGTAGGCCACATTATATTAATGCACACACCAAATTACAGCATGCATGGCATCTCTTAAAAGAATTGCAGAGATAGCACAAAGGGGTTTATAGGGAGGCAGTATTGGATTAGAATCACTTCTGCATTACAAAGATAATCTCACTTGTTTTTATGTTTTCATGCATGTCAGATATTGAACATTATCAAAATGAATATGAGAATGGGCGCATGAGAGGAATATTGCGGAACAATCCACTGGCTAAGAAACTTGGCATGGTGGAGGATGGCCTACCTTATTCACCCATCAAGGTGCTTACTCTAACTTGGCAAGGTTGTATTGGTCGCACATATTTTGCATCTGACCTCTTGCATTACTTCTACTTTGTTACACCATTTGCTTAGTTTAAGCATCATATATGAGTATATGCAATACCTATCCATTTCCTGTACTTATTCCATGTGTCGTCACCCTATGTTTTTCCAGTAAAATGTTGTTCTTCCGTAATAGATGTCCAAAAGGAAGAGGGTGAGTGCAGATCCTCAAGGAGTACAAACTAGGTATTTGGAAAAGGTAGTGATACCTGTTAAATCAGATAGATCAGCAGCCACAGAAAACACAGGCCCAACTGTACCACATTTTACCCCTACTCCAGTGGCCAAACCCCGATTAGAACTGCTGAGAACCCAGCGCCAGGTACTGTCTATGATATCAATTCAAAATTTGAACTCCTAAATTTCTGCATCTGCCTTACCTTCTCTCTTGTATGAAAACTAATTTCAGATGAATCTCCTTTCTCAAAGGATCATACGATCTCACAACAATACTGGGCTCTGCATTGCTCTTGTCAGTACCTCTCTCCCTTTTTCCTTGTAATGTTGTACTTAATTAATTGCTATTTGATTATGTGTCATCAGTCTACACCAGAGCTTCATTATCCTTTGTTTCTTCCAATATTATTTGATCTATATTTTCTCTTTGCAAAATGTATAATAATGTCAACGCTTATAAAGAATTTTCTTTGGGGAATTTATTGAATTATCCTTCCATCAACATGGAGAAGGGCTTTGTCCAGCCCGTGTTAACATGTAATGTAAGTTCATCCTTCTCAAGCCTTCAAACTTTGTTCTAGTATAGATTTGGATAGCCATCATTTCCTTCACTTCTGTTTGCTTTGCTATTTACATATGATTGGATGTTTGCAACAACTACCAGTTCCGAATTGTAGTTGTAAAAACATGTTCCTTATGCAGAACAGATCCATTTATTTGCTTATATAATTGTGAAACTTGTTACGTGTCTCCTTGGTTCTCTTTCAGAGTCGTATCTCTTATGCCAGCCAGAACTTTAGGGAAGATAGTGAGCCAAACCATCTTGAGGACAGCAAGATGACCCGAAGGTCCTGTCTTCATGAAGACAGTGAGTTGAAGCTACTCACCAGCAGGTGTGAGACAACCTCTATGGAGTCGCCCCTCAATCAGTTCGACTTCCTCAGTCTCAACTTAAAGCGGAAAGGCTTGTTTCAACTCAGCTCCGACTTGAAGTGAAAGATGTAATGATGATGTTAGAGGACTGCCTTGCACACCATCATGCCATACAGCTACGGGTGATGCATCTATCATTGACACAACTGAGGTCTAATCAGCTTGATCGGCTGTTTCAGGGGCCCGACCTAGCCGGGCCTAGTGCCTTCTGAAGTGCTCTCAGTTTTGTATATTCTTTTGTCGGCGCATTTATTTGCGCTGGTGGCGAACTTTGGTGCCCAGTGGATGTAATATGTGTAATAGCCATGATAGCCTAGCATAATTTTTCTCCTTATTTATTTCATTGTTGTCTTGTTTATTTGTTTGCTTGTAGTCAGTGCAGTTCTTTTTCCGCGGTTTGCTAGTGGCTGCAATAACCTATTTTTTTTAAAACTAGGCCACAATAACCATGGGCTACATATTTACTATGGTGACACTGGGCCTCCTACGGACCGTAGAAACAATGGGCCTTCTACGGGCCATAGAAAGAATGGGCCTTCTACGGGCCATAGAAACAATGGGCCTGCTATGGGATGTATCATCAATGGGCCTTATACGGGCCCTATGATTGATTGGCCAAACATGGGCCAATAACAGACCACATTATGGCCATAAACGGGCTATAGTTGGAATCGTCCGTTCATGGGCCGACCATAAAGGGCCTTCGTTAATAGGCCGTATTTGATGACGCTATGAAAACGGCCATACGTATTAACATGCCACAAACAGGCCGACTGTAACCACGGGCCGAAATTGGCCCACAAACAGAAAATGGCAGTAACGGCCGTAAGTGACCGAATGCTGGAAATGATCCTAACAATAAATGGGCCCTGAGAAGGCCGAAAGATAACATGGGCTGCAAACGGCCCAATGGATTAACATGTCGTTAATAGGTATAAAGTGATACACTATTCATTACGGGCCAGTTTCAACACGGGTCGTTAATGGGCCAAGAGTTACGAAGGGCCTCATATGGGCGAAAGACGTCATGGGCCATACATGGGCCGGAACTTAAAATGGGCTGGAATAATATTGCACGGCCCAGACGGCGCTACTGGGCCTAATTTGGATAGGTCATAACGGGCCCTGGGTTAGCGGGTTGTAAATGGGCTATATAAGAACATGCCGTTAATAGGCTTTCCTTGGGCCGGCCCGCCACCTTTTGACCAAGTCAAACGGGCCGGCCTTTAAACAAGAATGGGCCTCTGTTGGGCCGTGCCACGTGTCGACGTATCATAGGCGCCTTCGGTCCAATGAGTGGATGACATCTGTCCCAATGGTGAGCCGACACATGTTTCCTCCAGCCAATGCGGATTTTACACGTGGAAAATCCCCATTGGTCGGGGTTGTTAGCGGGTTAGCGGATCGAAAACTGGACCCGATAGCTTAACGACATTTCGTCACGGTGGATGCCACGTGTTGGTCACCCTTGAAGAAAGCACTTCTGTGACGTGCGATTTATCGTCATGGAAGTGGACACTTTCGTGATGATAATTTTGGTAATGTCATGGAACACTTCTACGACAGCACAGGTATGACTATCTTGATTCTGTCATAAAATTGTCATGGATGTACATGCATGACAAAAAACGCGACCTACTGTGACAAACACGTATCATCACGGAAGTGTTTTTTTTTGTAGTGCATGAGATGGGTGACCAGAAGGTTTTTTCAATCCTAAAGGTGCTAACAAGGTGTGCAAGCTCCAACGATCCATCTATGGACTCGTGCAAGCATCTCGGAGTTGTAATATACACTTTGATGAGTTGATCAAAGCATATAGCTTTATACAGAATTGCGGTGAAGCCTCTATTTACAAGAAAGTGAGTGGGAGTACTACAACATTTCTGATAAGTATATGTGAACGACATATTGTTGATCGGAAATGAGGTAGAATTTTCTGAAAAAGCATATAGGAGTGTTTGAAAGGAGTTTTTTCAAAGAAAGACCTCGGTGAAGCTGCTTACATATTGGGCATCAAGATCTCTAGAGATAGATCAAGACCATTGATAAGATTTTTCAATGAGTAACCTTGACAAGATTTTGAAAGAGTTCAAAATGGATCAGTCAAAGGAGTTCTTGCCTGAATTACATGGTGTAAAATCGAGTAAGACTCAAAGCCCGACCACAGCAGAAGATAGAGAGAGAATGAAAGTCATTACATATGCCTCAATCATAGGTTCTATAAAGTATGTCATGTTGTGTACCAGACATGTTGTGTGCCTTGCCAATGAGTTTGGCAAGGGGGTACAATAGAGTAGATCAATAGACAACGGTCAAAATTATCCTTAGATGAGTAAGGAAATATTTCTCGGTTATGGATGTGATAAAGAGTTCGTCGTAAAGAGTTACGTCGACACAAGCTTTTACGCCAATCCAGATGACTCTGAGTCTCAATCTGGATACATATTGAAAGTGGGAGCAATTAGCTAGACTAGCTCCATGCAGAGCATTGTAGACATAGAAAATTTGCAAAATACATATGGCTCTAAATGTAGCAGACCCGTTGACTAAACTTCTCTTACGAGCAAAACATGATCACAACCTTAGTACTCTTTGGGTGCTAACCACATAGTGATGTGAACAAGATTATTGACTCTAGTAAACCCTTTGGGTGTTGGTCACATGGTGATGTGAACTATGGGTGTTAATCACATAAGATGTGAACTAGAATATTGACTCTAGTGCAAGTGGGAGACTGAAGGAAATATGCCCTAGAGGCAATAATAAAGTTGTTATTTTATATATCCTTATATCATGATAATTGTTTATTATTCATGCTAGAATTGTATTAACTGGAAACTTGATACATGTGTGAATACATAGACAAAACTCCGTGTCCCTAGTATGCCTCTACTTGACTAGCTCGTTGATCAAAGATGGTTAAGTTCCTAGCCATGGACATGTGTTCTGATTTGATAAACGGGATCACATAATTAGGAGAATGATGTGATGGACAAGACCCATCCGTTAGCTTAGCATTATAATCGTTTAGTTTTATTGCTACTGCTTTCTTCGTGTCAAATATATATTCCTCCGATTATGAGATTATCCAACTCCCGGACACCGGAGGAATACCTTGTGTGCTATCAAACGTTACAACATAACTGGGTGATTATTAAGATGCTCTACAGGTATCTTCGAAGGTGTTTGTTGGGTTGGCATAGATCGAGATTAGGATTTGGCACTCCGAGTATCGGAGAGGTATGTTTGGGCCCTCTCGGTAATGCACATCATATGAAGCCTTGCAAGCAATGTGACTAATGAGTTAGTTACAGGATGATGCATTACGGAATGATTAAAGAGACTTGCTGGTAATGAGATTGAACTAGGTATGAAGATACCAACGATCGAATCTCGGGCAAGTAACATACATATGACAAAGGGAATAACTATATTGACATTGTGGTTCGACCGATAAAGATCTTCGTAGAATATGTGGGAACCAATATGAGCATCCAGGTTCCGCTATTGGTTATTGACCGGAGAGATGTCTCGCTCATGTCTACATACATTATAAAAAAATACACGTCCGTGATGATACATGTTTGTCACAGTAGGTCACGTTTTCTGTCATGCATGTACATCCATAACGATTTTATGACAGAATCAAGATAGTCATACATGTGCTATCGTAGAAGCGTTCCATGACATTACCAAAATTATCATCACGGAAGTGTCCACTTCCATGACGATAAATCGCACGTCATAAAAGTGCTTTTGTCAAGGGTGACCGACACGTGGCATCCACCGTAACGGAATGCCGTTAAGCTATCGGGTCCGCTTTTGGATCCGATAACCCGTTAACTTCCACGTGTAAAATCATCATTGGCTAGAGGAAACACGTGTCGGCTCACCGTTGGGACAGATGTCATCCACTCATTGGACCGAAGGCGCCTATGATACGTCGACACATGGCACGGCCCAACAGAGGCCCATTCCTGTGAAAAGGCCGGCCCGTTTGACTCGGTCAAAAGGTGGCGGGCCAGCCCACGGAAGCCTGTTAACGACCTGTTCGCATATAGCCCATTTACAGCCCGCTAACCCAGGGCCCATTACAACCTATCCGAATTAGGCCCAGTAGCGCCATCTGGGCCGTCCAATATGATTCCATCCCATTTTAACTTCCGGCCCATGTATGGCCCATGATGCCTTTCAGCCCATATGAGGCCGTTTGTAACTCTTGGCCTGTTAATGACATGTGGTGAAACAGGCCCGTAATGAATAGTGTATCACTTTATACCCATTAACGGCACGTGGTGAAACAGGCCCGTAATGAACAGTGTATCACTTTATACCCATTAACGGCCCATTATTCCGTTGGGTCATACCCAGCCCATGTTATCTTTCGGCCTTCTCAGGGCCCATTTATTCTTGGGCTCATTTCCAGCATTCGTTTACTTATGGCCCGTTACTCTCATTTTCTGCTTGTGGGCCAAATTCAGCCCGTGGTTACAGTCGGCCCGTTTGTGGCCCGTTAATACGTTGGGCCATTTTCATAGCGTCATCAAATACGGCTGATTAATGACGTCCCGTTATGGTCGGCCCATGAACGGATGATTCCAACTCTAGCCCGTTTACGGCCATAATGCGGTCTGTTATTGGCCCATGTTTGGCCAACCGATCATACGGGCCGTAGAAGACCCATTGATGATACGGCCCGTAGAAGGCCCATTGTGTCTATGCCCTATAGAAGGCCCATTGTTTCTATGGCCCTTAGAAGGCCCATTGTTTCTACGGCCCGTAGGAGGCCCATGGTAACTACAGTAAATATGTAGCCCATGGTTATTGTGGCCTAGTTTTAAAAAATAGGTTATTGCAGCCACTAGCAAACCGTGGAAAAAGAACTGCACTGACTACAAGCAAACAAATAAACAGGACGATAAGGAAATAAATAAGCAAGCAACATATGCTAGGCTATCACGACTATTACACATATTACATCCGCTGGGCATCAAAGTTCGCCACCAGTGCAAATATAGGGAACAAAGCAGCATATCATATACACTGGTTGTCAAAGTTGGGGACCAATGCAAATAAACGCCGCAGCAAAACATGTCCAGAACTGAAACCACTTTAGAAGAGCTCAAGAAACAATATCCTGGGTACCCATAATGCTGGCAAGATGCTTAGCAAGCTTATTAACTTTCTCTTGTTTGGCGCTTAAATCCTCCAGCACATGATGTTGCACCAGAAAGTATGCATCTGAATTCTGCAAGGACTTCCTCAGTTCTTCGGCTTCCTGTCGCATAACATCTGATCGATGTCTTTCAACTTGAAGTTGAGACTCAAGAAGCCAAACTAATTCAGGTAGCGAGTTCGAAGAGCTGGTTCTAGCAGTAGTAGCCAGTAACTCGAACACTACATCAAGACAGGACTTTGGGGTTGTCTCGGTGTCTTCAATATAGTTTTTATCAGCTTTCTTAGAGACAAACAAGGATGTCTCACTATCTTGAACCTTATCTGCATTACTTTCCTTACCATTGCATAACAGGGTACTCTTCTCCAATATTTTATCCATGTTCTAAAAGAGAAACAAACAAACACATCACAGGTTTACAATGTAGTATATGAAACTCATTTTGGTAAACTAGTTCAGTAGTAAGGTGGACAGGATAACAGCATGAAACAAACATATATCTATGTAGTATGGTGACTATATGGTCTATATCATTCTAGTTTATGTTGCCAAATCAAGATAGGCACAGTTTGAATCATATCTATTTAAGACAAAGCAGCATAGACAGAATATAAGTGTGGGAAACTACACAGCAATAACAACACTTGTAATGTGCATGGCATGAGAACATAACTGTTTATTCAATTGAAACTGAAATCAACATAGAGAAAGTTACAACAACAAACTCGTTAAAGAAACAGGTTTAAAACATACCTGTTGCACCATTGGAGTTTCAATTGTATCCTTCAAATTTGAAATTACTCAGTATGAGTAAATACAGTGATGCGAGAGCAAAGTAGTATGAACCATTGCTATAGAACCTGACCTGAGAACAATTCTTCTTCTGCTTTAAGTGTTGACTTGGGGTTTAGAGTGGTGGTCCTCGTGCTTTGGGCATTGTAGTTGCCTAACTAACTGCTCGTGTTTGGGAGCTCTGTGGTGGAGACAGTGTTGTGTCAACTGGAACTGAGTTACTATCTGTTGGGGTTGGGGTTAGAAGGGGTGTAGCTGGTTCTCTGTCCAACTCGTAGGGGTACAATCTGCGTGAGTCTGGGTTATGTGTGGTGGGGCTGGTTCTTGTGCTAGTACAACCATGGTTCTATCTGCATCGACAGGTAGCACGATCTTTTCTGAAGACCATGTTTTTACTCCCACAGATACTTCCATCACCCCCTCCAATTGAAATGGCTGATAAACAAGAAAAGTAGTTGAATGTACAGACATTGTAGGATAGACAGGTGCAATGGATAGTAGGGAAGAAAACAGGGCATGGAATAATTCACATTTATATTGTCTAACCAAACAGAATAGCAGGACATAATTTCACATATATGATGGCTAATTAAACAGGATAGCATGACACAATTTCACATGTATGATGGCTAACTAAACAGGATAGAATGACATACTTCAAAATATGATGACTATGTAAATAGGATGACATGATATAACTATACGATGTATCTATTAAAGTGGTTGGCATGCCATAAATCACAAACATGTCATCGAGGGAAACATGATGGCATGATATAATTCACGACTAGAATGACATAATTCAAAATATGATGACTATGTAAACAGGATGAGATGATATAACTATATTATGTGTTTAGAAAATGGATTGGCATGCCATAATTCAGATACATGATGTCTATGTAAACATCATGGCATGATATAATTCAAATATATGATCTATATACTAAGGAAGTGAGTAGAGGGGAATCACATATATGATGTGTCAACTAAGGAGATGGCATTCAATATTGTGTATATGATGTAAAAACTAAGCATTTCAATACAACATATGCATGATATGAGTAATATGACCCTGCCAAGTTTGAGCATACACCTTAGGGTATAATAGGACTGGTCATCTGCCTCTGAATCCTCCTCTGAAGAGCTATCTGTAACCAGCAAGATATCTGCTTCAGCAGGTAGCATTGTCTACTATGAAGACCTTGTTTTCACTCCAGATTTCTCCATCACCAATTCAAATGACTGATGCACAGGAAGAGCAGTTGAATATACAAACATTGTCGACAAATGCAATGAGAAATATAAAAAAAGGACGGCATGATATAATTCACATATATGTCGCTTGGCTAAAAAACATGGCATTGCATAATTCACATATATAATGCCTTGCAACAAGATAGCATTTTATAATTCACATATATAATGTCTTGCAACAAGATGGCATTGCATAATTCACATATATGGTAATTAGACACTAAACAGGTGTCATTCACACAAAGCATGTCTAAACTAAGCAAATGACATAGCAATACAACATACCACACGCACGATATGAGCAACATAACCCTGCCAAGTTAGAGCATGCACCTCGGGGGGGGGGGGGTAGGACTGGTCATGTGTCTCTGAATCCTCCTCTAAGGAGCTATCCGTAACCAGCAAGACATGCACTTCATCAGATAGCATTGTCTGCTCTGAAGACCTTGTTTCCACTCCACATTTTTCCATGACCGTGCCAAATGGCTGATGCACAGGAAGAGTAATTGAATGTACTAAAATTGTTGACAAATTTAACATGTAATAAAAAATGATGGCATGATATAATTCACATATAAGATGACTGGCTAACCAGGGTGGCATTGCAAAATTCACATATATGATGCCTGGCTAAACAAGATGGCATTGCATGATTCACATATACGATAGAGAAACTAAACATATGGCATTGACATAAAGCATGTCTAAACTAAGGAGATGGCATCTTTGATGTATACAGTAAGCAATGCAAGGAACCATATGCATGATATTACCAACATCAGCATGTCAAGTTAGAGCGAAGACCTCAGGGGGTAAATAGGAGTGGTCTACTCCTTCTGAATCCCCCTCAAAACAGTTATCTTCCTCTTGATTACAATCCGAAAATGGGTGGAGGGGGGCTGCCTTTGCGCCCACCATGGAGCAAAGTCTGCATGAAATTTTCTTGCCATGCAAGGCTCGTCTCTTTTTCTCTACATGTTCAGTTCCATTGTGTACAGTAACTGACATGCATAGGAATAAAACATAGAGAGATTATGTAAGGAGTGCATGCACAAATCCAATGTGATGGTAGCAAACTCTGGATAGACCCAACACCAATGATAGCAGGAAGATAATAGCTTTAGTTAAAAAATACAGATAATGGCTCCTTTAATGTTTGTTTGCACCCAACATGAAACTCATAGTAGACACCCGAGATTAACCAAATAGTAGATAGATAGTACTGATTGCTGCCCCAATATGTATCCCACAACCATTTAAAAACTCAAGTTTCAGCATTAGTTTGGACCTGACTCGGAGTCTAATATGTGAACACGATGATAAAGTAGCATGTCATCATATTAAGCGATGCATAACATAAGTAGACACGGAAGAGTGCGACCTCTCTTGCGGACTCGTGTAGTCCTCAAGGTCATCTGCTCAGTTGATGATGGTAATGCAGTTTTCGTGGCTGCCGGCGGCGGGGAAGAAGATCTGAGGTGGAGAAAGATAGTCTGGAGAGCGGATCCCTGCTGTGGTGAACCCTTCTCTCGTTGGAGCAGCTGAGCTGGGGTGGAACACAGCGCCGCAGGAGCAGGACAAACCACAAAAGGTTTTCTTTGACACATATTTGTAACAGAAGTAATTGTGTAAGGGCTTGTTTAAATTTGAGGATTCTAACAATGCAGGGATAGGAAATAGACAGGAATAGGATAGCAATGCACATGCAAAACAGAGAATTTAAAAACACAGGATTTCTGCCAATCTGGATGTTTGATTCACAAGAATTGGAAAATCACAGGATGCAAAGAAGAATGGTGAGATTAAGTCAAACCACAAGAAAATATACGGTTATAATGCTATTATGCTACTATCTCTTAGTCTTGTGCTTCATGAATAGGAATTTAAAAAGGAGGACAAGTGGAAATTAAAATTCCTACGGTTTTTATTTGACACTAAAGGAACAAATCCTACAGTTTTCCTTTGCTCCATTCCTTTCAACCAAATTCATGAATAGTAGTACCATAGGAAACTTTCCAATTCCTATGTTTTTCATTCACTTTTCCTTTCAAGCACCGGCGATTCTAGTAGGCAGGCTTGAGCAAGGAAAAGACTACTCTAAAAAATGTTTTGTCCTACTTCGATTACTTTGGACCCAGGCCACTTCCCTACTAGATCAAATCCCAGGCACATCGACAAATGCACAGCTCAAACACGCAGAGATAAATAATGATGGCGTTCAAGAGAGTCCATCACGGATAGCTAAGTTGCCTGGTACCTCACTACTTGTCATGTAGTAGGATAAAATAATCGTATTTCATGTTACTACGAGTTCTCGGTGGACAACATATATAACATGTTGAGTAAAAAAGCGATGCAACAAGTGTACAACCTCTTTGGTGAAGCCATGTCGATCTCAGCATGATTGGGTTGGCCGGTGAGGATGCTCCGGCTGACTTGGCTGTCAGAGGAGGGGAAGAAGATCTTAGGCGTCTGGAGATGGAGCCCGAGGTACTGCTCCGCTGTGATGGAGGGTTTCATCATTGGAGCAGCTCCGGTGAGTTGTACGACACCGAGGCTGAAGCAGGACAAGAGAGACAATGTTAACCTGAGTGGAATTCTAATAGCATCTCCAAAATAGATGATGTAAAATACATAACCACAAAGTGCTAGATGTAAAATACATCCGTTGCTCATCTCTGAACATAACTGTCGAAACTGAATTTAACTGTCAAAACTGAACTTAACTGTCAAAACTGCATTTTGTTGTCGAAACTGAAGTTTACTGTTGAAACTGAACGCACTAGAGGTGAGGCTACATGTTAGTCAACTGACTTTTTCATCTCTAGTCAATCAATTTTGCAGCCCTTGGATCGTAATCAAGG
>NC_041385.1:673399278-673444848 GCF_002162155.2 Triticum dicoccoides | reverse complement strand
GAACCCTAATATAGATACTGGGGTACCTCTCTAGCGAGCCCCCCTCCCCGCTACGGCTGGTTCTTCCTTAACTCCGGTGAGCCCCCCTGAAAATTGACTGACCCAAAAGTCGATTCAGTCGACTGAAGTGTAGCTAAATCGGAGCAGCATCGCAAGCAAGAGCAAGAGAGAGAGCAGCAGCGCAAGCAAGAGCAAGAGCAATAGCAAGAGCAGTCCAGGAAGGGGCCCGAGAGCAAGAGTAGAGCAGCAGCGTGAGTAAGAGCTCAAGCAGCAGCGGCTCCTACTGATGTGGATGTCGCCATCGATGGAGCGACGACGTGGAGGAAGTGGCCAGTGACACCGCCGTGGATGGAGCCGCACTGTGTCAGCTCGGGACCGAGCACCGGCATCACCCTGAGATTGAATCAAGAAGAAAATGTGGCGATTAGTGTACAACCTCTTTGGTGGCGCCGATCAGGCCGCAACTTCATCCAAGGAAACAGTGATGATGATGCTATTCCGGTGGTGCAGGTAAAGACGGCGGTGTGGGAATGGAGGTGGCGTTAAAGACGAGGGGAATGTCGGGGCAGCTCCTTGGAGGTGGAGGACGGGGTGGCTGAACCAGCGGGACAACGAGATCGACGACGGATCCTCATCAGGTACGGTGGATGAGGGACGTCGAGGTGTTGTTGTGGACGGTGTCGCCGCACTCCTAGGAAAAGGCCTGCTAGTGGCACACGAGTTTTGCCTACTAATGGCGCACTACTGGTGCGCCACTAGTACCACGCCACTAGTATTTTTTACTAATGGCGCACCACAGGTGCGCCATTAGTATACTAGATACTAATGGCGCACCTGTAGTGCGCCATTAGTATGCATAGAGGTGCGCCATTACTATATCACTTAGTAATGGCGCACCACATAGGAGTGCGCCATTAGTATCAAATTTTTTTAAAATTTTCTTTTTCAAATTTTTTTCAAATTTTTTTCTTAATCTCGGGTCACTATGGCTTAATCTCGGGTCAATATGCTTAATCTCAGGTCAAATTACACTCCGTGGTCAAACAAACTTCCCGAAAGATCACCCATCCTCACACTACTCCAGCCCAAGCACGCTTAACTTCAGAGTACTATCCAACCGCAGCACCAACTCACTTCACAGGCACTTGTGTATATATTTAGCATATCAATTAAACCTTGTTGATGTTTAGGACTTTGTTCTTGTTCATGAGTGTGATGAAATTTTGAAAAATTATTTCAAGCTTCCGATCATATTACGTATCATATTTTGAAAAAAAAACGAAACTAATTTTTTTGTTACTAGTGGCGCACCTAGCAAATGGTGCGCCACTAGTAAGTTTGAAATTTTTTGAATTTTTTTGCCTCCAGATCTTAAAAGCCCCGTAAATTTTTTTCTGTTAGGTTTTTGAGGATTTTGAAAATGTTTAACGTTCCCCCATTAAATTTGGACGTAACTTTTTGAGTAGATGATTTTTCATATAAAAAACTTTTTAATCCGAGTTTGTATGCAAAAGTTATGCCCATTTTACAAATTCCAGAGAGATTTTGCAAATAAAGTCGAAATTCATATTTGTAAATTTTCCCAACAACTAGACCACATATCACATGGAAACTTATTTTCTTTTATTTTTTGACATTTCCATCATTTTCTTTTATTTTTTTAAAAACTGAAAAAGCGGTCCACAGGGGGGTGCATTCGGGGGAATTTTGGGTCAAAGTTAGTAATGGCGCATCGTGGGTGTGGTGCGCCATTACTAGTTAAACTAGTAATGGCGCACCACAGCCACGGTGCGCCATTACTAACTTTGAAAAAAAATAAAAAAATTTGTTTGTAATGGCCCACCGTGTGTGTGGTGCGCCATTACTAGTTTTGACTAGTAATGGCGCACCACATCCACGGTGCGCCATTACTAACTTTGTACTAACTTTGAAAAAAATAAAAAAAATATATGTTAGTAGTGGCGCACTGAGTGTGTGGTGCGCCATTACTAGTTAAACTAGTAATGGCGCACTATCCCCTGGTGCGCCATTACTAGTTTTGTTTTAAAAAAAATGTTACTAATGGCGCACCATGTATGTGGTGCACCATTAGTATTTGAAGTTTAATGGCGCACCTATATGTGGTGCGCCATTGCTATATACTAATGGCGCACCAGACATGTGGTGCGCCATTAGTGTCCATTTCATCTATAGATGTTTTCCTAGTAGTGTCGGGGAAGAGGCTCCGGCTGGGTGGAGGACAGAGGAGGGTGTGGGGCTTCGGGGTTTTCGCGGCCTCGGTGTACGAATGGGTGGGATGGGACGGAAGTGGGGAACCATGGCTCAGGGACGCGCTTGTCCAAAATGTGGGGTAAGTTATGAAAGTACCCCCACCGATTAGAGACGGTTCTTTCTGTTCAGGGGGTATCACAGGCATTTCGCGTGTCGGGATTTCACAGGAGGTGAGAGTTTTCGCACGCGTTATAATTTTGGAATAGCAAGGTGCGGTTGAGATGGAGGGAGTTGTCGGAGCACAACGAGACCAAGATATATCTTAAATATTTCAGGGTAACAAGGCGCGGGTTGAAGAGGTGGGAGTTTCGCAGCATGATAGACAGAGACGCTAGCTTGAAATTTTGGCATAACAAGGCGCGGCATGAAATTTCGGGAGAACAAGCTTAACGTGTAACCAAAAAAAGACAATTCGCACCTCATCACTAGAGAGAACCATGTCCCATTTTACTATATTACTAGAAATGCATTCAAATACAACAAAAAAACTAAAAAAATTGGACAACAAACATAATGTGTACAGTACCAAAACAATTTGCACTTCCCTTAACAATAAAAAAACAATGTGTGTAGTCTAGCATGTGGACTAAATTTGAGTACATTTTCCCTGTTTGAATGGGATTGTACTCGGGTTAGTTATACAACCATCTAAATATTATCCACATGGTATGAATATAGGAGAAGTAAATTCCTATATAAATACGAACTACATGTACATACGATCTCAAATTCAAATATATGTATCCATTTTGTGTCAAATTCGAATCATAGTACTTGTATGCTCTAGCTAGATGTTCGGAATCTAAACCATGTATGATATATTACGTATAATGTGTTTAAGACGCAGAACACACACACAAACACCATTTAGACTAGTACGGTACACGTGCATTGCACGCATGAGATTTGGCAACCAAATTATGAATAAATACCACATTATAGCATGTAAGCTTTGAGTCATATATGCCTGATGTAGATGTTCGTTTAATTCTTATAGTTAATTTCATTCAAAACCATCTAGTTTTTATAAAAAAGCTAATCTATTTTAAGATTTATGGAATTGTGCGTTGTAAGGCATAAAGTAAAAACAAATAATGGCAAATCATGTAGAAAAACATTTGGGCAATTTTGATACGGAAATTGTAGAACAAAGAAGAAGTGCTTTTGTTTTGAGGTTTGCGCATTATGCTTAAGTTCAACCATGGAGTCTTGTAGATTGTACATGTGGCAAAATCTGGGGGAATCTACATGATATTCGACGGCCAGTAGTGTTCAAATTTTCCATCTCTGCACCAACGGATTGGACTCTTCCAACGACCACTTTCAAAGTTAAAGTTATACGCACAATATATAAAAAATATATAATATAATATATATGGGTATAGATATAGATATGTGATGCGAAAGCCACCCATCACCTCCAATTAGAATAGTGTGTCCGTGCACGGATGCAATGTGGCCAAACGATGTCCATGCACAAATTCAAATCAGTCTGACCTTGTTCAATGTGTATACATTACAACATGCTCGTTTCCAAATCACACCGTGCAGATCTCCGTTATATTCATGCATGCATGGGTTTCAAACATCATGATCTCTTATTCAAATATTTGAATTCAACTTTACATTGATTATGACCTCACCTAGTCTTTTGCACCCACACAGTCGTCTTCTCTTTATAATTGTACCACTAACTTTCTCTCATGCATGCATGCACACACACTACCAGTCGGCATTGTCCATCGCACACATGCAATGTTTTTCTTCAGGTCGGTCTCCCATGCAGGCGCACACACACACCTCCCCCTCTCCATCATATCGGGCATTCTTTATCTCTCATGTGCATGCGCAACGATCGATGTTCCTCTATGTGTGTGTTTATATAGCTAGGTCTTTCATAGTATTCCACACAAATCGGTCAATCTATATATCTAGTGAGGTCTCACCCTCTTTCCCACGTCCACATCGATCAATCTATACCTCTCTATATAGGATTACATATATAGCTAATACACCCACATTAATTATATATCCAACGTCCCCCTCTCATCATCCATGCCTTCTGCTTCATCTCTCAGACGTGCGCACAATGGCGAAGACAGGGGGCAGCAAGGGCCCTGCCCCCCCTAACATCACTATATATCGAGGCTAATATGAATGTGATCATTAGACAATTGCTGGTAAAATGGTTTAAGTCGATGAATTGGCCCTCCTCATAAAGGATTAACAATGCTTGGCCCCCTAGCTCATTTATTTTTCATGGCTCCGCCACTGCGTGCAACAGCGCACGTTATCACCCCTCTCTCTAAATATCGATCTCGCACTTGTGCACTGCTTCATAGACTCCCTCCACTTGGCCCCTCGCACCATCTTCTAGTGCCCCACCGGATTTTGCCACATGTACAATCTAGCAGACTCCATGGTTGAACTTAAGCATAATGCACAAACTCAAAACAATAGTGGTTCTCCTTTGTTCTACAATCTTCCATATCATAACTGCCCAAACTTTTTTTCTAGTTCAATTGCCATTATTTGTTTTTACTTTATGCTTTACAACACACAATTCCATGAATCATAAAATAGATTAAGGGCTTCTTTGATTCAAAGGATTCTCAAAGGAATTTTGGAGGATTATAATCCTTAGGGATTTTTCATATCTTGATTGTTTGATTTGTAGGATTCTAAACCATAGGAAATTTTCCATATGATTCATTTGCACTAGATTTCATAGGAAACATCCCATCCACTCAAACCTCCTTGAAAGAATTCTCCATTTTTATATGCACAATCAAACACTCGTACAATCCTGTAGGATTCAAGACGACATTCCACTCTAATCCCATGTTTTTCCTATTCCCGCATTTTGGAAATACTATGGATCAAAGAGGCCCTAGCTTTTTTATAGAAACTAATTGATTTTGAATGAGATGAACTATAAGAATTAAATGAAGGTCTACATCATGCATATATGACTCAGAGCTTACATGCTATAGTGTGGTATTTATTCATAATTTGGTTGCCAAATCTGATGCGTGCAATGCACGTGTACCTTACTAGTACTTCGATTATGTGCAAAACATGTAAATTAGAATTCCAATTGCATGCTACATAGCGTCTCTCTTACAGTTCATGAAGCCACATGGCACATGTGCAGGCATTGTCACGACCTCCTTGTGTAGATTGATCACAATGACATGCTGCTGGTTCCAAAAGAATGTACTCGTCCTCTCTGAGCCGCACTGGCGGTACATGCACAAAGCGAAGATGTGCACGCACGCTAGGCACGCACTCATTCCCTCGCACGCACACGCCAGTACACGAGCGGATGCAATTTTGTACCAACATCCACCCCATGTGATAATTTGACGTGTGTAAAGTCCTTCACTTTATTGATGGTCAATTAATATAGCACATGCAAATTGAGTGGACATGAGGGCGGAAGAAAGACATTACTACTCCACTACACGCACGCGAGTAGTTAAATCATGGGTTGCTAGTAGTACTTCCATTGGTCTCCTTCATATTTTGTGCCAATTTTTGACAGTAACATAATATTTACGCATTTGAGCAGTGTAGTCTACTTGAAATTTATGTTCCACTAAACTCATCGGCAGCCGTTTCGGGCCTCAAAACCAAAGCCATCAATTAATCTTTACCTTGTTCCCATCACATTCGAAAGTACTAGTGCTACAATTAAGTGCAAGCCTGCTCACACCTACTAGTACGTACCAAACCTGAACGTGTTCCCACTATGTAGGTATTAGTACTAGTGCTAGTACTTAGGTTATAAAAAGGGGAACTACCTAACCGAAAATTACTCTACCTTTCCTCCTCATAAGTTCTTTTCTTCGTCCGTCCTTGCCATGGCCGGTGTGCAGAGCTCTAGGTCGAGAACTACTCGTAACAAGGGAGCGGCAACCAAGGCTGCGGAAAAAAGAGAGGGCTCGCCGCCATGCAGTGACCTTGAAAGATCTCTCACGGGAAGGCGATGGCTCCTACGAGCGCCCTAGCCGTGGAGGCGAACATGCTGAGCTGGCGGCGCTGGAGTCGTTATCCCTCGACGGCTTGAACCGATCAGCTCATTAAGCACCTCAATAAGCAAAAGGAGTTCATCCACGACCTGATGGAGCTGCTGAAGGAGAGCCTCGGCGACATGCCCGCTGAGCTCAATAAGTAGGAGAGTTGACCGCCGGCTTGGTGATGTTGATGAAGAAGAGCATTGAATCAGAGAAGAAGGCAACCGGCGAAATCCTGCAACTTCAGGAGGACAAGGCGAAACTCTGCCACGAGCTCAACCTGCTGAAGGAGAAGAACACCGGTTGGAGGAAGCTGCATGAGAATAGTAGTTCCTCGATGAAGATGATGCAGGCCCTCGTCACGGAACAGAAGGAGGAGTTGGCGAAGCTCTGCATTAAGCACCCGGCTGCTGTCAAGGTACGTAATGCGGCCGTGGAACAGATGATGAAGGCTAGCGTCGAGAAATCCCGCACCATGGATAGAATGAAGAAGATGGCGGAGGAGACGTGCAAGGATATGGAGGTCGTGGAGGCGACGAAGATGCAGTTACGACTCCGCGACGAATTAGAAACCTTCCTTCTTACTTTTGCTCCTGTGTTTCTTCTTTTGCTTTGGGTGTTTGTAGGACCTTGAAGTATGTCTAGAGGGTGGGTGATTAGACTACTTGACCAATAAAAACTTAATCTTTTCCCAATTTTAGAGTTTGGCAGATTTTAGCTATTTTAGGACAAGTCAAGCAATCATCACACAATTCAAGCAAGCATGCAAAGAGTGTATAGGCAGCGGAAATTAAAGCATGCAACTTGCAAGAAAGTAAAGGGAAGGGTTTGGAGGATTCAAACGCAATTGGAGACACGGATGTTTTTGGCGTGGTTCCGATAGGTGGTGCTATCGTACATCCACGTTGATGGAGACTTCAACCCACGAAGGGTAACGGCTGCGCGAGTCCACGGAGGGCTCCACCCACGAAGGGTCCACGAAGAAGCAACCTTGTCTATCCCACCATGGCCGTCGCCCACGAAGGACTTGCCTCACTAGCGGTAGATCTTCACGAAGTAGGCGATCTCCTTGCCCTTACAAACTCCTTGGTTCAACTCCACAATCATGTCGGAGGCTCCCAAGTGACACCTAGCCAATCTAGGAGACACCACTCTCCAAGAAGTAACAAATGGTGCGTTGATGATGAACTCCTTGCTCTTCTGCTTCAAATGATAGTCTGCCCAACACTCAACTCTCTCTCATAGGATTTGGATCTGGTGGAAAGAGGGTTTGAGTGGAAAGCAACTTGGGGAAGGCTAGAGATCAAGATTCATATGGTAGGAATGGAATATCTTGGCCTCAACACATGAGTAGGTGGTTCTCTCTCAGAAATGGTAAGTTGGAAGTGTAGGTTTAGTCTGATAGCTCTCTCCATGAATGAAGAGGAGGTGGAGGGGTATATATAGCCTCCACACAAAATCTAACAGTTACACACAATTTACCAAACTCGGTGGGACTGAATCGTTAAACTCGGTCGGACCGATTTAGTAAACCTAGTGACCGTTAGTGATTTTCGGTGGGACTGACATGCATCTCGATGAGGCCGACTCGGTTAGGGTTAGGGCATAACATAATCTCAGTGAGACTGATTACACAAACTCGGTGAGACCAATTTGGTGATAAGCTTTCTAGAGAGTTGGTCAGGTAAACTCGATGGGACCGATTTGCTCTTTTCGGTGAGACCGAAATGTTACAAAAAGGAAACAGAGAGTTTACATTGCAATCTCGGTGGGACCGATCGCTCACTTCGGTTAGACCGAAACGTTACAAAGGGAAACAGAGAGATTGCAACCCCATCTCGGTGAGACCGAGATCCCTATCGGTAAGACCGATTTGCTTAGGGTTTGTGGCAGTGGCTATGACTTTTGGAATCGGTGGCGCCGGATAGAAAGAATCGGTGTGACCGATTTTGGCTTTAGGTTTAGGTCATTTGTGGATGTGGGAAAGTAGTTAAGGGTTTTGGAGCATATCACTAAGCACATGAAGCAAGAGGCTCATTAAGCAACACCTCATCCCTTCTTGATAGTATTGGCTTTTCCTATAGACTCAATGTGATCTTGGATCGCTAAAATGTAAAATGAAGAGTCTTGAGCTTTTGAGCTTGAGCCAATCCTTTGTCCTTAGTATTTTGAGGGATCCACTTTTATCATCCATGCCATGCCATTCATTGAGCTTTCCTGAAACAATAGTCTTGGAATAGCATTAGCTCAATGAGCTATATGTTGTTATGAATTACCAAAACCACCTAGGGATAGTTGCACTTTCAGTGTTTCGCTGCACGTGTCACGTTCTCTACGAGGCATCAATAGAACAACGCTAACAATGGGATAACTAGCAAATTAGATCATTTTTTATCGCCATATGGCACTGCGCTGCCGTGTTTGATGATCCTCTGTCGTAGTACTACTCCAATGGAAAACTTGATTATACCGCACGGTTCTTTGCTCCTCCTCAGGTCGTCGGCACATTTGTATGAGCAGTCAAGTCACAAGACCCCGCCTTCCAGCAGTAATGAGCCGTCAAATCACAAAGGCCCTCGCCTCTCGTGAAACCGACCAAGCTAGACTGCCCCGTCCTCTAGCCTTTTAAAAAATGTATACTTTTGTATAGTAGTGGTAATGATGGATTGCGCCATGGAGCAAAACTAAGAAGATGGAATTAAAGAATAAAGGTAGAACATATAGAGAGCGCTCGACGCCAAATTATGCATACAGTACTATTAAATAAATAAAGAAATTGACATACCTATTTAATTCTTGGGTTCTTATTATTTATGCCACTAGTTGTGTATCACTACTCAGTTTGGCCATTAGAAGGTATAACTACTAAAAATGCCATCGATCCGTGAGATGCCTGCTCAAAAATGCAATTAGATATCTCAAAAATGCCATCGTTAAGTTAGATGTTTGCTCAAAAATGCCATTAGACATTGTTATTTTCACGTCAAACCCGTTGACCATGTTACATGACAAAAATAAGCCAATTCTCACAATAATAAGTTTGGCCCCGCTTGTCAGGAGTAACCAAGCGAATAATTTTACAGGAAAATAAGAACGCTGTTGGGATCAAGTAGGCCCCACACTTTATTTTAATGTAGTGAGATAGATGGGGAGCTGGCATGTTGGTCCATCGGTATTTATGTCATTATAACATGGCAAAAAAAATTGACTCACAATAATGGTGTCCAGCACAACACACCCCTCAAATAAAACTAAGCACCCTGGAATTCTTTGACAAAACTAAGCACCCTGAAATTCATTGACAACTAAACTGCTGGCTATATGATGTTGGCCATATATAGTGTACATATATAATGTGAAGAAATGAGTGGTAGTACTATACCAACTAAAATATGAAATGTAAGAAATATAACAAGAAGAAACATAACATAGTTCTGCTGGGGGCTCAGCACAACACACCCCTCAAATTAAACTAAGCACACCTGAAATTAGACTAGGCAACTAATCCGGTTGACACTGCATTAGAACCACCATGACCAACGACACTACCACCTTATTCGGAGTCCTCGTCCACGTCCTCAACTTCGTCCTTGTCCCTCTTCCTCTTGGCCGATACTTCTTTGCTTGAACCGCACACTTGGCTCTTGCTCTTCATCCAACCCTTGTAGATATTGAAACAAAGGTAGCCATCCATTGCAGCATACTAGATATGGTTTATATCTAGTACATCCCACTGCCATGCATGACGATGAAACGTGTGCGGAGGTTTCTTCAGTTTACCATACGAAGGATGAACCATGGCTCCTGCCAGGGTCAACATTGAAGGCTGATCACGGGAGGGCAGCAACCCATTCTTCTGGAGGTCGAAGGGGTTTTCTACAACGAGGCCTATTCGACCCAAGACTTTTCTGTCATTCGTAAAGTCTACAGTAACGAACTTGACTAGGCCGTCCTTGAGGAAGTTCTTAAAATCCTGGTCCTCAACGTCGGCATGGTATACGTGGTAGACCAAGCATAAGTCATGCACGCAAACTTGGATCATGGCGGGCTTCTTCTTCTCTTCCTCCTTTAGATTCTTCTCTTCTCCCAGGACTATGGTGTACTCAACATCTAGCCCAACAACCCACTCATCACTTAAGTTTTTGAACATGCATCTGAAGCAAGCAAGGCATCCTTTCACCGTCGTGGAAGAACGAGTGTAGATGACGTCGAACTCATTGCCGGTGATGGTTCTAACCTTGTACTCACCGCCAATCATGGAGATTTGGGACGCCATGGATTTGGGATGAGGGTTAGGATTAGTGGAATTGTCGTAATGTGAAAGGACAGGGCGACTAGGAGCGAACTGCCGTAATGTTAAAGGACATCCGGGGATGAGTAGGAGCAAACTGTCAGCGGTTTTTCGATTGTAAAAATGCTGAGTGGTGCGTGCAAATGACATGGCAGTGGCTTCCCTGGTGGATAAATGGATTCATGCACAGTACTATGGGGACACAATTAGATGCCATGTCTACTCAACGCCCAATTAAATGGCTTTTGATGTCATGTCAAGCGTCGGGAAACTTATAGGTGATACGAAGCTTTCCATGCTCCCATGATACGGGCTTCCGAGAGCCCTTGGATCTGAGATCGAACGGTTGTTTGACGTGATTCTAGACCTATGGGTGAATATCCTATCCTATAGGGTTATTCTGCAAATTTCAGCAACTTAGCATGCGATCGTTCGATCTCAGATCCAAGGGCTACCACCACCCCGTATCATTGTCGTGCCTACCACGACCGTTGCCTCGCTCGCGCGGTCGTGCTCTTGGAGATTTAACACGATGCGTTCGGCTATCTGATGTTGTCATGTAATACATAGTCATCACTTAGTCACTCATACTACAACAAGGTTAGCTATAAGGTTGGCTATAAGAGTATTTTTTTACTTCTCTCTATCTCTTTCTTCGTACTATTTATTGCATTTGCCAAGGAGTGACCTCTTCCAATGAAATGGTGCTTAGATGAGGTGCTAAGGGCATTAAATGGCTTAGCAATCAAGTCCCCAATGCATAGGTGCTTAGTTTTTTGTTGCTAAGTTTGCTTCATTTAATTAGCTATAGACTCAAAATGGTCTTTTCACCTAGGTACACGCGCTTAGCACTGTTTCTTCCTTGGGTCACCAAACTAGTCTCTCTCTTCTTAATTAACTTGCCACATCAGACTTTATGCCTATGTGGCAGGCTTAGCACCTATAGGAGCAAGTACAATAGTGGGCTATAAGCCCGCTTTACATGGCATTTTTGCATATGTGGAGGAAAGAGGCAAGGAAAAAGTGGAGGAGTGGGCTCTCATGCAAGAGCCAGCCTCTACATGGTGGAGCACTGGGAGAGGCACCTGTATGGAGGTGGTCAGGAATCGGGAGACTCACGCCGGTCGTAGCACCGCAGTTAAAATGATAATTGCAAGTCAAATCACGGGGCCCCACCTATCCAGCAGTAACTCGTTGTCAAATCACACAGCCCTACGTTTGTAGCAACCTACTCCCTCATCTTCTCACGTCTCTGTCGAACAGACTAGGAGGAACTGCCCCGCCTACCGCGCAGGAAGAGCCCCGCCCTCGACTTTTAAATAGTACAGTATACTAATTTTGTATCCATGGATTGCGCCATGGAGCAAAGCCCCAAAAAAATGGCGGTACACATGTACGAAGTATACAGCACACCCGTCGCATTCGCGTCACACCCGTGACGGTCGGTCGGTCTGGCACGCCGCTCTCTGAATGGAACACGCATCATATTGCGTTTGCACACACATGTTGGACCGCAATTGAGAACCGACCATAGGCACACTCCCCGGCCCCGCAATTCGGGTGAGTTATTAGAAGAGAGAGACGAGCGATAGTACTAGAGAAGTGTTGTACATTCGTTGGTGCCCGGACGATCCTTGCAAGACACGGAAGATTAGTTCGTCCATGCATGTGACCAGACTCCAGCAGACACCTGGATTGGCTATCGTCTACCTATCGTGTAGGCTGTGTTGTACAGGGCTGTAGTTCTGGTGAGAAATCTAAAAAAAGGTTCCATGTCATCTCGCAAAATTAGGTTTCATGTGCTTCGGATCATTGCGAGGGTTAAACAGTGACAACTGAGTTGGGCTAGTCATTGGGGGCCCATGCACGAAGACTACTCGGCTGCCATCTAGGTCAAGCCGGCTATGTTAATTAGGACATCTATCGACGGACCCCTTTTCTAGGAGTTTATCTTTAATTTGAGCTTTTATCCTCATCTAGTTTGTCCGTCGGGTTTCATGTTGTATCCTTTGGGCAGTGAGGTTATGATTTCTTGTCATGTGGCATTTTTCGTGTTATATGTTATAATCAGGTGCTTCAGATCAAAATGATGATACCTGCGACTCCGGGGCACGTGCATGAAGACTTCTCGACAGTAATTGACGAGGTCAAGCCGGCTCCGGTAGACAAAAGAAAACTAGTACTCCACTATACAGGCAGGAGCCTCCGCGCTTGCTTGCTATTGTTGCTCTCTTCACACTGTCTCCTCCTCTCCAGATCTAAACATGATAGCGGTGGCCACTCTCTCTCTCTCTCTCTCTCTCTCTCTCTCTCTCTCTCTACTCATCACTAGTCACAGATCCAGCTAGATCCTCTCCGCTGGGGAAGGTGAGAAGGTGCAATGTTCACGCGGTCGTCCTCGGCGACGGATCTTACCCACTACCAGCGTGTCCCAATTAGCGTGTGAGGGAGTCCTGGATTAGGGGGTCCTCGGACAACCGGGCTATATACATGGTCGGACTATTGGACTATGAAGATACAAGATAGAAGACTTCGTCTCGTGTTCGGATGTGACTCTCCTTTGCGTGGAAGGCAAGCTTGGCGATTCGGATATGTAGATTCCTTTCTCTGTAACTGACTTTGTAACCCTATCCCCCTCCAGTGTCTATATAAACCAGAGGATTTAGTCCATAGGATAATGATCATAATCTCATAGGCTAGGCTTCTAGGGTTTAGCCATTACGATCTCGTGGTAGATCAACTCTTGTAATACTCATATTCATCAAGATCAATCAAGCAGGAAGTAGGGTATTACCTCCATAGAGAGGGCCCGAACCTGGGTAAACATTGTGTCCCCCGCCTCATGTTACCATTAGCCTTAGACGCACAGTTCGGGACCCCCTACCCGAGATCCGCCGGTTTTGACACCGACAATGGTGCTTTCATTCAGAGTTCCGCTGTGACGTCGAAGATAGGCTTGATGGCCCGCCTTGTTATCAAGGACAACATCACCGCTGGGGAGCCCTGTCCTCAGGCCAAACCCTCCGGCTGGGCGGCTTCACTATGGCCGCTCGTTCTGCCATCGGGCCGACGATGACTTCTCGGGTCATCGAAAATTGCCTCCGCGTCTGCTCGGAATACACCAAGCACATGGATCCGACGGAGTTGTCATCTTTAAACAAACTCATGGATCGCATCGCCGCCTTGGGAGTCACTATGGACTACGATCGGATTGGGCTTAAACCCGATCAGAGAGAAATTGAATCTCCGTCGATCACCCGTCAGACAGCGGTAGTGGAGGAGCAATGCGACAACTCTTCCTCTATATTGAGGACGAACTATGTTCGGGTTTCCAAGCTCACAGAGCCGGATACCCGCCCACGGGCGGACACGCCCCGTATTCCGAACCTAGAGTCGGACTATGGGCCTGAAAAAATGGTTGATATTCCGGAGCCCGAGTTGTTAAGCTCGGAAATTTCTCAAACTCCAGATCCCAGATTGGGTCAGGGTTCGGACTTAAATCCACCCGTCCACCCAGATACAAGAGATCTTACCCACATCAGACAGTAGTCCCTGGAAACAGTGCATCACTTTTGGGCCAGATTCCTCTTGTCAAGGACAAGATCAAAGACTGTCATGATGAAGAAGCAATCTCATTATTTTGCAAAATTGCACGGACGAGGGAATCCTCAATGCAATCAACCGCCATCACGTATCACACTTCGCTGACTTGGAAACCATAGTACAGAAGTACTACACAATGGAAAGCGCCTCGAAAACTCAGGCAGCCTCTTGGGAGCCACTGGTGTCCACTAAACCCCTCGTTCGGATAAAAAGGATGCACCCTCATCGGTCGCCTGATCCAATAACAAAAAAAGCAAAGCCCATTGAGGGGCATGGAACCGTTCTGTAGGGATGGCTCGATAGGCCATGCAAAATACACACAACACCAGATACCATACCAACCCACAGCCTTAGAGCTGTTGGATACTCCGGCAGGTGGCCAAGAGCGGCGAGGATCTCCTCACCAAAAATACTGTAGAGCAACATCCCACGGAAGACAACAAACCTACAGTATTGACAGTCTTCAAGACTTTCTCCTCAAACAATAGGCGCAAAAGGGCACTCCGCGGCCTTGCTGAAGTCTGCCAAGTTGCAGCAATAAGCCCCTGGAACGACACGACCATAACTTTCAATGCCAGTGACGAACAAAAATTCAGAACAGTCTGGGCACCTGCCGCTTTGGTCCTCAATCCAATTGTGGATGGCTTTCGACTTACCAAAGTGCTCATGGACGGCGGCAGCGGACTAAACCTCATTTACGAGGAAACTCTCAACAAAATGGAAATAGACAGGAGTTGCATTGAGCAAACTAGCACGACCTTCCGAGGAATTATTCCCAGTCGGGAGGCACGATGTGCGGGAAAAATCACACTTGATGTGGTATTCGGCACGCCGGAGAATTACCGGTCCGAAGAGATAAACTTTCAAGTGGCCCCTTTAATAGTGGATATCACACCCTTTTAGGGCAAGATGCATTTGCAAGCTTCCAAGCTATACCCAATTACGGGTACATGAAGATCAAGATGCCCAGGACCAACGGAATCATCACCCTTGCCAGTGATCCGGACATAGCACTCCGTGCCAAAAACAAAACCGCCGCCTTGCCCCTCGAGGCATTGTATGAAGCCCTCGCGGCTGAAGAATTAACCGCGTTGCGCTCCATGGTGGATAGGGACAATGTGATCCTCGATAAGCGATCCAAATCCACCTCCTTTAAACCAGTAGATGAAATAGTCAAATTACAGGTCCACCCAACGGACTCCATAAAGACAACATCCATCGGGGCACAGCTGGACCACACGGTTAATGCCGGATTTTGGGCGTTCCTACGCGAAAACCGGGACATATTCGCCTAGCACCCTTCTGATATGCCAGGTATCCCACGCAGGCAGGCCGAACATAACCTAAACATACCGAAGGGATATAAGCCTGTCAAGCAAACATTACAGCGCTTCTTCGAAACTAAACGACAAGCCATGGGAGAGGAGCTAGCCAAGTTACTCGAAGCCGGATTCATCAGAGATAAAACACCTGGACTGGCTTGCAAATCTGGTAATGGTACCAAAGAAGGACAAATCCTGGCGCCTATGTGTCGATTTCAAAGACCTTAACAAGGCCTGCCCTAAGGATCCCTTTCCCCTCCCCCACATCGATCAGATTATTGATGCTACCGCAGGACACGACTCACTGTGTTTCCTCGACGCATACTCCAGATACCATCAAATCAAGATGAAGGAGTCTGATCAGGCCGCAATAGAATTTTATCACCCCATACGGGCCTTTCTGCTTCAACACCATGCCTTCGGGCTCAAAAACGCTGGTGCCACCTATCAACACATGATTCAAACATGCCTGGAGAAACAAATCGGCAAGACAGTTGAAGCATACGTGGATGATGTAGTCATCAAAACTAGGCACGTCGAGTCCCTAATAGACGATCTGCGTCTCACATTCGACAACCTCCAAACATATGGCATCAAGCTCAATCTAGAAAAGTGTGTTTTCGGCGTTCTCGCTGGAAAGCTTTTGGGCTTCATCATTTCCAATAGAGGAATTGAGGCAAACCTAGCTAAAATCCGAGCTTTGTCATAGTTGCCTGCGCCAACAGACCTTAAACAAGTCCAAAAATTATCTAGATGTGTGGCACCTTTGAGCCGCTTTATCTCTGGACTAGGAGAAAAGGCATTGCCACTCTATCGCCTTCTCCAACGCACCGATCACTTCAAGTGGACAAACGCGGCAACAGCCGGATTGGAAGAAATAAAGGCTCTTCTAGCAAGCAACCCAATCCTGGCCGCGCCAAATGTCGATGAACCCATGTTATTATACACATCGGCCACACACCAAGTCGTGAGTGCGGTCCTCGTCATCGAACGAGAGGTGGACGGACACAGATTCCCACTTCAGAAGCCGGTATACTGTGTATCCACTGTCCTCACACCATGCAAATCTTGGTACCCGCATTATCACAAAAGTAGCATAAGCGGCCTTCATGGCATCCCGGAAGCTACGGCACTACTTTCAAGAATGCTCCATAACAGTGGCCTCTGAGGAACCACTCAATGACACAATAAATAATCGCGACACCACGGGCCGGATTGCCAAGTGGGCCTTTGAGCTCCTCCCATTCGACATTACATACAAACCGTGGCGGGCCATTAAATCTCAAGTACTAGCCGACTTCGTCGCCGAATGGACAAAGGCCGAACTCCCTAAAGAGTACATCACATATTCCAACTGGATCATGCACTTCGACGGCTCCAAAATGCTGGCAGGCCTAGGGCAGGCGTGGTCCTAACATCCCCTACTGGATATATTGTTTAGTACGTCCTACAAATATTATTCATGGACTCCAACAATGTAGCCAAATACGAAGCCTTATTGCATGGTCTTTGGATGGCCGTCTCCATGGGCATACAATGCCTGGAAGTACGCGGGGATTCAAATCTCGCAATATCTCAAATTAATGGAGATTTTGATGCCAAAGATCTGAAGATGGCGGCCTACTGCAACGTCGTTCTCAAAATGTTGGCTCGCTTCGAGGGGCTCGAGTTTCACCATGTGGCTCGAGAAAGTAATCAAGCGGCGGATGTCCTTGCTCGCATCGGCGCCAAGCGTGACCCTGTCCCACCTAACATCTTTCTGGAAAGGCTTTCCAAGCCATCCGTGGTCTGGCAAGGGGAGAGCAGCAATACCAATCTGGATCCGAATACAACCCCAGATTCCGAACACACCGACATCATTGGGGGCTCAGCCACCGAAATTAAACCGTCGGCCCACCTCATCATGGCGGTATCGCCCCATGGACCGAACCCTTCTTGGCCTACCTTAATAGGCGAGAACTTCCTGAGGATCAGAATGAGGCACGCTGCATTGTGCGGCGCTCTAAAGCCTACAAGATTCACGAGGGAGAACTCTATAAGAAAAGCGCTACCGGAGTAATTCAAAGATGTATCTCCGAGGAAGAAGGGCAGAAGGTCTTGGCTAAAATTCATGCCGGTCTCGGCGGTCACCACGCCACGGATCGGGCCCTTGTAAGCAAGGCCTTCCGTACATGTTTCTATTGGTCAATGGCCCGAGCAGACGCGCAGGACGTTGTCCAACATTGCATCGGATGCCAGCTTTTCGCCAACCAAAGCCATATGCCACCCACCGCTCTACAAACAATCCCCATCACCTGGCCTTTTGCGGTCTGGGGGCTTGATATGGTCGGACCCCTTAAAGGAGCAAGCCATTATAACAAATATCTGTTGGTCATGGTGGATAAATTCACTAAGTGGATAGAGGCCAAACCAGTCAAAACGGCCGAAGCCGGGACAGAGATAAACTTTATATCCGACCTTGTGCACTATTATGGTGTTCCACACAGCATCATCACCGACAACGTCTCCAATTTCACAGCCGATAGGTGAAAGCCTGGTGTGCTAATCTGGGCATCAAGCTCGACTACGCCTCCGTATACCACCCACAAACCAACGGTCAACTCGAACGAGCTAATGGTCTTATTATGAGTGGCATCAAACCCAGATTAGTGTGGTCTTTGAAAGAATCAGACAAGCACTGGGTGGAGCAGCTTGACTCCATGCTCTGGGGGCTGCGGACCATGCCAAATCGTTCTACCGGATATATGCCTGTCTTTATTGTGTACGGCGCAGAGGTTGTGTTGCCTTGCGATATTATTCATGACACACCTTGAGTGCGCATGTATGAAGAGAGAGAAGCCGAGTTGGATTGGCAGGACAGCTTAGATGCCCTGGAGGAGGAGCGTGATGTCGCAAAAGCCCGTTCCGCATTCTATCAACAACAGGCTCGCAGATATCAAAGCAAAGAAGTATGGGCCAAGACTTATAATGTTGGCGAACTCGTTCTACGCTTGCCGGAGAAGAAAAAGGACAAACTCAAGCCCAAGTGGGAGGGTCCCTTCATCATTGACAAAGTTCTCACCGGAGGAGCGTACCGCCTGCGTGATGCATCAGACAACCGCCTAGAGCCGAACCAATGGAATGCGGCCAGACTTCGAAGATTCTATGTCTAGCGCCGGACTCTTCATTCGTCTCCTTTTCCCCCCTTTATGTTTCCATTATTTATTTTTCTCTCTCTTCGACTTTCCTTTTTAAAGCTGTAAAGCTCTTGCATGGCTAAACCGTACACCTACGACACATACAAATCTTAATATGTATGTCAATTATACCTGGGGGCTTCTAGTACTGAAGCTTATTATTATTATTTTCGGAGCATCAAGCTCACCACATATGTGTCTTTTCCACGTGTGTAACTTTTCTTCACCATTATATGCATCGATATGACTTAAGTTTTGGCCAAGCTAGGTTGCCTGCCTCCTGTGCTTATGCCCTACATTCCCGTTAGTTCGGCTAGGGCATAAAGGGAGCACCTCTACGATTGTTACTGTCGGGTCATCCGGATGTGTACCTCAGACTGGGTGAAGCTGAAAGCTAGCGTTCTTAAGGGAATATTCGGTCGGAGGACTAAAGATGTTTTTTACTTGTCACATTATGAACCCCCAGATGTTATGTATGTTGTGGTTTTTTCAAACACAGTTCGGACATGCACATTAATGCATGCTTACCCAGGGAAAGGAACCCTTAACGGAACTATTCTCTCTAGAAGATGTTTCTTACGATCAAAATGTAATATAACATAACTAGCTGGACACTTGTCTATTCAAGCTACTATGACCCCTACGTCTGGTTTCCACGCATACCCCAATTTACATTACCGAGCTGGTATTCGAAAGCACTCCGCACATTCGGGTCTAGAGGTTGAAGCGAAAAGGTCTGGCATGACAAGCATTTTACAATTTAGCTAGAGACATAATTTGTCAAATGAAGTACATACTCACTTAGACTCAAAAACTTCTTCCTCTATGCCATCCAACAACCTATCTAGCCTACAATCCTGCTCGGAATACTTGGTGGCTACTTGTACCTAGTCATATACCAAACTAACGGGAATTTCTTCTCCAGTTGACCCGACGGGTCCGACCCGGGCCATGTGATTTGGGTCGAGCTTGGTATACCAAGTTTTTACCATTGCCCAGCCCTCTCGTGCACCTTCCCAGCAGGCCGATATATTCCATAATCGGAAGCGCCGCCGCACTCCCTTGAATAGCTATACAAGCTCGTCCATACTTCCCAGAGGAGAGTCGGATGGCCATAAGGCCTTGGCAATACTTTGCATCGCCTGCTGTCGGTGTCAAAACCGGCGGATCTCGGGTAGGGGGGCCCAAACTGTGCGTCTAGGCGGATGGTAACAGGAGACAAGGGACACGATGTTTTTACCCATGTTCGGGCCCTCTCGATGGAGGTAAAACCCTACTCCTGCTTGATTAATATTGATGATATGGGTAGTACAAGAGTAGATCTACCACGAGATCAGAGAGGCTAAACCTAGAAGCTAGCCTATGGTATGATTGTTGTTCATCTTATGAACTAAAACCCTCCAGTTTATATAGACACCGGAGAGGGCTAGGGTTACACAAAGTCGGTTACAATGGGAGGAGATCTACATATCCGTATCGCCAAGCTTGCCTTCCACGCCAAGGAAAGTCCCATCCGAACACGGGACAAAGTCTTCAATCTTGTATCTTCATAGTCCAGGAGTCCAGCCAAAGGTCATAGTCCGGCTATCCGGACACCCCCTAATCCGGGACTCCCTCAGTAGCCCCCGAACCAGGCTTCAATGACGATGAGTTCGGCGTGCAAATTTGTCTTCGGCATTGCAAGGCGGTTTCTTCTCCAAATCCCATATACCTGTTGAATAGTGTCCGGCTTCTGGTGAACGTCGCGCTCCTTGGCTTCTGCACCCAATAATGGCCATCTTCCACGTGTCAAACGAATGCGAAAAGCTAGGGTGTTTTTTCATTTACCTCCCTAGCTGTGCCAATGAGCTGCCTATAAAAGAGACGGGGATTTAGATCCGAATCACACCATCCTCCCTTCGCGAGCTTTCATCGGAGCGCATTCGACAGAGATCCATTCCATCATGCCCGGTCGACGCAGCTCCTCCTCTCGCCCTCCCAGTCCTCAGCCTGGAGATTGGGAGAGATGCTCCGTCCCGCACAGCGAGCTAGTGGCGCTCCAAGCCAAGGGGTTACTCCCCCCGGCCTACATGGTCCCGGTTCGAGCCGGGCTCGCCACCTATAATGGTGGAGAGCAAGCAGAGAGCGTCCCCAATCCCTCCAAAGGAGAGCGGGTATGCCTTGTCCCTTATTTGAAAAGAGGGCTCGGATTTCCAATTCATCCGTTTCTCCGGGGGCTCCTGGAGTTCTACGGCCTCCAGTCGCATAACCTTACGCGTGCCTCCATATTGCATATTGCGGGCTTCATAGCCCTTTGCGAGCTGTTTTTGGGTATCGAGGCTCATTTCATGCTGTGGAAGAAGTTGTTCTGCCTCGTGCCCCATTCTCAGGAGGGGTCGATATATCAAGTGGGCGGAGCCGAACTATGGCGCATCGCCGGGACCGGATATCTATCCGGCTACCCAAAGAAGGCGTCCGAAGACTGGCCTTCAGAATGGTTTTATATAGATGACGTCCCCCTGCCGGAGCCTGTTCGGATCGGCCTCCCTGAGTTCGATAATGCTCCTTTGAAGAAGCGCCTATGCTGGCGTCCACGGAACCCTCAGAAGGAAAATGACAGGGACGTCCTTTACCTGATGAACCGGATAAGGTTGTTGGCTCATTCAGGACTGACCATGATCGAGGTCATGGCCACATGCATTACGCGGGGGGTGCAGCCGCTCCAGTACAGAGGCCACCCTATGTGGGATTTCAACGGGGAGGACGACACCACCCGGTGCAACCGCAAGGGGCCGGATTCGGCTGCCACTCTAATGAAGATCTTGTCCGCTTTGTACAAGGGAGAAGAGGAGGAATTCCTCCACATCAACCCACGGGGTGGATTTTCTATGTACAATCCTCCAAGCTGGGTAAGAGAACACTTTCACTTGCCCATCCGTTTTCATATTCCCATAGTTAAGTACTTAGTCTAGCAATTTCAACGCAGGAGCTACGCCAGACGGTAAAGGAGATAAAAATCCCTCCTCCACAACCCGAGGACCCGGAACGGTCCCTCGGCCCGGACTCCCAAGAAGACCAAGACTTATGTGTGGAGCTGATTGATGGGGTGTTTCATCAATTGAGCAAGGACAACACCTTAGTGGCCATTACGGCCGATTATCCTGGACTACTTCCAGCCTCAAAGGTCACCAAGACCGAAGTCCCAGTACTTTCAAGAGGTCCATCCGTGCTTATTTTTGATCACCGTATACCAATGGTGTTTTCTAAAGGGAAAGTCCTTGAGGCGGAGGGCCGAGCCCGCGGTGGCTAGCCAACAAGGGCCATCGAGGCCCATCGGGCTAAAAAGAAGTGCGGACTGGATCGAGACGTCGGCGCAATGGTACAACGTGCAATTTTAATGCCCAGGGTTTATGCCCTCAAGGCATACTAACGCTCATGCTCTCTTCAGGAAGAAGAGCGCCCGCCAGACTATATCCACCCGCCAGGCTTCAAGACGGGGTCCGGAAGCAGAGGCGAACTCGAGGCGCGCACCGGACGCTCCTCTGAGAGAGGACACGGACTGTTCTTCGTGATGCTTGTTTTTTCCAAGAGGTGTTGGACGCCTTTAATACGGGAGATGCGTACCTCCGTGCCGCTCAAAATGGTCTAGCCAGAGCCACAGAGCAGTATGTAAAAGACATACGGGTGAGAAAATTTGATAGTTATATATGTCAGTAGCCCCCGAGACTTGAAACAGTTAGAACAACTGATTTAAGGATCATTTGTTATGAAGGATCTTACAGAAAAGAATACCCAACTGTCCCAGGAGCTGGAAGAGTGCAAGGCCCAACTTGAGGCCGCACTAGCGGCGACAGGGGAGGCCAAGGAGACCCCCTCTGGTAATATATGCATCGAAAGATAAGTATATTGAAGAGTGCGGCGTGCTTGCAAATCTGACAATAACATTGCAGATGGCACCGGAGTGGATCCGGAAAAGCAACAACTCTTGCGCCAGTTAAAGGCCGGCGAGTGCGTGCTTACGAGGGTGAGGCAAGAGAAGAATAAGCTCCAAGATGCCAACACCCAGCTGGGCGAGGAATTAAAAGATGTTCATGCTCAGCTGTCGGACTCCGTGAAGGAGAACCGGCGACTTCGACGCGGCATTTTTAGTAAGTGCTTGAACGAACTACGAAAAAAGAGTTTGGCGAGGAAGTCGATTGACAGAGTTATGTCTGTAGGTATGCTGACAGGTCGACCTGCGGAGGAAATGCCCGGTTCTGCGGGTGACCTTCTTCCCGAGCTCTCACAACTGCACGAACGAGTTCGGCAGGTGATGCAAGGCATCGCCCAGGCCTTGTGGCCGTCTATCTCCATGCCCGAAGGCCTTGGAGATCTTGCAGAGAAGCTGAAGGGAGCGCGGCGGCGCTTCCGATTATGGAAGATATTGGCCTGCCATCAAGGTGCCAGGGAGGCCTGGGCCATGGTGAAGACGCGGTACATGATGGCTGACCCAAAGCACATGGACGAGGTCGGACCTGTAGGGCCCGATGGGAAGGAGATCCCTGTCAGTTTAGTGTACGACCAGGTAGAGTTGGCCGCCAAATATTCCCAACAGGACTGTAAACTAGACAGCCTGTTGGATGGTATTGAAGAGGAATATACCCAGTCAAATTGACTATGTAATTTAAAATAACATGTAAAATGCCTTCTAGCTGGATTGTAGATCGTTTGTCATGGCGGACCTTTTCGCTTCAACCTCGGGACCCGATAGTCCAGAGTGTGTCTGAATACCCTCTCGGTTATGTAAGAACTGGGGCATGCGTGGAGACCAGGCGTATGGGTCATTAGTGCTTTAGCAGACAAGTGCCCAACTAGTTATGTTATATTACATGGTTAGTAAGAAACATCTTCCAGGGAGAATAGTTCCGTTAGGGGTTCCTTTCCCTGGGAGGCATGCCCTAAAGTGCATGTCCGGACTGCGAAAAAAGCAGAAAAACATCTAGGGGTAGATAAAATAAACGAGGTAAAATCATCTTTTAGTTCACCGACCGAATATTCCCTTAAGAACGCTAGCTTTCGGCTTCACCCAATCTGAGGTACACATCCGGCTGACCCGGCAGTAACAATCGCAGAGGTGCTCCCTTTACCACCTAGCCGAACAATCGGGAACATAGGGGTAAGCACAGGAGCCAGGCAACCCAGCTTGGCCAAAACTTAAGTCATATCGATGCATATAATGGTGAATAAAAGGTACATGCGGAAGTGTGACACATGTGTTAGGCATGAGGCCCGTATAAACAAGCTTATGTTAAAGAAGCCCCCAGGTATAATGAGCGCGGAAGGCGCATCAATTGTTTGCGAACAAGACGCAAACTAGCCCTCAAAGGCTGTAAGAGAAAAGGAGGGAGAAGGAGAGAAATATAAGACAGCTAATATGTAAAAAATGAACAGAGGAAGGAGACAAACGCAGAGTCCGGCGCTAGGCGTATAATCTTCTTAGACGAGTTGTGTTCCATGGGTTTGGCTCGAGTCGATTATCCGATGCATTTTGCAGACGGTACGCTCCGCCAGTCAGGACTTGGTCAATTATGAAGGGACCTTCCCATTTGGGCTTGAGTTTGTCCTTTTTCTTGGCCGGCAGGCGTAGAACTAATTCACCAACATTGTAAGTTTTGGCCCGTACTTCTCTGCTATGATATCTTCGAGCCTGCTGTTGATAGAATGCGGAACGGGCTTTTGCCACGTCACGCTCCTCCTCCAAGGCGTCCAAACTGTCCTGCCGATCGAGTTCGGCTTCTCTTTCTTCGTACATGCGCACACGAGGTGAGTCATGAATTATGTCACAGGGCAGAACTGCCTCTGCGTCGTATACCATAAAGAATGGTGTGAATCCGGTAGTGCGATTCAGCGTGGTTCGCAGCCCCCAGAGTACGGAGTCGCGCTCCTCTACCCCGTGCGTGTTAGATTCCTTGAGGGACCGCACTAGTATGGGTTTGATGCTGCTCATGATTAGACCATTTGCTCGCTCGACTTGACCGTTAGTTTGTGGGTGATAGACTGAAGCGTAGTCGAGCTTGATGCCCATGTTTTTGCACCAGAGTTTTACCTCATCGGCCGTAAAGTTCGTGCTGTTATCAGTGATGATGCTGTGGGGGATACCGTAACGGTGTACGACCCCTCATATGAAGTCTATCACCGGTCCGGATTCGACCGTCTTAACAGGCTTGGCCTCTATCCATTTGGTGAATTTGTCAACCATGACCAATAAGTATTTTTAATTGTGGGTTCCCCCTTTAAGGGGTCCAACCATGTCAAGCCCCCAGACCACGAAGGGCCAGGTGATGGGTATAGTTTGGAGGGCGGTGGGTGGCATATGGCTTTGGTTAGCAAATAATTGGCAACCGACGCATCGTTGGACTAAGTCCTGAGCATCTGCCCGGGCCGTCGGCCAATAAAATCCAGTACGAAAGGCCTTGCTTACAAGGGCCCGGGCTGCGGCGTGGTGCCTGCCGAGTCCGGCATGAATTTCAGCCAGAAGGTTCCGCCCTTACTCTTCGGAGATGCACCTTTGAAGGACTCCGGTGGTGCTTTTCTTATAAAGCCCTCCTTCGTGGACTTTATAGGCTTTAGATCGCCGCGCTATGCAGCGTGCCTCGTTTTGGTCCTCGGGAAGTTCCTGCCGAGTTAGGTAGGCTAGGAATGGTTCTGTCCACAAGGCAATGACTACCATTATTACGTGGGCTGAGGATGTTACTTCGTTGGCAGAGCCTCCCGTTGTGTCAGAATGTTCGGTGTCAGGCGGTGCGGCTGGGTCCGGGCTATTATTCCCGGATTCCCCTTCCCATGATACGGATGGCTTGAAGAGCCTCTCCAAGAAAATGTTGGGAGGGACTGTGTCGCACTTTGCGCCGATGCGTGCCAAGACGTCTGCTGCCTGATTGTTTTCTCGGGCTATATGGTGAAATTCAAGCCCTTCGAACCGAGCTGATATTTTTAGGACGGCGTTGCGACAAGCTGCCATTTTCGGATCCTTGGAATCAAAGTCTCAATTTATTTGGGATATCGTGAGGTTCGAATCCCCACGCACCTGTAGGCGTTGAATGCCCATGGAGACTGCCATCCAGAGACCGTGTAGAAGGGCCTCGTATTCGGCTGCATTATTGGAGTCTGTATACATTATCTGGAGTACGTATTGAATTGTATCTCCTGTTGGGGACGTCAGGACGATGCCAGCCCGAGACCCGCTAACATTTTGGAGCCGTCGAAGTGCATGATCCAGTTGGAATATGTGTCGTACTCTTTAGGGAGTTCGGCTTCAGTCCATTCGGCGACAAAGTCAGCCAAAACTTGCAACTTGATAGCTCGCCGTGGCTTATAGGTTATGTCGAACGTTAGGAGCTCAATGGCCCATTTGGCAATCTGGCCCGTTGCGTCGCGGTTTTTTATAATATCGTTGAGAGGTACTTCGGAGGCTACTGTTATTGAACACTCTTGAAAGTAGTGTCGTAGCTTCTGGGATGCCATGAACACTGCGCGCGCTATCTTTTGATAATGCGGGTACCGTGACTTGCATGGAGTGAGGACAGTGGACACGTAGTAGACTGGTTTTTGAAGGGGGAATTTGTGTCCGTCCGTTTCTCGTTCGACGACGAGCACTGCGCTTACAACTTGGTGAGTTGTTGCAATGTATAATAGCATTGGTTCGCCGATGTTAGGGGCGGCTAGGACCGGGTTTGTTGCCAGTATGGCCTTTATTTCTTCGAGTCCGACCGTGGCAGCATCCGTCCACTCAAAGTGTTTGGTGCGCCAGAGGAGGCGATAAAGGGGTAATGCCTTTTCTCCCAAGCGGGAGATAAAGCGGCTTAGAGCCGCCACACATCCAGTCAATTTATGTATTTGCTTGAGGTCCTTTGGAATATCCAATTGTGATAGAGCTCGGATCTTGGCTGGGTTTGCTTTAATTCCTCTACCGGATACAATGAAGCCCAGTAGCTTTCCGGCTGGTACGCCGAAAACGCATTTTTCCGGGTTAAGTTTGATGTCATATGTTCGGAGGTTATCGAATGTGAGCCTCAAGTCGTCTACTAGAGTTTCGACATGCTTGGTTTTGACGACCACGTCATCCACGTACGCTTCAACTGTTTTGTCGATCTGGTTTGCCAGACATGTCTGAATCATGCGCTGATATGTTGCGCCGGCGTTTTTGAGCCCGAAAGGCATTGTGTTGAAGCAGAATGGGCCGTGTGGGGTGATGAATGCCATTGCGGCTTGGTCTGGCTCTGCCATCTTAATTTGATGGTAGCCAGAGTATGCGTCGAGGAAACACAATGAATCGTGTCCTGCGGTAGCGTCGGTAATTTGATCGATGCGGGGGAGGGGGAAGGGATCCTTTGGGCAAGCCTTGTTGAGGTCCTTGAAATCGATGCATAGGCGCCAGGATTTGTCCTTCTTTGGTACCATCACCAGGTTTGCTAGCCAATCCGGATGTTTTATATCTCTGATGAATCCGGCCTCCAGTAGTTTGGCTACCTCCTCTCCCATGGCTTGTCTCTTAGGTTCAGAGAAACGCCGAAGAACCTGCTTACCAGGCTTGAATCCTTTTAGGATGTTTAGGATGTGCTCGGCCAGCCTGCGTGGGACTCCTGGCATGTTTGAAGGGTGTCAGGCAAAAATGTCCCAATTTTTGCGTAGGAATTCCCATAGTGCGGAATCTACATCAGGGTCTAATTGCGCCCCAATGGAGGACATTTTTGTAGGTTCCGTTGGATGGACTTGGAATTTGACTATTTCGTCCGCCGGTTTAAAGGAGGTGGACTTTGATCTTTTATCGAGTATTACGTCGTCCCTGTTCACCATGGAGCGCAGCGCAGTCAGTTCTTCGTCCGCTAGGGCTTCGGATAGTGCCTCGAGGGCTGCTGCGGCTGTCTTGTTCTCGGCGCAGAGTGCTATGTCCGGGTCACTAGTAAGAGTGATGATTCCGTTGGGTCCGGGCATTTTGAGCTTCATGTACCCGTAATGGGTTTAGCTTGAAATATTGTGAATGCCTCTCGCCCTAACAGAGCATGGTATCCGCTGCTGAACAGGGTCACTTGAAACGTGACCTCCTCGGACCTGTAATTATCCAGCGTGCCGAACACCACATCCAGTGTGATTTTTCCTGTGCAGCGTGCTTCCCGACTGGGGATTATTCCTCTAAAGGTTGTGTTGCTTCGCTCAATGCGGCTCCAGTCTATTTCCATTTTTCGAAGGGTTTCCTCATAAATGAGGTTCAATCCGCTGCCACCGTTCATGAGTACCTTGGTAAGTCGAAAGTCGTCCACTATTGGACTGAGGACCAATGCGGCAGGTGCTCGGGCTGTTCGGAATTTAGGTTCATCACTAGCATTAAAGGTAATAGCCGTGTCACTCCATGGGTTTATTGTTGCTACCTTGTACACTTTGGTAAGGCTGCGGAGTGTTCGTTTCCACATATTGTTTGATACGAAAGTCTCGAACACTGTTGATACCGTACTGGTATTCCTGGGCTGGTGCTCTGCGGATTCTGGAGTTAGAAGCTCCTCGCCACTTCTGGCCACCTACCGGAGTATCCAGCATGCTCTAAGGCTATGAGTTGGTGTGGCGCCCTCTGTACTATGAATTTTACAGGGTCCATTGAGCCATCCCTTCAGTACGGTTCCATACCCTATAGAGGGTTTTTGCTTTTTGGTGTTTGGCCCAGGTGCCTGGCGATAATGCACCCTTTTGTTTTCGACTGGGGTTGTATTCAGGGCCGGATTGTCCCTGAATTTTATTTCGGTTTTCCGGACACTTTCCATCGCACAGTATTTTCGTACTATGGATGCCAAGTCAGTGAAGCGTGTAATTTCACGGCGACTTATGGTGTTGAGGATTCCGATGTCCGTGCAATTATTGCAGAAGAATCAAATTGCATCCTCCTCACGGCAGTCCTCTATCCTGTTCATAACCAGGAGGAATCCGGCCAAGTAATGGTGTACTATTTCCGTGGGCTCTTGTCGAATTTGGGATAGATCCCTTATGTTTGGGTGGGCGGGTGGAGTTAAATCCGGAACCTCGCCCGATCTGAGGCTCAGGGGCCAAGGAGTTTCCAAACTCGGAAGTTTAGGTTCTTGGATGTTGTCCAATGAATCTGGCCCGCTGCCTGACTTTAGGTTCAGGGCTTGAGTGGCGTCCTCCCCTCCGCGGGTATCCGGCTTGGAGGGATCGCGAATCCGGACATATCTGGTCCTTAATATGGGTGAAGATTCGCCGCATTGTTCCTCCACCACTGCGACCTGGTGGGTGACTTGGGGAGAGTCAATCTCTCTCGGATCGGGTTTAAGCCCAATCTGATCGTAGTCTGTAGCGACTCCCAGGGCAGTGATGCGATCCAAGAGCTCGTTCAAGGAAGAGAGCTCCATCAGATCTAATTGCTCAGCGAGTTCCGAGTCCAGGTGGAGATTGTTTTCGATGACCCGGGAAGTCATCGCCAGCGCGGCCGCCGAACAGGCGGTCATAAGAAAACCGCCTAGCCGGAGAGTTTGGCCGATAGCCAAAGCTCCTTTAGCAACAGCGTCGTCTTTAAAGATGGGATGCGGCATCCTTCTTGATGGCGACAGCACAGAGGAACTCCCAATGAAAGCACCAATGTCGGTGTCCAAACCGGCGGATCTCGGGTAGGGGGTCCCGAGCTGTGCGTCTAGGCGGATGGTAACAGGAGACAAGGGACACGATGTTTTTACCCAGGTTCGGGCCCTCTCGATGGAGGTAAAACCCTACTCCTGCTTGATTAATATTGATGATATGGGTAGTACAAGAGTAGATCTACCACGATATCAGAGAGGCTAAACCCTAGAAGCTAGCCTATGGTATGATTGTTGTTCGTCCTACGGACTAAAACCCTCCCGTTTATATAGACACCGGAGAGGGCTAGGGTTACACAGAGTTGGTTACAATGGGAGGAGATCTACGTATCCGTATCGCCAAGCTTGCCTTCCACGCCAAGGAAAGTCCCATCCGGACATGGGACAAAGTCTTCAATCTTGTATCTTGATAGTCCAGGAGTCCGGCCAAAGGTCATAGTCCGGCTATCCGGACACCCCCTAATCCGGGACTCCCTCACCTGCCGAGCTCGCTTGTGCATTTGCGATGGCTCTTGTAGCAGATCGCTCGACGATCCAGACACCTCCTCTTTGGGACAGCCCATCAATATACCGATAGACATAATTATTGTCAGTTTCTTTCCTTGCCGAGCTATGTAAAGGTAAGTCCGAACACATACTAAATATGCTGCCTCGCAACCTCCTATTCTCCTTCACGGAGTCAGCCAGTTGGGCTCGCACATCTTTTAGTTACACACCAAGCTCGGTGTTGGCATCTTGGAGTTTGTTCTTCTCCACCCTGACATGTGTCAGTATATGTTCGCCCGCGGCCAGTTTCCTTTGAGCTCCTGGACCTCCCTCCTGTGCGACTTCTGGTGCCTCTGCCATAAGATTTACACCCGTATTAATACTCCTGGTAGATGATTATGTTTTCTCGATAGAGGGGAACATTACCAAATGCCGCCTTCTTGTATTTATCTAGTTTGGCGGTAGTAGCAGTCAGCTGGGCCTGACACTTTTTCAGCTCTTGAGACAATAGGTTGTTCTTCTCTATGAGCACCTGGTCATATAACGATCCTTAAATCAGTTGTACCAACTGTTTCAAGTCTCGGGGGCTACTGGTATATGATTATCAGTTTTGCACAAATGTGTACTTACCCGCATATCTTTCAAATACTGGTATGTGGCTCTGGTAAGCGCATCTCGAGCTGCTTGGATATACGCATCACCCGAATTGAAGGCGCTGAAAGCCTCTTCTAAAAACCCAGGGTCGCAAAGAGCGGCTCGTCGGCGCCGATGATTCATGGCGCTCTCCACTTCACAGTTTGTGACGGATACTTTATCTGAATCTTCTGTGCAGGGACAATCCACTGTCACTTCTACGTTAGCCTTAGTCCTTGTGACAGGGTCCGGAATCCAGCTCATAGAGGCATGACCGGCAGAATCCCCGTACATAGTTTGGTTGAATGTTTTTCCTGATAAGACACAATGGATAGTGTAATACTTTAAGATGACAACCATGGAGCATATTTAAAGCCATACCTCCTCAATGAAGGCTCGGCCATATCTCTATTTGCCTTCCTCTTCGAAGGCCTGCCTATCGTAGGCGCCGCCTTATTGCGCGTCGCCTCAGGTGCAGCATAGCGCGCCGATCGTCTCCCCTTTAGAGCATAATATAGTGCGGTGGGTAAGGCAGAAAGAGGAAATTCTCTCAAAGGACAAGTCTCATGATTACTTATGTCGGAGTAATGGGCCACGGGTAGGCTAACCCGAACCCCAAGACCTTTTCAAGACATCGGGGCAGGCCGCGCCCCTCAAGCCGAGTCCCAGACGGCGACTCCGAGATAAGCCGACTCCAAGCTGGCGACCTCCAGAGAGGCCGACTCCAAGCTGGCGACCTCCAAAGAGGCCGACTTTGGAGAGTCGGCCCGTGGCTCCTCCCTCATCCCGAAGTACGATGCCGGGAACGGTCACGGCATGGCTGTTTCCCCCCTGCACACGAAGGGCCGGCATGGCTACAGTGAGCCGTATCGCTGGAAGATCTCCGGCGAGGCGCGGCACTGTTGCCATGCCTGCCCTGACCTCAGCCACAGTGCGCAGTACACTGTGCCCACACGCCGGCCTGTACGGCCCAAAGGCGGCGGGACCGCCTGTCAGTGGGAGGGCCGAAGACGGCCTGGGCACCCGAAGACGGACCTGTGGGAGTCGGCCTCCCTGGAGTTGGCCGACTCCTCCCCAGGGCCCCACGTGCCACTAACCAGATAAGATGGGGAATGGCGACGGTGATCGCCGATAAATCGCGGCACTGTTGCCATGACCCGATGACCAAGCATGCGTCACCAGGAGTGTCGCTACAGTATCAAGCCTATCCACGGGACCCGCCAGTCGGCGGGCCCCAGAAGCCGGCAGGAAGGACGGTGGCCTGAGAGACAGACGGCTGGGACCCGCGCCCAGCCGTATTACTATTGTACCCCCGGGGGGTAGGCCTATATAAACCCCCCGGGGCACCCATGCAAAGGGTTTGGACCTGAATAGAGATAGACCAGATAGCACGGGAGGAGAGAACTAGCCTTGCTCTCTCCTGCCTCCCAAAACAGCTCTAGGAGCACCATTGTAGTCACCTTGCTTGAGTGATCATGTGGAGACCCCGCAGAGCAGCAGTAGGGGTGTTATCTTCTAGGAGAGCCCTGAAGCTGGGTAAGATCCGCCGGCGTGCACGTCTTCGCCTCATCCCGCTTCCAGGCACCGGCGATGTTCTACTCGCTCCCACCATGATAAGCCATCCTTTGGCATATGTCGTATCCAACCCCCGACATTTGGCGCCCACCGTGGGGCGAGGTGCACCGTCGTCCGGAGATCTGCTCTGGACGGGAACCATGTTCCTTCCCGGCGAGCGCAGCCAGCCCGGCACGCCGGATGGCGTCTGTGCCGACGCACTGCACGGCGCGGAGATCGCCTGTGCGGCCAGCTGCCTCGCCGATCTTATCGGTGAGGTTCGCCTCTCCGATGAGCCTGCATCCGACGCAGGCACGAGTGCCCCCGAGAGCCTCCTCGCGGGCCTCCTCGACCAACTCCACGTCGCCGGCGAGCCTGCCGTGGACCTGGAGTCCATAGGATCCACTGACCCGATGCTGGTCGACTCCGACACCGCGTCGCTCGACGCGTTCCCCACCAACGTGGTGGTCTACGACGAGCCGCTCTCATACGCGGGGAGCGGCGGAAGCACCGTCACCGAGGTCCTCGTCCTCGAACACGGCGAGCGCTCGGGCGAGGGAGTGCATGACCCGCTTGACGCGGCCCTGCGAGACCTTGCAGCGCCGATTCCGAAAGACGCCGACGCCGGGACGCTGGAGGCGCTCCGCCTTCAGCTCATCGAGGGCGCGAAGAAGCTGGCAAGCATGAGGCGCTTGTCAAAAGCTTACCAACGAGAGATGGATCGCGCTGTAGGCGGTTCGCCGGCTCCAACTGGGCCTAACCGCCTAGGCGCGGTCCGACAGCACGGCGCAGCAATCGCAAACCTCTTCGGGGCTGATCGCCCTGTGTACGCCACGCCCGCAGAGAATATCCGTGCCGCCCAGGCGGCGGCAGACGAGCTCGACAACTTCGAAGGCGAAGAGCGCCGCATAATGACGGAGCGAGTTCAGCAGCTCCTCGACGCGGCTGCCGCGCAGAATGGTATCGGCTGCCGCACCGAGGCACCGCAGCGCCAAAACGACGACCCACCGCCTTGCCGATACCAAGGTGCGACGTCTCGGACGCCGATTGGCGGGGCCTGTGGGAAGAAGGACAAGGAGCCGGCTGTCAGCCACAGCCGGACTCACATCACCATCAAGCGCGACCAAGACGGCCGCCCCAGAGCGGTGGAATGGCGGGACGACTACCAGCCTCCCCCTCCTCGCGGAGAAAGGCGAGTCTCCCCGCCGCCCGTGGAACATCCGACTCTCGGCGACCGCCTGGGCCGCCGAGAGGGAGTCGGAGAGAATGACGCCCGCCACCGGATCGACCGACTCCACCGATCCCTGGCGCTGGAAGAAAAAGATGAGTTGGGTCCCCCCTGCTTCGGACCTCGCATCCGGGACGAACCCTTTCCCAAAGGGTTCACGCTCCCCCGAGACACGCCCAAATATACCGGCACCGTGAAGCCGAAATATTGGCTCATCGACTACTCCACGGCTGTCAACATAGCGAACGGCAACAAGCGTGTCACCGTAAGATATGTCCCGCTCATGCTCCAGGGCTCGGCCCGTATGTGGTTAAACAGTCTGAAGCCTCGCAGGATCAACAGCTGGGTTGACTTCAACGAGGCTTTTGTCCGCAACTTCATGAGCACGTACAAGCGACCTCCCAAGCCCCGCCAGCTCTCCTTGTGCGTGCAAGGCCCTGATGAGTCTACTCGCGACTACCTCACGCGCTGGGGCAAACTCCGGAACTCCTGCGAGGGCGTGCACGAGGTGTAGGCGATCAAGTACTTTACTGCCGGGTGCAGAGAAGGCACCCTCCTCAAGCACAAGCTCCTCTGCGACGAGCTGGAGACCCTCGACGTGCTGCTGATCATGGCGGACAAATACGCCATGGCTGACTCCTCCATGAAGGCAGAGATTCGGGTCAGCGCAACTGGCAAAGTCGCCCCTCAGGCTCCGAGAACTCCGGCTGGAGACACCAGTCGGCGGCAGTAGCAGAATGACCAGAAACGCAAAGCCCCGCTGCCGACTTCCAGCAGTCGGCAGGTGGCAACGGCAAAGGACCAGCAATTGGAGGGACCGCCTCTGGCGAAGCGGCAGAAGGGCGGCAAGTCCAACTGGCTGCCGGCTTTCTCCTATGAGCAGACTCTGGATGGTCCCTGCAAGTTCCACAGCGGCGCGAAGCCGTCCAACCATACCACCAGGAAATTTCACTGGCTGACCAGAATCGCCAAGGGGGACGGCTTGCCCCCTCCCCCTCCTGCTGGGTCGCCTCCTCTGCAGCCGCCCCAGCAGCCGGCCGTCAGGCCAGTCGGTGCGATACAAGACGAGTTCCCGGACGAGCACGGAGCCTATGTGGTGTTCACCAGTGTAGCGGATGACCGGCGCAGCAGGCGCCAACAGCAGCAAGAAGTAAATGCAGTTGCATCAAGCACTCCAGAGTTCATGCATTGGTCCGAAAGGCCTATCAGTTGGAGCAGAGCTGATCACCCAGAGGTGATGCCGAGCCCAAGCTCTTACGCCTTGGTCCTAGGCGCCACCCTTGCCACGGACAGGCGGGCTGCTCGTTTCTCGCGAGTACTGATAGACGGAGGCAGCAGCATCAACATCCTGTACAAGGATACGATGGAGAAACTAGGAATCAAGCGAAGACAGCTTCAGAGCAGCTGGACTGTGTTTCACGGAATCGTCCCCGGCCTTTCCTGCTCGCCAATCGGCAAGATCCTGATAGATGTCCTCTTCGGAGACAAGGATCATTTCCGCCGAGAGCCAATTTGGTTTGAGGTGGTGGACCTTGAAAGCCCATATCACGCATTGCTTGGCCGACCCTCCCTGGCCAAGTTCATGGTGGTACCCCACTACGCCTACCTCAAGATGAAGATGCCGAGTTCCAAGGGAATCCTAACCGTATCCGGCGACTACAGGAAGTCGTCCGCTTGTGCGGCCGAAAGCAGTCGGCTGGCCGAGTCCTTGGTGATCGCAGCTAAGAAACGGCTTCTTGATCGGGTCGTGGCAATGGCCGGCAAGCAGCCCGAGTTGTCACCCGACCCCAAGGAGTTGGAAGCAGACGGATCATTCAAGCCAGCCAAGGAAACAAAGAAGATACCGTTGGACCCAGAGCACCCGGAGCAGTACGCTGTCATAGGCACTGGCCTTGACAGCAAATAGGAAGGCGAGCTCGTCGATTTCCTCCGTGAGAATCACGACATCTTCGCATGGTCCCCCAAGGACATGCCTGGTGTCCCGACGGAATTCGCCGAGAACAAGTTACATGTCTGATCTGATATGAAGCCCGTCAGGCAGCCCTTGCGCCGCCTGTCAGAAGAAAAAAGAAGAGTTGTTGGAGAAGAAATAGCCCGGCTCCTGGTGGCCGGCTTCATCATGGAAGTGTTTTTTCCAGAGTGGTTGGCAAACCCGGTACTGGTGCTGAAGAAGAACAAGTAGTGGCGGATGTGCACTGATTATACGAGCCTCAACCAAGCTTGCCCCAAGGACCCATTTGCTCTGCCGAGAATCGATCAGGTGATAGAGTCCACAGCTGGATGCGAGCTGTTGAGTTTCCTAGATGCGTATTCAGGATATCACCAGATCAAGCTGAACCCGGCCGACAGACTGAAGACCGCCTTCATCACACCGTTCGGAGCCTTCTGCTACCTGACCATGACGTTTGGCTTGAGAAACACCGGCGCCACCTTTCAGCGTTGCATGCAGAAGTGCCTCCTGAAGCAACTCGGCAGAAACGCCCACGTCTATGTGGATGATGTAGTGGTGAAGACGGAGAAGCGTGGAACCTTGCTGGAGGACCTCAAGGAAACCTTCGAGAATCTGCGCCGATTCCAGATCAAGCTCAACCCAGAGAAGTGCGTTTTCGGAGTACCAGCCGCCCAGCTCCTCGGTTTCCTGGTCTCCGAACGCGGCATAGAGTGCAATCCTGTGAAGATCAAGGCCATCGAGAGGATGGAAGCACCCAGACAACTGTTAGATGTGCAGAAGTTCATCGGCTGTTTGGCATCCATCAGCCGATTCATCAGTCGGCTGGGCGAGAAGGCTCTCCCCTTGTATCAGCTCATGAAGAAGACGACCTTCTTTGAGTGGACTCCCAAGGCGGACGAGGCTTTTCTCCAACTGAAGAAGATGTTGACTTCTCCCCTTGTGCTGGCGGCTCCGACTCCCAAAGAGCCCATGCTCCTATACATTGCCGCCACCAGCCGAGTAGTCAGCACAGTCATTGTAGTCGAGCGCAAGGAGGAAGGCAAGGCGCTACCTGTCCAGAGACCGGTATATTACCTGAGTGAAGTACTGTCGACCTCCAAGCAGAACTACCCCCATTACCAGAAGATGTGCTACGGCGTGCATTTTTCCGCCAAGAAATTGAAGCCTTACTTCCAGGAGCATCCAATCGCTGTGGTCTGTACAGCTCCGCTGGCCGAGATCATCGGAAGCCGAGATGCTTCTGGCCGAGTGGCCAAATGGGCCATTGACTTGGCTCCCTACGCCATCTACTACGAGCCCCGCACCGCCATCAAGTCGCAGGTGCTGGCCGACTTCCTCGTTGATTGGGCCGAGACCCAGTATCTGCCGCCAGCGCCTGACTCCACCCATTGGCAGATGCACTTTGATGGCTCCAAGATGCGCACCGGCTTGGGAGCCGGCGTCGTCCTCACTTCCCCCAAAGGCGATTGGGATGTCAAGGATGCAAATATGGTGAGCTACCGTTTCCTCATTCAGCAGCTCAGCGGATACTTCGAGGGCTGCGAGTTCCTCCACGTGCCAAGGACTGACAACGACCAAGCAGACGCCTTGGCACGAATCGGCTCCACTCACCAGGCAATACCATCTGGTGTCGCCCTCCGGCGCCTCCTCAAGCCTTCTATCAAGCCGTCACCAGAATCAGATTCAATCTTTGTGCCAGCTCCTCCTGAGGACGCCGGACCCGACTCCAAGAAGCACACAGTCGAAGCCGACCCGGGGACTTCAGAACCCGGCCCGGGGACTGTTGCGGCAAGATCGAAGACTCTAGAGCTAGGCCCGGGGACTGCTCCAGTCAGCCTCGGGACTTTGTCAAACCAGCAAGCGGCTGCGGACTCCAACCCGCCGCCTCCCAGCCCGGCCGCCCTTATCCAAGTCGCACTAGTGGCAGTTGAAGAAATAGCGGCACCTTCATGGGCCCAGCCCATCCTCGGATTCTTAGTAAACAGAGAGCTGTCAACTGATGAAATCTTGGCTCGGCAAGTGCAACACCGAGCATCAGCCTACACCATAGTCAACAGAGAGCTGGTCAGGCGCAGCGTTACCGGTGTCTTCCAATGTTGCGTCGAGGCAGAACAAGGCCAAGCAATCCTCAGAGACATCCACGAAGGCGAGTGCGGTCACCACGCGGCCTCCAGAGCACTCGTCGCCAAAGCCTTCTGGCACGGTTTCTTCTGGCCAACCGCCCTGGAAGAGGCCAAAGGGCTACTCCAAAAGTGCAAGGGTTGCCAGATTTTCCGTTCCAAACCACTTCAGCCAGCTTCCGCACTCAAGACTATCCCCATTGCCTGGCCCTTTGCAGTCTGGGGTCTGGACATGGTGGGACCATTCAAGACGGCACGAGCTGGCTTGACTCACCTGCTTGTCGTAGTGGACAAATTCACCAAGTGGCTGGAGGCGAAACCCATCAAGAAGTTGAATGGTCCGACTGCAGTGACCTTCATCACTGACATCACAACTCGGTACGGCATCCCACACAGCATCATCACCGACAATGGCACGAATTTTGCCAAAGGCGCCTTGGCCCGTTTCTGCGCGACGCAGGGCTTCCGACTGGACTTAGCGTCCGTTTCCCATCCGCAGTCAAACGGCCAGGTAGAGCGAGCGAACGGCCTTGTCTTATCCGGCATCAAGCCTCGACTCGTCGTCCTGCTGGAGAGATCTGCCGGCTGTTGGCTTGAGGAGCTGCCAGCCGTCCTATGGAGTCTGCGCACGACTCCGAACAAGTCAACCGGCTTCACACCCTTCTTCCTCGTCTATGGTGCCGAAGTCGTCATCCCAACGGACATAGAGTTCGACTCCCCACGAGTCACCATGTACACCGAGGAAGAAGCAGAAGAAGCACGACAAGACGGCATCGATCTGCTGGAAGAGGGCCGGCTGTTGGCACTCAGCCGGTCCGGCATCTACCAGCAGAGCCTGCGTCGATACTACAACAGGAAGGTCAGGCCAAGATCTTTCCAAGAAGGCGACCTTGTGCTCCGGCTGATCCAGTGAACAGCGGGCCAACACAAGCTGTCGGCGCCTTGGGAAGGCCCCTTCATCATCAGCAAGGTTCTAGGAAACGACGCCTACTATCTGATCGACGCTTAGAAGCCCCGAGCGCGCAAGAGGGACGACTCCGGTAAAGAGACAGAGCGCCCGTGAAATGCAAATCTTCTTCGAAGATTTTACAGTTGATGCAGTATGTATCGCACTACCCCTTTGTATTAAAGTACTAAGACTTTGGGCCCCCCGAGACGAGCTCGGGGACTGCCCTTTTTGTTATCTATAAGATAAGAATCATGCCTTCGAGAAAATCACTTTCATTACAAGCCGCTTGGCACCGGGCCAGACTAGTCGGCCCGGGGACTCGCCGCCTTGCGCTATGAGGAGCTTCCCGCAATCAGACAAGTAGTGCGCGGTGCCCAATCCGCCTCCTGGCAAAGCCGCAGCTCGCAGAGCGACTGTGAGGCAAACAGGAGGGGGGAAGAACGGGCGCCCACACGAAAAATGGCTAAGGACCCAAAGCATGAACATAGCGTAAGACGGCCTCCAGCATTTCTAAAGCGGAAGCCGACTCATGAGTAGCCGGCTCGCCGTCTTTATTAGCTTTTATCAAGGACGGCCGACTCTTGGGTAGTCGGCCTGTCGCTTTCTATCAGGCTTACTGAAGAAACTCCAAATGGCCAAGTACTTGCTTTCCCGAAGTAGCCGAGCACTTAACCCAGCGACAGTCCGGGGAGCGGCTGTCCGACTGGCAAGGCAGCGACTAATGGAAGGCGGCAAAAGGAAAAGCCTAAAGAGAAGTAAGCAAGGAAAGACAGAAATCGGATAAATATTTACATAGGCCCTTGGTCGAATCTTCGAATAGAAGTTCAAGATACACCCCGCGGGTGGAACTGTTCGAAACTAACAAAGTTTTCAAAATATTACTAAGACAGACAAGCAGAGGCGAAAGAGGCAGCCTAGGAGGCGGCATCGGGGATCGGAGGATCGGAGGAGATGGCGGTGTCAGGCGCCGGGGCAGTCGGCTGGGCGGTCTCGGCTTGATCACCTCCGGCGGCAGTCGCCTTCTCTTGACGCGGCTCGTTGCTGGAGGCGTGGTCGAGCTGAGGCTGGCCGCCTGCTCCGTCTTCTGGCGCCTCCGCCTCGCCTTCGTCCTCTGCCTCGTCCTCCTCCTCAGTGCTGGAGTCGATCACCTCCGCCGAATCTTCGCCATACTCCGGGTTCATTCCGAACCACTCCGGCGGCACTTCCTCGCCGCCTTCAGCCCGCTCGGGGACGAAGACACTGGTGTCCGTGTACTCGGTGATGGCCGCTGCACGCTCGATAAGGGCGCCCTCCACGGCCTCCAGCTCGGCCTGGGCTTCTGACCGGAATGCGGCCAGACGGTCCAGGTCCAGCCCTGGATACCACGCCTTGACAAACTCCAAGGCCCGGCGCGCTCCGGCCCGGGCCGAGGAGCCCTTCCAAGCCTCAAGACGGCCGGCAGCGACATCCAGCCAGTCGGCAGTTCGGCTGGCGGTGCGCAGAGCCGGCGTGCCTGGCCACAATGCTCAGAAGCTGCTCTTCGACGGTTCGGGGGGCATTAGCAGCGATCTCCTCGTCATTTGCCCTTCGCGCCTCACGAGCAGCCTCGATGGCCAGAGGAACTGCCTGCGAGTGACCAGGGAAGAAGTCTGCCAAGACAAAAAAGAAGCAAGACGAAAAAATCAGAAGTCGGCCTGACACATAGTCGGAAGCCCGAAGAAGCGAAAGAAACTTACCATCAACAATATCCTCGATCTCGTGGAAGCCGGAGGTCGGCATTGCCTCCCTGTCAGTCCAGGAGGAACGCTCGCTCTCGAACTCGGCCAGGAGTGTGGTCTCCCTCTTCTCGGCCTCGTCCTTCGCCTTCTTGAGCAACTCCTTCTGCTCGGCCAGCTGCGCCGCTAGCAGGTCGCGATCCGTGGCGAGCTTGCCACACTCCTCCTCTTTGGCACGACGGGCGGTATTGGCCTCGCCCAGCTACTCCTGAAGAACGGCATTGGCTTCTGAGGAACAAAGAAGAGACAAAATAAGTCATTAGCAAAAAAGATCACCGGGAAGATCCGGCCCGACTGCTCAGCAGTCGGCCCGAATCTCGGGGACTACAGCCCGCGGGTGCGCCACCGCGCCCCGCGAAGAAGAAGAACTTACTCCGGCTTTCCGACAAGTCGGCAGCCCGCTTGTTCAGCTCCTCGACATTGCGGTTGAAGGCAATGGCGCAGAGGTTGTGATACTCCTGCAATGAATCATTAAAGACAAATTTAGTGTTTGGAACTCGCCAGAGGGAGTTCCGAACCGCCTGCTCAGCAGCCGGCCCGGAACTCGGGGACTACACCCAGTGGGTGCGCTGGCGCATCCCCACAGAAAAACAAACAAGAATCCAAAGGGAAAGAAACTTACTCGGACGGCCGTTCGTGCGGCCAAATGCGCTCTGGTGCAGGCTTGAAGGGCATCGCCCTCGGCCCGCAGCTTCGCCTGGACCTCCAGGAGCAGTTGATTTAACGGCCAGGTGCCGCCTCCGCGCACCCACCCGGTGGGCGCGGCACTTGTGGCCTCGGCGTCTAGGGATGCCGAGCCGGCAACGCCGGTCTCCCAAGGATGCGGCACCGAGGTCGCCCTCTCAAGACGGCGACGCACCGGCGAGGCGACTTGGAGAAGTAGCCGCGCTTCAGCCTCGTCCATGGCCGGCGGCTCCGACGGATCCACCGGTTGTTTGCCGTGCGGCCTCCCAGACGGCGGTGGAGGTGGTGGTGGCGGCACGAGGGTGTCCGACATAGAAACATCGCTGCCCTCCTTCTCCATGATGGGGTCCTCGGTGCCGGCCCCTCCGGTTTGCCCCGTGAACTCCGGAGGCGGCGGCGCAGACGATAGTGGGGGGACGAGCATCGCTGATCGGTGACGCGCGGCCTCCTCAGCACGCCGTCTCGCTGCGAGGGTAGCCTCGGCATCCTCCAGCTCCTTCTGGGCGGAGGCGGCCGCCTAGTCGGCCTCCGCCTTCTCCAGACGTTCGCCTTCCTCCTCCTCGCGCTTCTCCCGTGCATTTTGCTCCGTCGCCTCCCAGAGGGCGGCGGCGGGGTCGGCCCGCCGAGTATTGGCGGACGTCTCCGCCGACCCCATGACAGAGGGGACAGCGACTCTCTCAAGGGAAAGAGGGGCCCTGGAGAAAATCGGAGGGAGTACATAAACGAAGACTTGGACAAGATTCAACAAAGAAAGTAAAAGAGCATGAAGACTTATGCGGATACTAGCGGCGACCTTCTCACTTCCCTTCGGAAGCGGTTGGCCTTCGCGGCCGCCTCCTCCCGTCTGGTCGCGGCGGCCGCCCCCTTAAGCTTCTTCAATTTGCCGTCGGGCGCACTCGGCCCGGCGTGACGCCTCTTCGCGCCGCCCTGGCCGGCGGAGGAGCCGACCTTCGGCTGATGGCGCGGGGTGACTTCCCCTTCGGCGTCGTCGTCGGGCCAGTCGTCGAAAGTGGCCGAAGGCCTGAAGTCGCCTTCCACTCCTCCTCCCCCACCTTTGGCGTCGGCTTCCATTGCCGCCGCCCCCAAGTCGGGGTCGTCGACGTCACTCTCCACGCGGTCGGGGACATACTCGCGGGGCTGTCTCGTGGCGCCGGCGGCAGGCTGCATAAGAGGATTCTGGTTCAAAAGAAGCCGACAAGAGTCATAAGCCGGAGTCGGCTGAGGAAAAAAGACAAAACAGTAGGAAGACGCGACTTACCACTGGTGGAGGGTTGTCGCGCGAGTACGGCTCCTTGCCGAACTGCCAGTCCTCCTCATACTCGTAGTGCGCGATGTAATTCACCATATTCGCCACCTCCTTGCGGGGCATCTCCTTGGTGCTCATCCGACTTGGGTCTCGGAGGCCGCTCATCTGACAGATCAGGTGAGGCCGTCCTTGGAGCGGGAGAACTCGGCGCGCTACGAAGGCGGCCAGCAAGTCGGCCCCGACGAGTCCCTCCGACTGTATCAAGACTCGGAGTCACGCTACGGCGGCGGCTCCGGCGAGGGACAGCGACTTGACTCTGTGGGACAAGCTGGGGAGCCTCCCAGTCAGGGGAGTGGCGTTGTAGGGCGGCAGGTTGACCCAGTCGCCGTCGGAGGCGAGGTTCTTCACGTAGAAGTACGAGCGCTGCCACATCTTCACCGACTTGATCAGCGCGATGGGAGGAAAGGGGTTGTTAGCCGTCGAGTGCCGCATCGCAATGAAGGCGCCGCACTGAGCCGGCACGCCGGTGATGTGCGTGCCGAGCTTAGAAGAGAAGAATTCCCCCCACAGCTCGATGGTGGGGAGAAGGCCGAGGAAACCTTCGCACAGAGTGGCGAAGGCAGAGAGCAGCACCACCATGTTCGGTGTGAGGTGGTGCGGCTGAAGACTAAGGAACTCCAGGAACGAGCGGAGGAGCCGCTCGCCGGCAGCCCCAGGCCGCGCATAAGGTGCGAGCGGAAGACGACCCGCTCGCCCTCTTCCGGCGCCGGCCGGATTTCCCCCTCCGGCGTGGCGCGGGCGCGCACGAGGCCCGCACTGGGAAGACGGCGTGTCCGGCGGAGGAACTCGATGTGTTCTTCCTCTACCTCCGAGCCCTCCCACACGCCGGAGCGCACGGCAGGGGCCGCGGCGGAGGAAGAGCTCATCGCCGCGGTATGGTGTGCTCTGGCTCAACAGCGGACGAAGGAAGGAGAGAAAGCAAGATGAGGCGGGGGAGCGGGGAAGAAGGGCACGCGAGCGGTGCCGCTCTGTTTCCCCCCGCCTACTTATAGCCCTGCGGGCTGAGAAGCCGATGGGGCGGGCGTGGGATTAACTGCGCACGATGTCCCACACTACCCCACGATTTACCCCACGAAGTTACTGCGCGCGGTAACGACGTGGGGAAACCAACCGTCCACGGCCGCAACAGATATGTTCGTATGCCGAGGCGCGGTAGTGGCGGGCCCCACCTGACGGCCCGTTCCGTCGCGCGCGTGGGCAGGCAGACTGTTCTCCCCACGTGGCGCCACGCGATAGGACCGCCTTGATGGCAGCAGGGAGGCGTATCAGGCACGCCGCCTGGTTTCCCGCCACGACTTTCAAACTAAGGCTCTTCGCCGAAACTCCGAGTTTCGACAGTCGGCCCAAGGGAAGACGGCAGCCGAGTCCCAGAGTCTGCACTTATAAAGATTGAAGTTGTTGAAGCCCCACAATGCAGCGACCGCCGGGCTTCACCAGCTTCGGGGACTACTGTCGGAGTAATGGGCCACGGGTAGGCTAACCCGAGCCCCAAGACCTTTTCAAGACATCGGGGCAGGCCGCGCCCCTCAAGCCGAGTCCCAGACGGCGACTCCGAGATAAGCCGACTCCAAGCTGGCGACCTCCAGAGAGGCCGACTCCAAGCTGGCGACCTCCAAAGAGGCCGACTTTGGAGAGTTGGCCCGTGGCTCCTCCCTCATCCCGAAGTACGATGCGGGGAACGGTCACGGCGTGGCCATTTCCCCCCTGCTCACGAAGGGTCGGCATGGCTACAGTGAGCCGTATCGCTAGAAGATCTTCGGTGAGGCGCGGCACTGTTGCCATGCCTGCCCTGACCTCAGCCACAGTGCGCAGTACACTGTGCCCACGACGCCGGCCTGTACGGCCCAAAGGCGGCGGGACCGCCTGTTAGTGGGAGGGCCGAAGACGGCCTGGGCACCGGAAGACGGACCTGTGGGAGTCGGCCTCCCTGGAGTCGGCCGACTCCTCCCCAGGGCCCCACGTGCCATTAACCAGATAAGATGGGGAATGGCGACGGTGATCGCCCGATAGACGGCGGCACTGTTGCCACAAACCGATGACCAAGCCTGCGTCACCAGGAGTGTCGCTACAGTATCAAGCCTGTCCGCGGGACCCGCCATTCGGCGGGCCCCAGAAGCCGGCAGGAAGGACGGTGGCCTGAGAGACAGACGGCTGGGACCCGCGCCCAGCCGTATTACTATTGTACCCCTGGGGGGTAGGCCTATATAAACCCCCCGGGGCACCCATGCAAAGGGTTTGGACCTGAATAGAGATAGACCATATAGCACGGGAGGAGAGAACTAGCCTTGCTCTCTCCTGCCTCCCAAAATAGCTCTAGGAGCACCATTGTAGTCACCTTGCTTGAGTGATCATGCGGAGACCCCGCAGAGCAGAAGTTGGGGTGTTATCTCCTAGGAGAGCCCTGAAGCTAGGTAAGATTCGCCGGTGTGCATGTCTTGGCCTCATCCCGCTTCCAGGCACCGGCGACGTTCTACTCGCTCCCACCATGATAAGCCATCCTTTGGCATATGTCGTATCCAACCCCCGACAACTTACATGCGATGCAGGGAGAAGGCCGGGATAGTCAGCAATGATGGCCTCTTCGGTGCTGTCACAGCTCGCCTGGTAAAACACCCCTCCCTGAGCTCCATGAATATATCCGGATCCTCTTCGAATCTGGGGTCAAGGGAATGGTTGTGGTCCTCTGATTGTGGTGCGGGGCTGTGGATCTCCCTGATAATTTTCTGCCATTCCTGTTATAAATGGACGGATCAATATTTATGAAAAAGGACTCAGGGAATGAATGGAGTAGAGTAGTGGGATGGAAACTCACCCAGCTGGGAGGGATGTACATGGAAAACCCATCTCTGGGCTTAATGTGGATGAACTCCTCTTTCTCCCCTTTGTATAATCCGGATAGTATTTTCACCAAAGTAGCAGCGGTGTTCGGACCCTTCCGACCATAGCGGGTTGCGTCATCTTCTCCATTGAAGTGCCACATAGGGTGCCCTCGGTATTGGAGTGGCTGAACCCCTCACATTATAGATATCACCATAACCTCGACTATTGAAAATCCGGATTGAGCAAGCGTCTTTATCTTGCTCACCAATTAATGGACTTCCGCGCTATCTTCCTCCATGGGGCTCCGAGGACGCCAGCTGAGGTGCTTCTTCAATGGAGCACTTGAAAATTTAGGAAGACCCCTTCGAATTGGGTCGGGAAGGGAGACGTCCTCAACATAGAACCATTCGGAAGGCCATTCGTCGAATGCCTTCTTCGGCATGCCAGATAGGTATCTGGTCCCGGCAATGCGCCATATCTCGGCTCCGCCCACTTGGAATATCGATTCCTCTTGATTACGAGGGACGAGGCAAAAAAACTTCTTCCATAACTCAAAATGAGCCCCGCAACCCAGAAATAGCTTGCAAAGAGCAACATAACCCGCAATGTGCAGGATGGAGGCAGGTGTGAAGTTGTGCAGTTGGAGGCCATAGTACTCCAGAAGCCCTCGGAGGAACGGACGGATTGGAAATCCGATGCCTCTCAACAAGTAGGGAACAAAGCATATTCGTTTCCCCCTGGATGAGTTGGGGAACTTCTCCGCCTGCTCCCCACCATTGAAGGAAGCAAATCCGGCTCGAATGGGGAC
>NC_041385.1:673349670-673398699 GCF_002162155.2 Triticum dicoccoides | reverse complement strand
GTCGTGTGATATGTAACACTTTTCCCAATCACCTTGTTTGGGGCCGTGAGGGCGGGAGGAAGAGCTGGGAACGCTAGCCATGTTGGGGTGGTTTCTGCAGGCAAGCTCCGAGGATTCCTCGTTCGGGGGAGATGGTGTGGATTAGATCTGAAGATCCTCGTATCTTTAAATAGACAATTTTCTCACGTGGTCAGGGTGGTAAATGCGAAAATGCCTCGACCTCTCGTATTCGCTCGACACGTGGAAGCTGGAATCAGGAAGGTGCAGAAGTTGATGAGCGCGTCATTAAATGGAAAGTCGGACACTGCTCTTTATGTCAGGTACTTTGAAGTATTCGGAGAAGGAACCCGCCTTGCAATGTCGAAGACAATCTGCGCGCCAGACTCATCGTCATTGAATCCTGGTTCGGGGGCTACTAACGGAGTCCTGGATTAGGGGGTCCTCGGACAGCCAGACTATATACGTGGGCCGAACTGTTGGACTATGAAGATACAAGATAGAAGACTTTGTCTCGTGTCCGGATGTGACTCTCCTTTGCATGGAAGGCAAGCTTGGCGATTCGGATATGCAGATTCCTTTCTCTGTAACCCGAGCCCCCTCCGGTGTCTATATAAACCGGAGGGTTTAGTCCATAGGACAACGATCATAATCTCATAGCTAGGGTTTAGCCATTACGTTCTCGTGGTAGATCAACTCTTGTAATATTCCTATTCATCAAGATCAATCAAGCAAGAAGTACGGTATTGCCTCCATAGAGAGGGCCCGAACCTGGGTAAACATTGTGTCCTCCGCCTCCTGTTACCATTAGCCTTAGACGCACAGTTCGGGACCCCTACCCGAGATCTGGCGAGGAAGGTCCTCCGACCCCTTCTTCCTTGCTACCGTAGTGTGGGAAGATTTTGCCTCCCGCCGCCCACCTAGTGACATCCCGGTGACCCTTAGGTATGACTTCCTTCGAAACCGGCCTTGCTCTACTTCCCGATCTCCTGACGTCGCTGCATTTGTATCTTTTACTATTTCTCAGGCCCCCTCGTAGATAGGATCGATCGGCTATTCGAAAACCACCTAAATTTTTACTATTAACAGGTAAAACTAGTTCATGCACTCGAATCTAATACTACTTGGTTCAAACAAGGAAGAAAGGTGTGGGGTCGGGAAGATTTGTTACCTTAATCTAGGACTTGGTCGAAACAGGAAATAACGGGGGCGAAAAGAACCAGAGAATGGCTATCCAACTGGTCTCTAGGTCTAATAGGGGAAAAAAGGGAAACGCGGTACAAACTCAATATAAACCCGATCTATTGGTTGAAAAATGAAAGAAAGTGGGGACTAGGGGACAAGTCAATAGAGTAAGTCCAACACTAGATTTGCTAGCCTCACACAGTATAAGGTGGCTATACCGAACAAAAATGGGACCAACCCAAATATCATGTTATGATGTTTGTTGCCCCGAGCCACACTTATGTAATGCCACTGGTAAAATGTAGCAGTCGCACTGTTAAAAGTAAGGACACATTAAACGAATGTTGTTTTCAATGTAATGCCTCTAGTAATATGAATCAATGGCACTTTTTCATGTCCTGCTAAATTTCCCATTAAGATAAGTTGTTGTTTTCGCTAGAAATGCAACTGTCCTGGTCCACCTACTCTCCCGTGCCCAAATACCGACTCTGTAGCAGCTGTTAATGTAATGTTGCTGGTAAAATGAAGTAATGGCACCATTAAAGTAATGTCGTATTTAACGGTTGTCATAGTTAATCCTAATGCCCACACTAATATCTAGCAATGCTGCTACTTCAGAAATTGCTACTGTCCTTGTAGGATTGCCATTCAGATAAGGAACATGCTTCTTTTCATTTGATGCATGTTTCATCACTTGTTAGTCACCCTCCTTTCCACCTTTTTTGTGCAAACAGAGATATACATTTCACACTTGATCTTAGTTGAAATACACAAATGATATCCAGATTATAGTTGAACATTCCAGGTGCTTCACAACCACCTTGATGTTGCTCAATTTTATTGCAACTAATGAAGAAGAAGCTCTGTGGGTTTCGTTTTCTGATGGAAATGGAACCGGGGCTGGAGCCCTTTTCTTAAAAAAAGAAGCTGCTAGCTCATGGGACATTGCTTCATTTTAGGTGAACTGCACCAAAAGGTCCCATGAATTGAATCATTCATGTTGGTGACCTGGTGTCATCCCTTATACGATGGCATTGACTGCAGACATGGTTCCCATCACGAGGAATGTTCCCTTTTGGTCTGACCGTTTGCCAAAGATCCTGCATGTTGATCCAGCTCTTGTGCTACTGTTTTGGCACTGCCATGAAAAAGTAGTAATGTTATTATTTTGCACCTTAATCTAGTGGCACTATTAATTTGAGGTAATGTTTTAGCACCGCTAGTGCAACTATTTTTTTATATATATCGAAAGATGGGGTTCCCTCCAATTTCATTAAAGAAACCCAACGATAGATTACCATTATCCGACAACATCTCAGTGTAAATGGGCAGTTATGTAACTACTACTAGAACGGACTAACTACTACCAAGAGACAAGTTCGCCACAAAAGCTAGGCAGGTAGGGGGACCCAGCACCAGCTCGACCAAATTTGGATTACAACCCAAATGCTACCACAGAAACATCAAGGGGGAAGATAGGGACTGAAAGAGCCAGCTTCAGCATCCCAGTCTAAGCACCCCCAGCCTCCATCCTTGCGACGCACGGTACACCTCATTTGCCACCTGCTCAACCCTAGTGTCACTAATAAAATGAAGTAATAATACAGTTAAAATAGAGCGAGTGTCCTCTCTATCATTTCATTTCCAATGTAGATAAAGAAAGTGCTTCTCTTTGTTAATGTATGTTTCATCAACTAGTCCCATTGTTAATGTTTATGCGTTTCTGCAAACTGGGGTGCTTAATTTTAGTTGATCTGCACAAAAATAGAGATTTGAATGTCTCAAGGCCCCTCCTTGTACTACCGTTGTACACTGATGTTCATCACTGGTAGAAGGTGTATCAGGGAGACTTGGGATGATTTCCAGTATGAGGCATACCGTATGAGGTGTCGCAGGGCCCATCTCGCCCTCGTAGCATGGCATACTATGATACTATCGCAATATTTTCTTCTATTTATTAGTGCATGTTTCATCAACTAGTGCCACTATAATGTAATCACGCTTTTTCATTATCTATGCAAACAGGGTTATTCAGCTGCATTTTGGTGGAACTGCACAAATGTATGGATGGAACCGGCATATATGCAGAGTGCGAGGTGTGCCAAGTAAAAATTACCGACACCAACCATGGTCCATGCATGCATTGGCATCCACCACCACCAGTGGGATGTGTGGCGCTCTCTGTGGATGGATCTTTCTCGGCAGCAAATCCTCTAACCAAATACTAGTAGCTTATATTGGCAGTTTTCTAGGGAGTACTCTTTTATGAAAGAAGCACCAATCTATTTTTCTTTATTTGTACACAGTGTCACAACTTTGACCCAAAGGTCCAGAGCTATTTTAGGGTGATTGGCATAGTACTCAGAGACTGGTTGTAAGCATGATTTTCATTAGCTGTCATGCTGACTATAAGCATGAGCAGATGGAAGATTAGGTTAGTGCGAAGCTTACCTTAAACCCTACTGCCAATGTTGAAACGAGGCGAGCGTCAAGGAAACCGTGGAGAACGGCGGGGAAGCGATGTTGCGCCATCCGGCCTCCCCTTGTGGTGGGAGAACGAATACTCCTGTGGCTCCGGCTGGTTGTGCACCCTCACGAATGGCACACCGTACTCGATCGATTCGTTATCCTCTGGGTGCTCGACCTTCGACCTGTATGCCCACCACCTCCGCCTGACTTTCGCCTCGGGCGAATCTGTCTGCTCAATCGCCCAGAGGAGATACTCGATGAACTCGAAGGATTGTGGCGTGACTGCCGCCGAGGAGTACATCGCCGCCCTCATTGCCGCAGTCTCGCTCTTTCGCATACATTGCCACATGGCCCTCACCATCCTCGAAATCTCCCACTCATTGTCAAACCAAGTAAGGATCTCCTTCAACCTGGCTAACTTTGCTTGGTCATCACCGGCGATCTGCCTGATTCATTGTTGAATCCTCTCCATAGATGTTCTTCTGAGTGGTCCGGTGCTAGCTTTGGAAGATGGGAGGAGAAACGATGGTCTTGCAATAGAGAAGAGGAAGAGGCCAGACGGTGGTTTTGGAATGGAGATGATGGGGAGGAGAGGAGGTGGTATTCCAATGGTGAAGAGTGAGAGGCGAGACGGTGGTTTTGGAGTGGAGATGATGGAGAGGAGAGGGGGTTGTTTTGCAATGGAGAAGAGGGAGAGGCGAGACGGCGGTTTTGGAATGGAGATGATGGAGAGGAGAGGAGGTGGTTTTGCAATGGAGAAGAGGGAGAGGAGCGTGCGGCAACGATTTAGGATTGGATGAGAGGGCCGGTGTGCTGTGACTGGATCAAAATCAAAATCAATTTGCCCTTCAATTAAGAAAGCGACCTGATAACCCACAAGTATAGGGGATCGCAACAGTTTTTGAGGGTAGAGTATTGAACCCAAATTTATAGATTCGACACAAGGGGAGCCAAAGAATATTCTCAAGTATTAGCGGTTGAGTTGTCAATTCAACCAGACCTGGATAACTTAGTATCTACAGCAAAGTATTTAGTAGCAAAGTAAAATGGAAGTAACGGTAACAGTGGCAAAAGTAACAGTAGCAGTTTTGTAGTAATTGTAATAGTAGCAACGGTAAAGTAACTAAGCAAAGAGCAATATGTGAAAAGCTCATAGGCACTGGATTAGTGATGGATAATTATGTTGGATGCGATTCCTCATGAAATAGTTATAACATAGGATGACACAGAACTATCTCAAGTTCATCAATGTAATGTAGGCATGTATTCCGAATATAGTCATACGTGCTTATGGAAAAGAACTTGTATGACATCTTTTGTCCTACCCTCCCGTGGCAGCGGGGTCCTATTGGAAACTAAGGGATATTAAGGCCTCCTTTTAATATAGTACCGGACCAAAGCATTAACACTTAGTGAATAAATGAACTCCTCAAACTACGGTCATCACCGGTAAGTATCCCGATTATTGTCACTTCGGGGTTAACGGATCATAACACATAATAGGTGACTATAGACTTGCAAGATAGGATCAAGAACTCACATATATTCATGAAAACATAATAGGTTCAGATCTGAAATCATGGCACTCGGGCCCTAGTGACAAGCATTAAGCATAGCAAAGTCATAGCAACATCAATCTCAGAACATGGTGGATACTAGGGATCAAACCCTAACAAAACTAACTCGATTACATGGTAAATCTCATCCAAGCCATCACCGTCCAGCAAGCCTACGATGGAATTACTCACGCACGGCGGTGAGCATCATGAAATTGGTGATGGAGGATGGTTGATGATGACGAGGGCGACGGATCCCCCTCTTCGGAGCCCCAAACGGACTCCAAATCAGCCCTCTCGAGAGAGTTTAGAGCTTGGCGGTGGCTCCATGTCGTAAAACACAATGAATCCTTCTCTCTGATTTCTTTATCCCCTAACGTGAATATATGGAGTTGGAGTTGAGGTCGGTGGAGCTTCAGGGGCCCCATGAGGCAGCCCCCCCACCCTCGTGGAAAGGGTGTGGGCCCCCTGACATTGATTCTTTCGCCAATATTTTTTATTAAATCCAAAAAGTTGCTCTGTGGATTTTCACGTCATTCCGAGAACTTTTATTTCTGCACAAAAATAACACCATGGCAGTTCTGCTAAAAACAGCGTCAGTCCGGGTTAGTTCAATTCAAATCGTGCAAGTTAGAGTCCAAAACAAGGGCAAAAGTGTTTGTAAAAGTAGATACGACTGAGATGTATCAACTCCCCCAAGCTTAAACCTTTGCTTGTCCTCAAGCAATTCAGTTGATAAACTGAAAGTGATAAAGAAAAACTTTTACAAACTCTGTTTTCTCTTGTTGTTGTGAATATGTAAAGCCAGCATTCAAGTTTTCAGCAAAGATTATGAACTAACCATATTCACAATAACACTTAGGTCTCATGTTTACTCATATCAATGGCATAATTAGCTAGCGAGCAATAATAATAAATCTTTGATGACAACACTTTCTCAAAACAATCATAATATGATATAACAAGATGGTATCTCGCTAGCCTTTTCTGAGACCGCAAAACATAAATGCAGAGCACCTCTAAAGATCAAGGACTGACTAAACATTGTAATTCATGGTAAAAGAGATCCAGTCATAGTCATTCCCAATATAAATTAATAGTAATGCATGCAAATGACAGCGGTGCTCTCCAGCGGGTGCTTTTTAATAAGAGGGTGATGACTCAACATAAAAGTAAATAGATAGGCCCTTCGCAGAGGGAAGCAGGGATTTGTAGAGGTGCCAGAGCTTGATTTTGAAATAGAGATAAATAACATTTTGAGCGGTATACTTTCATTGTCAACATAACAACTGAGAGATCTCGATATCTTCCATGCTACACACATTATAGGCGGTTCCCAAACAGGTAAAGTTTTTACTCCCCCTCCACCAACAAGCATCAATCCATGGCTTGCTCGAAACAACGGGTGCCTCCAACTAACAACAATCCTGGGGGAGTTTTGTTTGCAATTATTTTGATTTGATTTGAGCATGGGACTGGGCATCCCGGTGACCAGCCATTTTCTCGTGAATGAGAAGCGGAGTCCACTCCTCTTGAGAATAACCCGCCTAGCATGGAAGATACAGACAGCCCTAGTTGATACATGAGCTGTTCGAGCATACAAAACAGAATTTCATTTGAAGGTTTGGAGTTTGGCACATACAAATTTACTAGGAACGGCAGGTAGATACCGCATATAGGAAGGTATGGTGGACTCATATGGAATAACTTTGGGGTTTACGGATTTTGGATGCACAAGCAGTATTCCCGCTTAGTACAAGTGAAGGCTAGAAAGAGACTGGGAAGCGACCAACTAGAGAGCGACAACAGTCATGAACATGCATTAAAATTAATCAACACTGGGTGCAAGCATGAGTAGGATATAATCCATCATGAACATAAATATTGTGAAGGCTATGTTGATTTTGTTTCAACTACATGCGTGAACATGTGCCAAGTCAAGTCACTCGATTCATTCAAAGGAGGATACCACCCTATCATACCACATCACAGCCATTTTAATAGCATGTTGGCATGCAAGGTAAACCATTATAAGCTCCTAGCTAATTAAGCATGGCATAACCAACTATAATCTCTAATTGTCATTGCAAACATGTTTATTCATAATAGGCTGAATCAGGAATGATGAACTAATCATATTTACAAAAACAAGATAGGTCGAGTTCATAACAGCTTCTCTCATCTCAATCAGTCCATCATATATCGTCATTATTGCCTTTCACTTGCATGACCGAACGGTGTGGATAATAATAATAATGCACGTGCATTGGACTAAGCTGGAATCTGCAAGCATTCAATTCAATGGAGAAGATAAGGTAATATGGGCTCTTGGTTAAATCAACAATAATTCATATAAAAGCCACTCAACATTTTCATCAAGGCCCTCTCCTCTCGACCTCCAAAGGAAAGAAAAGAAATAAAACTATTTACACGGGAAAGCTCCCAAAGAGTAAAAGAAGAATGAGAAATCTTTTTGGGTTTTCTTTTAATTACTACTACAAGGAATGGAAAGTAAACTAGCTAATTTTTTTTTGGTTTTTTCTTAAGGTTATCAAAAACACACAAGAAGAAAGAGAGAAAAAGAAAATAAACTAGCATGGGTAGTACAATGAAAAAGTATGAGCACCGACAACTAGAATGAGTGTGTGAACATGAATGTAATGTCGGTGAGAAATGTGTACTCCCCCAAGCTTAGGCTTTTGGCCTAAGTTGGTCTATGCCCATGGATGGCCTGGCGGATATCTGAAGTTGTAACTGGGGTCGTACTGAGATGCAGCAGCTACTGCCTCAAGAGCTACAGCTTGGAGGCGAGCTGCCTCCGTCCTCCTCTCATACTCGTTCGCCTCCTCCCTAGTTATAACATATCTTATTTTTGCCTGATAGTCAAAGAAAGGAGGAGCAGGGAGAGTAATATGGACAGCGCGACGTCTGTCAAAGATTAGTCGATACTAGAGGATTTGTTCGTTCCTCTCAAGAAACTGATGGTTAAGCATGGCATTATAATCTAGATAAGCAGGAGGCAACTCCATATCCCTTTCATGTATGGGTATCTCAAGAAAATTAGCTATACGGGTTGCATAAATCCCACAAAACAAGTCTCCAATTAAACCATTATTATGCAACCTACGTGCAACGATGGCCCCCAGGTTATATTGTTTATCTCCTAACACCGCACTCCTGAGAACACTAAGATCAGGCACACACATATGACATGCCTCATCCTTACCATTTATACATCTACCTATAAAGAGAGCAAAATAATGTATGGCATGAAAATGAATGCTCCCTATGGTAGCTTGTGCTATTTCTCTGGATTCCCCCACAGTGATACTAGCAAGAAAATCTTTAAATTTAGATTTGCGAGGTTCACTAGCACTACCCCATTGCGGGAGTTTACAAGAAGTGGTGAAATCTTCTAAGTCCATGGTATAAGATTTATCATAAAGATCAAACAGGACAGTGTGAGAATTGCGTGAAGATGTAAATTTGAACCTTCTCATAAAGGAATCAGTTAAATGGTAGTATTGAGGGCACTTATCTTGCCTGAAGTCCTCAAGATCAGTTTTACGCACATATGCATCAAATTCATCCTTGATGCCCGCTTTTACCATAAACTCCTCTGACGACCATTCACACGGCTGCACATAAGCTTCCCTCGGTGGTTCATCATCATGCTCACATATTGCGAGCCTGGGTCCTTGCTTCCTTCAAGAACCACCTTGGTACATTTTCCTAAACATATTTCTTCCTCTAAAAAATTTCTAATAATTTTAGTAACTCAAAATAAAAGTGAACCAAACTCAACAAAATTGATAGCAACTACTCCCACAAGTGCCTAGAGACTATATCATGCATTAGAACTACTTGGGTCCATATAAATCTGACATGCAAGCTCAAGAACAGGGTCACCTAGGCAGCAAAAATTTGCAATGGATAAAGCACTAGAACAAAAACTAATTGGACCATTGGAGGAGTCACATACCAAAGAACAATCCCCCAAAGCAGTTTTGTGAGTGGAGCTTTGAGCAAGGAGATCGAAAATGGCAGCAAGATGAGCTAGAACTCGTTCTTGAGCTGGATAGTGATTTTTTTGGGAGGAAGAAGAAGAGTGTGGGTGCAGGAATAAGTGGATGGGGGCCACCATGGGCCCACGAGGCAGGGGGCGCGCCCAGGGGGGTGGGCGCGCCCTGGACCCTCATGGCCAATGCTTACTCCCCCTGCTGTGTTCTCAGTGCCAGATATTCTCAAATATTCCAGAAAAAAACATATTTAATTTTCAGGGCATTTGGAGAACTTTTATTTTCGGGGTATTTTTTATTACATGGATAATTCAGAAAACAGACAGAAAATACTATTTTTGCTTTATTTAATCTAAATAACAGAAAGTAAAAAGAGGGTACAGAAGGTTGTGCCTTCTAACTTCATCCATCTCATACTCACCAAAAGGAATCCACTAACAAGGTTGATCAAGTCTTGTAAACAAACTCATTCTGAATCGCATGCAACCGGAGAAGTTTCGAATAACACTAGGTTACCTCAACGGGAATATGCACGTCCCCAATAATAAGAATATCATATTTCTTCTTGACAGTAGGGAGAGGAAATTCAAAACCTCCAATAACAATCGATGGAATTTTTCCAATAGAATTGATACTTTGAACTTGAGGTTGTTTCCTCGGAAAGTGTACCGTATGCTCATTACCATTAACATGAAAAGCGACATTGCCTTTGTTGCAATCAATAACAGCCCCTGCAGTATTCAAAAAGGGTCTACCAAGGATAATCGACACACTATCGTCCTCGGGAATATCAAGAATAACAAAATCCGTTAAGATAGTAACGTTTGCAACCACAACAGGCACATCCTCACAAATACTGACAGGTATAGCGGTTGATTATCGGCCATTTGCAAAGATATTTCAGTAGGTGTTAACTTATTCAATTCAAGTCTACGATATAAAAAGAGAGGCATAACACTAACACCGGCTTCAAGATCACATAAAGCAGTTTTAACATAGTTTCTTTTAATGGGGCATGGTATAGTTGGTACTCCTGGATCTCCAAGTTTCTTAGGTATTCCACCCTTAAAAGTGTAATTAGCAAGCATGGTGGAAATTTCAGCTTCCGGTATCTTTCTTTTATTTGTAATAATATATTTCATGTATTTAGCATAAGGATTCACTTTAAGCATATCAGTTAAACGCATACGCAAAAAGATAGGTCTAATCATTTCAGCAAAGTGCTCAAAATCCTCATCATCCTTTTTCTTGGATGGTTTAGGAGGAAAAGGCATGGGTTTCTGAACCCATGGTTCTCTTTCTTTACCATGCTTCCTAGCAACAAAGTCTCTCTTATCATAACTATGATTCTTTGATTGTGGGTTATCAAGATCAACAGCAGGTTCAACCTCTACATCATTGTTATTGCTAGGTTGAGCATCAACATGAACATTATCATTAACATTATCACTCGGTTCATGTTATCCACCAGATTGTGTTTTAGCATTAGAAATAGAAATATCATTGGGATTCTCAGGTGTGACTATAACAGGTTCACTAGAAGCATGCAAAGTCCTATCATTTTTCTTTTTCTTCTTTTTAGAAGGACTAGGTGCATCTACATTATTTCTCTGAGAATCTTACTCAATTCTCTTAGGGTGGCCCTCAGGATACAAAGGTTCCTGAGTCATTTTACCCGTTCTAGTTGCTACTCTGACAGCAAAGTCATGTTTATTATTATTTAATTCATTGAGCAAATCATTCTAAGCCTTAAGCACTTGTTCTACTTGAGTGGTGACCATAGAAGCATGTTTACTAATGAGTTTAAGTTCATTCTTAACTCTAGACATATAATCACTCCAGTGTCCAATCATATAAGCATTACTTTTCAATTGTCTACCAACATAAGCATTGAAGTTTTATAGTTTTGCCATAAACTCATCAAATTCATCCAAACATTGGCTAGCAAACTTAGTAGATGGGATTTCAAGTTTATCATATCTATAGAGAGAATTTACCTTTACTACCTGTATCGGATTATCAAGACCATGTATTTCTTCGATAGGTGGTATATTAAGGCCATGTATTTCTTCAACAGGAGGTAAATTCTTAACATCTTCAGCTTTAATACCTTTTTCTTTCATAGATTTCCTTGCCTCTTGCATATCTTCAGGTCTGAGAAATAGAACACCTCTTTTCTTCGGAGTTGGCTTAGGAGTTGGTTCAGGAAGTGTCCAATTATTTTCATTAGTCAACATATTATTCAATACCAATTCAGCTTGATCAACAGTCCTTTCCCTGAAAACACAACCAGCACAACTATCCAGGTGGTCTTAGGAAGCATTGGTTAGTCCATTATAAAAGATATCAATAATTTCATTTTTCTTAAGAGGATGATCAGGCAAAGCATTAAGTAATTGGAGAAGCCTCCCCCAAGCTTGTGGGAGACTCTCTTCTTCAATTTGCACAAATATATAAATTTCCCTTAAAGCGGTTTGTTTCTTATGAGCAGGGAAATATTTAGCAGAGAAGTAGTAAATCATATCCTGGGGACTACGCACACAACCAAGATCAAAAGGATTAAACCATGTTTTAGCATCACCCTTTAATGAGAACGGAAATATCTAAAGGATATAATAGTAGCGAGTTTTCTCATCATTAGTGAATAGGCTGGCTATATCATTTAACTTAGTAAGATGTGCCACAATAGTTTCAGATTCATACCCATAAAAAGGATCAGATTCAACCAAAGTAATTATCTCACGATCGACGGAGAAATCATAATCCTTATCAGTAACACAGATTGGTGAAGTAGCAAAAGCAGGGTCATATTTCATTCTAGCATTCAGAGACTTTTGTTTCAGCTTAGCTAATAACTTCTTAAGATTAGATCTATCATTGCAAGCAAGAAAATCTCTAGCAGTTTCTTCAACCATAACATAACCCTCAGGCACAACAGGCAATTCATATCTAGGGGGAGAATCTGTTGGTGTCCTGGACTTGGGGGTATCCAGTCATGCCTGCCTGCGGCCCGCCATGCGTGGCTCCATCGACGGCCTGGTACGGCCCAGCTTCGACAACAACACAGCAAGACCCTCGCGAGAGGCCAAGCCTCGCGAGGCGGACGACATCAAGACCCCCGAAGGATTAGCCTCCTTAGGAGGGCACCTGAGGGGCGGAGAGTTCTATGCAGCTACCTCATGAGGCTCAGCTGACGTGAGCCATGACGACCAAGGCCAGGCGGGCACCAGGCGGGCGCAGAGCCGGGGTTTCCTCTTTGGTGCAAGGGAGGCAGGCCACAAGCGCGGAGTCCCGAGGAAGCAGCCAAAGGTTTCCATTTTGGTGCAACAAGACCAAGAACGCCAGGACGGCAAGACGGAGGTCATCACCGAGCCCACCGCAGCGTCACGACCAGAGGCTTTTCACACGCGAAGACTACTTTTGTCAGGATAGACTTTACTACTTGTCCCCTTTCAAATCCCGCTGTTGTGGAATCCCTTCCCGCTCATATTGGGAGGAGGACCAAGGCACTATATATATGGCTTAGCCATCACCATAGAGGAGGATCGATTCCTCCCCAAGCAACACACCAGCTCAAGAACACCTCACCTCCTGAGGCTTCTTCATCCTTGTACTAGTTCATCCATAGCCCCTCGAGGCAATCCACCACACCACACTAGAGTAGGGTATTACACCACAACAGTGGCCCGAACTAGTATAAACCTCCGTGTCTTTGTGTCTTTGTGAGCTTTGCACGCTAGGCCAGGGAGGATCGCGAGTAGGTAGGCTGGACAGGTTGAGATCTCCGCACGCACCCCAGTGTTTGAACCTCTCACGGGTTGCTGGACCCCGAAATCCGACATTTGGTGCGCCAGGTAGGGGTGCGTCGGATCCTCCCCTCCGTCATTCGACTCGTCTCTCCTCCGACATCTCCATGGACGACGCGCGCAGGGCTCGCGCCGAGCGTCGGGCCGCAGTCGCTGCCCGCGTCGCTCAGACGGCTCTGGCGGGTGATGGCTGCGCCCGCCGTGCTCCTTCTCCGGTGGCCAACGCCGCTACAAGCCCTGTCGGCCATGAGCAGCAAGCTTCGTTTCTACACCCATCGGTGCGCCATGATGGCCGCACCGCTACTCCGTCGCTCACCCCACCAGCTTCATCATCCCACGCGCACTGCAACTAGGTGGATGCACAGGCTGCCCTGCTCATGGCGCGGGAGCTCCTTTGCTACCGCCCCGTGGGTGACCTCTACGAGGAGTGGCTCGAGCGCATCGCCGAGCTCATCACCGTCGCGCACGGGGGATCCGATTGGCCGGCTCGCTCGCTGCCTCAGCAACCACCTGCAGCGGGCGACGTCGCGCACGGGGCTCCTCCTCCTTCTCCTCCGGCCCGGGGCGCAATCGTCGAGCCAAGGCGCGTGGCTCCACGGCGCGACCGCAGCGCCCGGCGCTGGCCCGAGATAACGTGAGCTGCCAGGTGGTCCAACGTCACCAAGGAGAAGCGCGTGTGCTTTCAGCGCCCCAGCACTAGGCTCGTGAGCCTCCATAGGAGGTGGCGGTGCACGTTCATCAAGACTATGTTCCTCCCACTTGACAACCCCCGGTGGCCACGGCAGGATGCCGTGCGTTCACTACAGAGCTCTGCAACATCGTCTGGCCGAGCAAGTTCAAGCCTGACCTGCCTCCACGCTATGACGGCACCACATACCCCACCTAGCTCCTACAGCTCTACGAGCTAAGCATCGAGGCGGCCAATGGCGACGAGAAGATCATGGTAAACTGGTTTCCGATGGCACTCAAGGATGGCACGCGTTCTTGTCTCCTGAACCTGAGCGAGGGGTCAGTCTCTTCCTGGGAGGAGATGCGCGGCCGCTTCATCGCCAACTTCCAGGGCACTCGCGACCGTCCGCCAGCTGCGGGCGACCTACGCCACGTCAAGCAGCAACCTAGAGAGACTGCATAAATATATACAGCGCTTCAACAACGTCTGCCTCAAGATTCCCAAGGTGTCGGACGAGGCCATCATCTCTGCGTTCACTGATCGCGTCCGTGATGTCAATATGAAGGAAGAGCTCACCATCCACGAGGACCTTTGCACTGCTCTGGAGATGTTCAACATGGCAGACAAGTGCGTGAGGGCCGAGGAGGGACGCCTCTCCCTCCTCGAGCTCCCTGATTTCGATCAAGAAAACAAGAAGACCAAGACCAAGGACACGAAGCGCAAGGGGGCAGCCGTGCTTGTGGCAGAACCAGAGACCAAGCGCGGCTGCGACCACCCTGAGTCATCCAAGGGCAAGCGGCCATTCTGCGCCTTCCACAACATCTACATCCACAACACTAGCGACTGCCAGGAGCTCAGGGCTCTCCGCGAAGGGCGCCTCGGTCGATGCCTCGAGCGTAACGATCGGGGCTACGGTCGTGGAGGTTGTCGAGGCGGAGGTCACAGGGACGGACGCGACCGCCGTCAGGAGTGGCGCGACTAGCCTCGTGAGGACCGCTGCCAGTACCAGCCTTGCGAGGGCAACTGGAGGGAGCAGCCTCATGAGGATCGCCCTCAGGGCAATGTGACCTTGCCTCCTCTGCCTCCACCGCCAAGAAGGAATGAAGATCACCACCAGGACGAGGGGGCTGGGGGCTTCCAGGAGCCACGAGCCATCGCCTGCATCTTGGGCGTCTCACAAGCCCCAGCTTCTCACTGTGTCTTCAAGAAGTTTGCGCGCAAGGTCAATGTGGCGCTCCCCAAGCTGGAGGCAACTCGCCCTCTCAAGTGGTCCAAGTGTGCCATCACTTTCAACTCCTCGGACCGGCTCAAGTGTGCGGCCACCGCTGGCGCGCTCCCCATGCTCTACTCTCCTGTCATCAGCAACGTAACCGTCACCAAGACTCTCATTGATGGTGGAGCAGGGCTCAATGTTCTCTCTATTCAGACATTCGGCAGACTCCAACTGCCATACTACTAGCTGCACCCCACCAAGCCATTCTCAGGAGTGACCGACGGATCGACAGACCCGATCGGGCAGGTTTGCCTCCCGGTCACCTTCGGCGAGCGCAACAACTACCGCACCGAGCTCATCGACTTCGATGTCGCCGACATCCGCCTGCCCTACAACGCCATCCTCGGGTACCCAGCACTGGCCAAGTTCATGGCGGCCATGCACCATGGCTACAACACCCTCAGGATGCCCGGAAGTGGCGGCATCATCACCGTCGCCTATTAGGAGAAGGATGTGGTGTGCTCCCTCGAGCGCGCTTTCCAAGCTGCAGCAGTTGAGAACCCAGAAGACAAAGACGGTGCCCTCCCTCCTAAGGTCACCCCCAAAACAAAGAAGCTGCAGCTGAGCCAGGGGTCTCGTGAGGAAGCATCACTTGAGGACGCAGCACTAAGCCTCGCGTCTCCGGACGCGGCACCATCACCCATCGCATAGGAAGGCGCGCCCAGTACCCCTCTCAGGTTGGGCTCGGGGGCTCTCCTCTAGAGGGCCTCAGACCTAGCCAATGTCACGAGAGTGGCGCTCGGGCACCATGTGGAGGCGCTCTTCAGAGCACGCTTCCTAGGTGAAGGCAGCAGGCATGAGGCACCAGGCGTTCAGGAGTTAATTAGCAAGGCGATCGAGAAGATTCAGGAAGGAAGGGTTTTGCAAGGTGATCGTCTCTTGTGGTGAGGCGGAGCTCACTGCCCTAGCGAGGGTAAGGAGTCTCGCGTCTGCATCGACATCCCTGGGCTCAATAGGGCCACATCTCGGTAGCTCATGTGGTCGTCTCATGTTGGTCGATGCGAGGGACTGCCACACAGCTATGTTCGCATGCCTTTCGGCTTGGCGGGCGCGGCTAAGGCGTTCCAGCGCTGCATGAGGGATGCTCAAGCGGCCTATGAAGCCAGGAACGATCCTGGCAGAGATGGAGGAGCACACTTAGGAGCCTTCTTACAGAGTCACATAAATTCTTACAGAGTCACATAAATTCTCCTGAAGCCAGTTCTTGTCTGACCAGCCATCGGAAGCCTTTGCTAGTTTTGAAGCCATTCAGTTTAAGCTTCATGGCAACTGAGAAGTCAGCAAGAAAGGGTGGCAGACAGCACCGTGGAAATACATCCAAAGATTTGCCACCAGATCTGCATGAACTGTACAAGACTGACCCTGAAGAAACCTATGGTGAATACAAAAATCGAATCCAATGGATTCGAAGATATTGGGCAGAAGAATGGTTTAAGTACAGATTTTTCACTACTGAGTATGTCGAAAGGAATGCCATCAAGCGACCTTGGGGAGATATCCTATACAAAAATCTTCCACCCAAGTCCAAGTTTGAAGCCATTAATCTAGGCTTCTACCCGTGCATGGTTCACGGACCACAGCCAGAGAATGCTGACCCATCTTCTCTGCTATGGTGTCGCGAAGACAATCTATTCAAGCGCAACTTCAAGTTTGCCAAAGACTCTGTTGTGAAGAACAAGAAGGCATTTGGACTTGACTTCAACCCAGGTCCATCTGCTCCTCGGGAAGATGGCACCCGTGAAGCCAATGAAAACAGAATCGGCCCCTTCTACAACCTCCAAGGCCTCATCACTCACATTGTCGTCCAAGGTGCAAATGTGGATCACTCTGCTGATGATGCAGATTCTGATGATGCGCCAGCTCCTACTAAGCCACAGAAGCAGAAGAAAACTAAGGCTTCAAAACCTACTACTGCACCAAAAGCTTCATGAGTGAAGCCATCGGCAACTGCTCCTCCTGCACCAAGTATTGATTCTGAAGATCTATCTCGAGTCTCCAAGAAGAAAGAGAAGCCCCAGAAAAAATGTCAAGAGTTCTGGTCAAGCACTGACACCAGCTGCCGTTCTAAGGAACGAAACTGGAGCCATTGATCTGTCAACGGATGATGACTGTGGTGATGATGCTCTTGAGCAGCTGATTAAGAGCAAGCAAGAGGTGGAGATCTTCAATGATCTGCCCCTCTTCGATGCGAACATTCTAGACAATTTCATTGATGAGTGGTTTGACAACCCGAATCTCAGCTTTGATGATCTTCAGCTCCCAATTGGCATCAGCGTCGCCTTTCAAGGCGCCATTGCTCCTGAGCTAGCTCTGGCTCAGAGGATAGTTGAACTGAAGAACAAAATTGACTATGAGAAAGATCATTTCAAGAAGCACGTGGCCAAGCTCAGTGTGGCTGATGTTCAAAACTTCAAGCTGATGTTGCATGACCTCAAGGAGGCATTTCGCAAGAAACGTGAAGAAGCCAAAGGTTCACGCGAGCGAATGAAAAACCTCGCTGCCAAGTGTGTTCAAGCTTACAATGAAGCTGAGAAGCGCAAGGCACTTGGGCGTCCTGGCATTGACCCCAAGCTGGCTGCCAAGAAGAAGAAGCATGTTGTGGCACAAGCTGAAGCATCAGGCGGGAAGAACCTCACATTTTCTTCCCTGCCAGCATGACTGGCTCAAAGCCTAAGGTTCCCACAGTGGCTTCGAAACTGAAGAAAACCAGGGCAGTTGAAGCCGAAGCCAGAAAGTGCAAACTCAAGAACACCACTGACGATGCTCCACCAACCAAGAAGAGAAAGACTAAGAAGAAAGATCGGGCTGCTCCCACAGAGCCCCTTGCTGTCGAGCCCATCTCTTTTGCTCGTCCTACATCCGAACACCAAGAGCGTCAGTTGATAGTTCACGGAACTGCTTCCACAGAGGCTCCTGAAGCTGAAGAAGTTCCAGCCGTTGACCCCATCACGGCTGAAGACATTGGTCCCCAAGACAATGTAGATGATGATGAAGTCCTTCCTCAGATCGAGCGCCAAACAGTATCATCGCATGTTCTCACGAACAGCGAACTCATCAGTATTGGTCTTCCTTTGACGCCAATCACTCAGGATGCCTCATGGGTTGATCGCCCCCAACCAACAACTCCAAGTGAAACCTCACCGAGAACTCCCCCACCTCAAGTCACCAATCCGGTGCTTGATGATGATGACGACTATGTGGTCCATCCAACTCCCACTCCAAAGGTGCCGCACGCATTTCGCAGGCTTCGCAAAGGACCAAGGCCACAAGTCGCTCCATCGAGCGTTCCAGAAGGAGAAGTGCAACCCAACTCAGCAGCACGACAAGTGCTTCCTAAAACCACTCCTACTGTGAATGTCTCTGCGTCTGAAGCCAAAGCTGCTGAAGACATACCGGATGCATCAGCTGATCAAAATCAAGAACCCCATCAAGAAGAAGAACGTGTTGCCACACCCCCTACCAATGAAGAAGATATTCTCGAGGAGAACGTGTCTGTGCCCGACCCTCCAGCTACTCAAGTGGAGGCTGAAAATACTGAGGCGGCCACCAATAACACCACTGAAGCCAATGACATTGTCATGGCTGAAGCTAATGTAGCGCCTACAGTGGACACGGTGTCTCAAGCCAATGATGCACCTGCAACCAACGTGCAGCCTGACGCCATTGCAAATGCCACTGCTCCTTTACGGGCACCAAGGCCACACACCATTGAGCAAGCATTTTATCAAGGCGATCTTGTCACTGTCAGATGGCCCATTCTGGTTCCTCCGCCTGCTTCCAGACCTCAGTTTGATTATCATGTGGAGCACTAGCCTCAGGTTCAGAAGCCAAAACCACGGCCGCCACGGTTTCCAGGTACTGCATCTGCGCCAGGATCATTCAACGTAAATGGCTTCATTGCACACAACACTTTCTTTGATAGAGCCAAGAACCCATATTCCAAGCCAAGAATATCATCTGATCGGTTCTGGAGTTATCAGCAGCACAGTTATTACTCCGGTGTCATATACAATCAAGGGCGCATATTCCCCCATATTTGTCTGGACTGTGAAGCCATTACTGGCCTGCCTTGCTTAGATGAAGCCCTCGGCTGTTTCAGAGATGCAGGCCTTCTCCAGTTTGTGACTGATAAACAAAATTGGAATGAAGAACTTCTGCTGTAATTCTATGCAACTCTCCACATTCGCGGCTACAACATGGATCCGAAGACATGGATCCTTAGTGGATGACAGGCAATGTACACCATGAAGCCAAAGCTCTTGATCTCATTGAGCTTACTGGCCTGTCCACTCCAGGTGATCTATATGAACCTGGTTGTCAGCTTCACCGCAATGCATTGGAAAGCATCTTCCAGAAGCCTGATCCCGATATGAGCCAAATGCTGAGCATGATGAAGCCACTGTCGCAGGATGCTGAATATCCCAAGGAATTCTTTGTTGAAGTCCTAGAGTATCTGCCCCGCACTATCTATCACATTATCAGGCGAACTCTATGGCCCATCAACGGACATTCTTCCTTAGCAAAGCTTGAAGGCTCAATGAAGACATTGGTTTTCTATATTCTCAATGGCATCAGCTTCAATGCTCAAGAATTCTTCATTCGCCAATCTGCTGCATCTGGCTCAGATATATTTGTTCTGAAATTCTATGCTCCATGGGTAATGAGTCTGATCAAGCTTCACTCTGCTATTGACTATCAGCCCTCTGCACGCAACCATCTCATATTCTTGCCAGAGGTTGATATGTCCGTCGAAGCCATATACCCGGAGCCTGCCAAGGAGGCAATTTATCTTCACAATGTCGATCGTCGGAGTTTATCTCAGCATGTTGAAGGAGTTCATGCTGCTACTCGTGTTTATCCTTTGGCTGGAAATACTCGTGCACCTCGTTGTGCCCGTACTGAAGCCACTGAAAGCACTATTGCTCCAAGGCCTCGAAAGAGATCTCGTGTGCTTAATGACCGAGAGCTTCTCGTGGCCTTGCATCAGAAACACGATAAGCATCATTACTGGCTAACGCGTCAGATGCAAAGCCTCTTGGTGGATATTAATCGCATTCGAAATCTTGCCACCAAGAATGCGTTTGTCACTCATGAAACCTGTCGGAGGTCATGGAAGAGTCTGACATTGCTCAGTGCTGAAGCTGATCTTCAAGACGATGGCTTCACAGAGAGATTCAAGTTTGATACCACTCCTCCCAGGAACGTTGTCTTGCGTCGGACTCCATCACTCGAAGATTCTGAGTACTCCTCCTCTGCGGCAACTGTTAATGCCAGAGTCCTTGATGACGCCGATGATGCTACTTCACCACCCCCAACTTCGGCGCGTATCGACACTGCACAAAGTTCGTCTGCACCACCAAACCTCAACAACGACCCTGCTGCCTCACCTACTCCTCATGGGAACGAGTAGAGCCTCTATGTCTTCAAACCTTTTTGGTCCTTACTGACAAAAGGGGGATAAGCATATGAGTTGATAGTCTTCAAGCGGGTCCATATGGGTGGTTGCTATACTTTTGCCAAGTGTTTACAACTCTCTCTTTTGATACATTTTGGTTCTTTGAGTTGTAACACTTAAACTTGATGGTCGTCTGATACCTTTTCTGTTATTCTGGGATGCAACGATAAATTCCGCATGTGCGATGATAAATCCTGCATGAAGTCATTCGGTAGACGTCCATTTTTCATTATGCATGTCATTATTCTTGTTACATCTTTCATGCATGATGTATTGTCTTCATAAGATGAAGAGGATCTCCACAAGTACAACCTGCCATGTGCATTTGCATTCCAACGCAAAACATTAATATGCACATCTTCATGGGGAGCCTTTTTGCCACCTATGAAGACCATATCTTAATCCTTTACAATTTCACATACTTTTATCCCCGTTGAAATTTTCAACCAGTTTGTCATCAATCACCAAAAAAGGGGAGATTGTAAGTGCATCTAGTGCCACCCCTAGTTGGTTTTGGAGTCTTGACGACAAACCTGGTTGAGGGACTAATGTGTTTGTGAGAATTGCAGGATAACACAGGTAGTAGTCCCTCATTGATTCGGTTTACCTACTAGAGATGACCCCTAAAAATGTGTGAAGACATTGAAGACAATGGTGGTCTACAAAGCTATTCACGTTAAAGACTATGACATGAGAAAACATCACATGAAGACTATGGAGCGCGAAGACTTAGTTGTTTTGTTGTTTCCTTTTCTTCTTTGTTGAGTCATAGGAACCACCGCACTGTTAAGTGGGGTCCAAGTGAACAAAGTCAGAGTGACTAAAGTAATGCTCAACCAAATCCTATGTCTCCGAGCGAAGACAGTGAGAGCAAATCTTATCCAGAGTCGGATGAGTCAGCTTTACTTGTAGCCCAAGTCAAGCTGTCGCGTGTGTTTGAAATCTGACCGTTGAGACACGTGTTAGTTCCTTAGTGGCCCAGGGTCATTTCAGACAAATCAGGTCGGGTTTCCCAGTGGCTATAAATAGCCCACCCCCTACACCATAAATTGGTGGATGCTCAGAGTTAGTGCATGGCTTTTGTCATTTGAGAGCAACCCACCTCCGAAGCATTTGAGAGAGAATCCTTGCAAGGACAAATCCCAAACAACCCAGAGCCCAAAGAGTGTTTGGCATCACTGAAGTCTTTTTGTCTGTGTGATCTGAAGACTTGTTACACTTGAGGACTGTGAATCCTCCAGCCGGTTAGGCGTCGTGTTCTGAGCATCCAAGAGTCATTGTGGATTGCCGGTGAACAAAGTCTGTGAAGGTTTGGAAGTCTACCTTGTAGACTTACCAGAGTGATTGGGCGGGGACTAAGTGTCCTTAGCTCAAGGGGAATAAGGTGAAGATGCGGTCTTCTGAGTTGAATCTCAACCTCCCTAACTAGACGTATAGTTGTCACAGCAACTGGAACTGGTCGAACAAATCTCTGTCCTCTCCAAGCTACTGGTTCTATCTCTCACTTCTCTTTACTTACAGTTTGTCTTCGTGAAGTCATTGCCTGCTTGCATTATCTGTTTGACCTCACAGTGTGACTACTTGTTCTGATTGGCTTCATACTATCTTCCATCCTAATCCTTACTACCTAGCTGCTAATAGTCTTCGTGCTTTCACTTCATTGAATACTTGACTATGGCTTGCCTAGTGTAGTCTACCTTCCGCTGCATACAAATAGTGTCATTTCTATTGTTTGTCTTTGAAACTCCCAAGTTTTGAAGACTTTAATAAAAATCGCCTATTCACTCCCCCCCCCCCCCGCTCTAGTCGATAACCAGCTCTTTCAGGGCAGCAGGCGGTTAGGTCCTGTGGCGCTCCGCACTTGCCCTTTGGCATCGCCTGGAAGCCAAGTTCGAGTGCGCCTTGGGCCCGGGGGCTATTGTCGGTGTCCTGGACTTGGGGGTATCTTGTCCTGCTTGCCTACGGCCCACCACATGTGGCTCCATCGACGGCCTGGTACGGCCCAGCTTCGACAACAACACAGCAAGACCCTCGCGAGGGGCCAAGCCGCGTGAGGCGGACGATGTCAAGACCCTCGAAGGAGTTGGCCTCCTTAGGAGGGCTACTAAGGGGCAGAGAGTTCTATGCATCTACCTCATGAGGCTCAGCTAACGTGATCCATGACGACCAAGGCCAGGCGGGCGGCAGGCAGGGGCGGAGCGCAAGTTTCCTCTTTGGTGCAAGGGAAGCAGGCCACAGGCGCAGAGTCCTTAGGAAGCAGCCAAAGGTTTCCATTCTGGTGCAAGAAGACCAAGACTGCTAGGACGGCAAGACGGAGGTCATCACCGAGCCCACCGCAGCGTCAAGACCAGAGGCTTTTCGCAGGCGAAGACTACTTTTGTCAGGATAGACTGTACTACTTGTCCCCTTTCAATCCCTCCATTGTGGAATCCCTTCTCGCTCATATTTGGGAGGAGGACCAAGGCACTCTATATAGGGCTTAGCCACCACCATAGAGGAGGATCGATTCCTCCCCAAGCAAGACACCATCTCAAGAACACCTCACCTCCTGAGGCTTGTTCATCCCTGTACTAGTTCATCCATAGCCCCTCGAGGCAATCCACCACACCACACTAGAGTAGGGTATTACACCACAACGGTGGACCGAACTAGTATAAACCTCTGTGTCTTTGTGTCTTTGTGAGCTTTGCGCGCTAGGCCAGGGAGGATCGCGAGTAGTCAGACTGGGCAAGTTGAGATCTCCGCACGCACCCCCAGTGTTCGAACCTCTCACGGGTTGCTGGACCCCGAAATCCGACAGAATCTTCATCATCACTTTCATCAATATTATCAGTTTCAATAATTTCATTCTCTCTAGCCCTAGCAAGTTGTTCATCAATAAATTCACCTAATGGCACAGTAGTATCAAGCATAGAAGTAGTTTCATCATAAGTATCATGTATAGCATAAGTGGCATCATCAATAACATGCGACATATCAGAATTAATAGCAGAAGCAGGTTTAGGTGTCGCAAGCTTACTCAAAACAGATGGAGAATCAAGCGCAGAGCTAGATGGCAGTTCCTTACCTCCCCTCGTAGTTGAGCGAAAAATCTTAGTCCTTTCGTCTTTCAAGTTCCTCATAGTGACCAGCAGATATAAATCCCAAGTGACTCAAAGAATAGAGCTATGCTCCTTGGCAATGGCGCCAGAAAATAGTCTTGATAACCCACCAGTATAGGGGATCGCAACAGTTTTTGAGGGTAGAGTATTCAACCCAAATTTATTGATTCGACACAAGGGGAGCCAAAGAATATTCTCAAGTATTAGTAGTTGAGTTGTCAATTCAACCACACCTGGATAACTTAGTATCTGCAGCAAAGTATATAGTAGCAAAGTAATATGGAAGTAACGGTAACAGTGGCAAAATTAACAGTAGCAGTTTTGTAGTAATTGTAGCAGTAGCAACGGTAAAGTAACTAAGCAAAGAGCAATATGTGAAAGGCTCGTAGGCATTGGATCAGTGATGGATAATTATGTCGGATGCGATTCCTCATGCAATAGTTATAACATAGGGTGACAGAGAACTAGCTCCAGTTCATCAATGTAATGTAGGCATGTATTCCGAATATTGTCATACGTGCTTATGGAAAAGAACTTGCATGACATCTTTTGTCCTACCCTCTCATGGCAGGGGGGTCCTATTGGAAACTAAGGGATGTTAAGGCCTCCTTTTTGTAGAGTACCGGACCAAAGCATTAACACTTAGTGAATACATGAACTCCTCAAACTACGGTCATCACCGGTAAGTACCCCGATTATTGTCACTTCGGGGTTAACGGATCGTAACACATAATAGGTGACTATAGACTTGCAAGATAGGATCAAGAACTCACATATATTCATGAAAATATAATAAGTTCAAATCTGAAATCATGGCATGCAGGCCCTAGTGACAAGCATTAAGCATAGCAAAGTCATAGCAACATCACTCTCAGAACATAGTGGATACTAGGGATCAAACCCTAACAAAACTAACTTGATTACATGGTAAATCTCATCCAACCCATCACTGTCCAGCAAGACCATGATGGAATTACTCATGCACAGTGGTGAGCATCATGAAATTGGTGATGGAGGATGGTTGACGATGACGACGGCGATGGATCCCCCTCTCCGGAGCCCCAAACGGACTCCAGATTAGCCCTCCCGAGAGAGTTTAGGGCTTGGCGGCGGCTCCGTATCATAAAACATGACGAATCCGTCTCTCTGAATTTTTTTCTCCCCGAACGTGAATATATGGAGTTGGAGTTGAGGTCGGTGGCGCTTCAGGGGGGCCACGAGGCAGGGGGCGCGTCCTAGGGGGTGCTACATCTTCAGCTTGTGTTGGTTTTCCTTGAAGAGGAAAGGGTGATGCAGCACAGTAGCGTAAGTATTTCCCTCAGTTTTTGAGAACCAAGGAATCAATCCAGTAGGAGGCTCCTCACAATCCAGTAGGAGGCTCCTCACAACCAACGCGATAAAGGGGTTGTCAATCCCTTCACGGCCACTTGCGAAAGTGAGATCTGATAGAGATAATATGATACGATAAATATATTTTTGGTATTTTATAATATAGATGCAGAAAATAAAGATACAAATAAAAGTAGATTGGAAACTTATATGATAAAAGATAGACCCAGGGGCCATAGGTTTCACTAGAGGCTTCTCTCAAGATAGCATAAGTATTATGGTGGGTGAACAAATTACTGTCGAGCAATTGATAGAAAAGCGAATAATTATGAGATTATCTATGCATGATCATGTATGTAGGCATCACGTCCGCAACAAGTAGACCGACTCCTGCCTGCATCTACTACTATTACTCCACACATCGACCCCTATCCAGCATGCATCTAGAGTATTAAGTTCATAAGAACAGAGTGACGCATTAAGAAAGATGACATGATGTAGAGGGATAAACTCAAGCAATATGATATAAACCCCATCTTTTTATCCTCGATGGCAACATTACAATACGTGTCTTGCAACCCTTTCTGTCACTGGGTAAGAACACCGCAAGATTGAACCCAAAGCTAAGCACTTCTCCCATGGCAAGAAAGATCAATCTAGTAGGCCAAACCAAACCGATAGTTCGAAGAGACTTGCAAAGATAACTCAATCATACATAAAAGAATTCAGAGAAGATTCAAATATTATTCATAGATAAACTTGATCATAAACCCACAATTCATCGGATCTCGACAAACACACCGCAAAAAGAGATTACATCAAATAGATCTCCACAAGAGAGGGGGAGAAGATTGTATTGAGATCCAAAAAGAGAGAAGAAGCCATCTAGCTAATAACTATGGACCCGAAGGTCTGTGGTAAACTACTCACAACTCATTGGAGGGGCTATGGTATTGATGTAGAAGCCCTCCATGGTGGATTCCCCCTCCGACAGAACGCCGGCGACGGCTCCAAGATAGGATCTCGCGGATACAGAAGGTTACGGTGCTGGAAATATTTCTTCGGTTGCTCCCTGGATGTTTTAAGGGTATGTTGGCTTATATAGGAGGAAGAAGTACGTCGGTGGCCGCCCGATGGGCCCATGAGACAGGGGGCGCGCCCTGTAGGGGTGGGCACGCCCCCACCCTCGTGGCTGCCTCGGCTGCTTCTTGACTTGCACTTCAATCCTCCGGATCACGTTCGTTCCAAAAATCACGCTCCCGAAGGTTTCATTCCATTTGGACTCCGTTTGATATTCCTTTTCTTCGAAATACTGAAATAGGCAAAAAAAACAGCAATACGGGCTGGGCCTCCGGTTAGTAGGTTAGTCCCAAAAATGATATAAATGTGTAAAATAAAGCCCATAGACATCCAAAAGAGGTAATATAATAGCATGGAACAATCAAAAATTATAGATACGTTGGAGACGTATCAAGCATCCCCAAGCTTAGTTCCTGCTCGTCCTCGAGTAGGTAAATGATAAAAACAGAATTTTTGATGTGGAATGCTACCTAGCATAATTCTCAATGTAATTTCTCTTTATTGTGGCATGAATGTTCAGATCCAAGTGATTCAAAATAAAAGTTTATATTGACAAAAGAAATAGCAATACTTTAAGCATACTAATAAAAGCAATCATGTCTTCTCAAAATAACATGGCTAAAGAAAGTTCATCCCTACAAAATCATATAGTTAGTCTATGCTTCATTTTCGTCACACAAAGATGTTCCCAACTTCTATACCCCCGATGACAAGCCAAGCAATTGTTTCGTACTTAAATAATCTCAAACTCTTTCAACCTTCACGCAATACATGAGCGTGAGCCATGGACATAGCACTATGGGTGGAATAGAATAATGATTGGGGATTGTGTGGAGAAGACAAAAAGGAGAAAGTCTCACATTGATGAGGATAATCAACGGGCCATGGGAATGCGCATCAATTGATGTCAACATGAGGAGTAGGGATTGCCATGCAACGGATGCACTAGAGCTATGAATGAATGAAAGCTCAACAAAAGAAAACTAGTGGGTGTGCATCCAACTTGCTTGCTCACGAAGACCTAGGGCATTTGAGGAAGCCCATCGTAGGAATATACAATCCAAGTTCTATAATGAAAAATTCCCACTAGTAAATGAAAGTGACAACATATGAGACTCTTCTATATGAAAAACATGGTTCTACTTTCAAGCACAATATATGAGACTCACTACATGAAGAACAAGGTGCTACTTTGAAGCACAAGTGTGGAAAAAAGAGATAGTAGCATTGCCCTTTTATTTATTTTCTTTTGTTTTTTATTTTTCTTTTTTTCTTTGTCTTTCTTTTTTTGGCCTTTTTTGGGCAATGCTCTAATAATGATGATCATCACACTTTTATTAATTACAACACATGAATTACAACTCGAAACTAGAACAAGATATGACTCTATATGAATGCCTCCGGCGATGTACCGGGATGGTGCAATAAATCAAGAGTGACATGTATAAAAATTATGCATGGTGGCTTTGCCACAAATACGATGTTAACTACATGATCATGCAATGACAATATGACAAAAGTAATGTATGTCATGATGATGATGAACGGAACGGTGGAAAGTTGCATGGCAATATATCTCGGAATGGCTATGGAAATGCCATAAATAGGTAGGTATGGTAGCTGTTTTGAGGAAGATATAAGGAGGTTTATGTGTGATAGAGCATATCATATCACGGGGTTTGGATGCACCGGCGAAGTTTTCACCAACTCTCAAGGTGAGAAAGGGCAATGCACGATATCGAAGAGGCTAGCAATGATGGGAAGGTAAAAGTGCGTACGATCCATGGACTCAACATTAGTCATAAGAACTCATATACTTATTGCAAAAATTTATAAGTCATCAAAAACCAAGCACTACGCGCATGCTCCTAGGGGTATAGATTGGTAGGAAAAGACCATCGCTCGTCCCCGACCGCCACTCATAAGGATGCACAAGCCAGGTACACTTTATGCTTCAAATTTGTTACACAACTTTAACCATACGTGCATGCTATGGGACTTGCTAACTCCAACACAAGCATTCTTTAAATTCATAATCACCCAACTAGCATGACTTTAATATCACTACCTCCCTATCTCAAAACAATTATCAAGTATCAAGTTGATCATAGCATCCAATTCACTTCTTATGATAGTTTTTATTATACCCAACTTGGATGTTCATCATTCTAGGACCAATTTATAACCATAGCAAATACCATGCTGTTCTAAAAGACTCTCAAAATAATATAAGTGAAGCATGAGAGATCAACAATTTCTTCAAAATTAATCCGCCGTCGTGCTCTAAAAGATATAAGTGAAGTACTAGAGCAAAAAACTATCTAGCTCAAAAGATATAAGTGAAGCACATAGAGTATTCTAGCAAATTTCAATCAAGTAGGCTTCTCCCAAAAGGTTTGTACAGCAAGGATGATTGTGGTAAACTAAAAAGCAAATACTAATATAGTACACGACGCTTCAAGCGAAACACATATCATGTTGCAAATAAAAATATAGCTCCAAGTAAAGTTACCAATGAACGAAGACGAAAGAGGGGATGCCCTCCGGGGGCATCCCCAAGCTTAGGCTTTTGGCTATTCTTGAATATCTTGGGGTGCCTTGTGTTGGGGAACGTAGTAATTTCAAAAAATTCCTACGCACACGCAAGATCATGGTGATGCATAGCAACGAGAGGAGAGAGTGTTGTCTACATACCCTTGTAGACCGAAAGCGGAAGCGTTAGCACAACGCGGTTGATGTAGTCGTACGTCCTCACGGCCCGACCGATCAAGCACCGAAACTACGGCACCTCCGAGTTCTAGCACACGTTCAGCTCGATGACGTCCCTCGAACTCCGATCCAGCCGAGTGTCGAGGGAGAGTTCCGTCAGCACGACGGCGTGGTGACGATCTTGATGTTCTACCGTCGCAGGGCTTCGCCTAAGCACCACTACGATATTATCAAGGTGGACTATGGTGGAGGGGGGCACCGCACACGGCTAAGAGATCCAAGGGATCAATTGTTGTTGTGCCTAGAGGTGCCCCCCTGCCTCCGTATATAAAGGAGAAAGGGGCAAGGGGGCGGCCGGCCTAGGAGGGGGCGCGCCAAGGGGAGTCCTACTCCCTCCTTCCTTGTTGGAGTAGGAGAAGGGGGGAAAGAGGGGGAGAGGAGGAAGGAAAAGGGGGCTGCACCCCTTGTCCAATTCGGACCAGAGGGGGGCTGCGCGCCTCCTTCCTTTCGGCCTCTCTCCTCTATTCCCGTATGGCCCTATAAGGCCCATATACTCCCCGGCGAATTCCCGTAACTCTCTGGTACTCCGAAAAATACCCGAATCACTCGGAACCTTTCCGAAGTACGAATATAGTCGTCCAATATATCGATCTTTACGTCTCGACCATTTCGAGACTCCTCGTCATGTCCCCAATCTCATCCGGGACTCCTAACTCCTTCGATACATCAAATCACATAAACTCATAATATAACTGTCATCGAAACCTTAAGCGTGCGGACCCTACGGGTTCGAGAACTATGTAAACATGACCGAGACACGTCTCTGGTCAATAACCAATAGCGGAACCTGGATGCTCATATTGGCTCCCACATATTCTACGAAGATCTTTATCGGTCAGACCGCATAACAACATACGTTGTTCCCTTTGTCATCGGTATGTTACTTACCCGAGATTCGATCGTCGGTATCTCAATACCTAGTTCAATCTCGTTACCGGTAAGTCTCTTTACTCGTTCCGTAATACATCATCCCGCAACTAACTCATAAGTTGCAATGCTTGCAAGGCTTAAGTGATGTGAATTACTGAGAGGGCCCAGAGATACCTCTCCGACGATCGGAGTGACAAATCCTAATCTCAAAATACGCCAACCCAACATGTACCTTCGGAGACACCTGTAGAGCACCTTTATAATCACCCAGTTACGTTGTGAAGTTTGGTAGCACAGAAAGTGTTCCTTCGGTAAACAGGAGTTGCATAATCTCATAGTCATAGGAACATGTATAAGTCATGAAGAAAGCAACAGCAACATACTAAACGATCAAGTGCTAAGCTAACAGAATGGGTCAAGTAAATCACATCATTCTCCTAATGATGTGATCCCGTTAATCAAATGACAACTCTTTGTCCATGGCTAGGAAACATAACCATCTTTGATTAATGAGCTAGTCAAGTAGAGGCATACTAGTGACACTCTGTTTGTCTATGTATTCACACATGTATTATGTTTCTGGTTAATACAATTATAGCATGAATAATAAACATTTATCATGAGATAAGGAAATAAATAATAACTTTATTATTGCATCTAGGGCATATTTCCTTCAGTCTCCCACTTGCACTAGAGTCAATAATCTAGTTCACATCACCATGTGATTCAACACCAATATTCACATCTGTATGTGATTAACACCCATAGTTCACATCATCATGTGACCAACACCCAAAGGGTTTACTAGAGTCAATAATCTAGTTCACATCGCTATGTGATTAACACCCAAAGAGTACTAAGGTATGATCATGTTTTGCTCATGAGAGAAGTTTAGTCAACGGGTCTGTCACATTCAGAGCCGTATGTATTTTGCAAATATTCTATGTCTACAATGCTCTGCACGGAGCTACTCTAGCTAATTGCTCCCACTTTCAATATGTATCCAGATTGAGACTTAGAGTCATCTGGATCGGTGTAAAAGCTTGCACCGATGTAACTCCTTACGACAGGCTCTTTTTATCACCTCCATAATCGAGAAACATCTCCTTAGTCCTCACTAAGGATATTCTTGACTGCTGTCCAGTGATCTACTCTTAGATCAAAATTGTATTCCTTTGCCAAACTCAGAGCAAGGTATACAATAGGTCTGGTACACAGCATAGCATACTTTATATAACCTATGACTGAGGCATAGGGAATGATTTTTCATTCTCTTTCTATTTTCTGCCATGGTCGGGTTTTGAGTCTTACTCAACTTCACACCTTTGCATCACAGGCAAGAACTCTTTCTTTGACTGTTCCATTTTGAACTACTTCAAAATCTTGTCAAGGTATGTACTCATTGGAAAATCTTATCAAGCGCCTTGATCTATCTCTATAGATCTTGATGCTCAATGTGTAAGCAGCTTCACCGAGGTCTTTCTTTGAAAAACTCCTTTCAAACACTTCTTTATGCTTTCCAGAAAATTCTACATCATTTGCGACCAACAATATGTCATTCACATATACTTATCAGAAAGGTTGTAGTGCTCCCACTCACTTTCTTGTAAATACAGGCCTTTCCAAAAGTCTGTATAAAACCATATGCTTTGGTCAACTCATCAAAGCGTATATTCCAACTCCGAGATGCTTGCACCAGTCCATTGATGGATCGCTGGAGCTTGCACATTTTGTTAGCACCTTTCGGATCGACAAAACCTTCTGGTTGCATCATATGCAACTTTTCTTCCAGAAATCCATTCAGGAACATAGTTTTGATATCCATTTGCCAGATTTCATAAAATGTGGCAATTGCTAACATGATTCGGACAGACTTAAGCATTGTTATGAGTGAGAAAATCTCATCATATTCAACACCTTGAACTTGTCGGAAACCATTCACAACAAGTCAAGCTTTGTAGATAGTAACACTACTATCAGTGTTCGTCTTCCTCTTGAAGATCCATTTATTTAACATGGCTTGCTGATCATCGAGCAAGTCAACCAAAGTCCATACTTTGTTCTCATACATGGATCCTATCTCAAATTTTATGGCCTCAAGCCATTTCGCGGAATCTGGGCTCATCATCGCTTCCTCATAGTTCGTAGGTTCATCATGGTCTAGTAACATGACTTCCAGAACAGGATTACCGTACCACTCTAGTGCGGATCTTACTCTGGAAGACCTACGAGGTTCGATAGTAACTTGATCTAAAGTTTCATGATCATCATCATTAGCTTCCTCACTAATTGGTGTAGGAGTCACTGGAACCGATTTCTGTGATTAACTACTTTCCAATTCGGGAGAAGGTACAATTACCTTATCAAGCTCTACTTTCCTCCCACTCACTTCTTTCGAGAGAAACTCCTTCTCTAGAAAGGATCCATTTTAGCAACAAATATCTTGCTTTCGGATCTGTGATAGAAGGTGTACCCAATAGTTTCCTTTGGGTATTCTATGAAGACGCACTTCTCCGATTTGGGTTCGAGCTTATCAGGTTGAAACCTTTCCACATAAGCATCGCAGTCCCAAACTTTAAGAAACGACAACTTTGGTTTCTTGCCAAACCACAGTTCATGAGGCATCGTCTCAACGGATGTTGATGTTGCCCTATTTAACGTGAATGCAGCTGTCTCTAATGCATAACCCCAAAACGATAGTGGTAAACCGATAAGAGAGATCATAGATTGCACAATATCCAATAAAGTGCGGTTACGATGTTCGGACACACCATAACGCTATAGTGTTCTAGGTGGTGTGAACTGTGAAACTATTCCACATTGTTTTATATGAAGGCCAAACTCGTAACTCAAATATTCTTCTCCACGATTAGATCGTAGAAACTTTTTTTTCTTGTTACGATGATTCTTCACTTCACTCTGAATTTCTTTGAACATTTCAAATGTTTCAGACTTGTGTTTCCTTAAGTAGGTATACCAATATCTGCTCAAATCATCTGTGAAGGTCAGAAAATAATGATACTTGCCACGAGCATCAACACTTATTGGATCGCATACATCGGTATGTATTATTTTTAATAAGTCGGTAGCTTGTTCCATTGTTCCGGAGAACGGAGTTTCAGTCATCTTGCCCAAAAGGCACAGTTCGCAAGCATCAAATGATTCATAATCAAGTGATTCCAAAAACCCATCAGCATGGAGTTTCTTCACGCACTTTACACCGATATGACCCAAACGGCAGTGCCACAAATAAGTTGCACTATCATTATCAACTTTGCATCTTTTGGCATCAATATTATGATTATGTGTATCACTACGATCGAGATCCAATAAACTATTTTCATTGGGTGTATGACCATCGAAGGTTTTATTCATGTAAACATAACAACAATTATTCTCTGACTTTAAATGAATAATCGTATTGCAATAAACATGATCAAATCATATTTATGCTCAACGCAAACGCCAAATAACATTTATTTAGGTTTAACACTAATCCCGAAAGTATAGGGAGTGTGCGATGATGATCATATCAATCTTGGAACCACTTCCAACACACATCGTCACTTCACCGTCAACTAGTTTCTATTTATTCTGTAACTCCTGTTTCGAGTTACTAATCTTAGCAACCGAACAAGTATCAAATACTCAGGAGCTACTATAAACACTAGTAAGGTACACATCAATAACCTGTATATCAAATATACCCTTGTTCTCTTTGCCATCCTTCTTATCCACCAAATATTCAGGGCATTTCCGCTTCCAGTGACCATTTCCTTTGCAGTATAATCACTCAGTTTCAGGCTTTGGTCCAGCTTTGGGCTTCTTCGCGGGAGGGACAACTTGCTTGCCATTCTACTTGAAGTTCCCTTTCTTTCCCTTTGTCCTTTTCTTGAAACTAGTGGTCTTGTCAATCATCAACACTTGATGCTCTTTTCTCGATTTCTACCTTCGTCGATTTCAGCATCACGAAGAACTCGGGAATCGTTTTCGTCATCCCTTACATTATAGTTCATCACAAAGTTCCAGTAACTTGGTGATGGTGACTAGAAAACTCTGCCAATCACTATCTTATCTGGAAGATTAACTCCCACTTGATTCAAGCGATTGTAGTACTCAAACAATCTAAGTACTTGCTCACTAGTTTAGCAATTCTCCTCCATCTTTTAGGCGAAGTATTTGTCAGAGGTCTCATACCTCTTGACACGGGCATGAGTCTGAAATATCAATTTCATCTCATGGAACATCTCATATGTTCCGTGACGTTTCAAAAACGTTTTTGTAGTCCCGGTTCTAAGCCATAAAGCATGGTGCACAAAACTACCATGTAGTCATCATATTGAGCTAGCCAAACGTTCATAACGTCTGCATCTACTCCTGCAATAGGTCCGTCACCTAGCGGTGCATCAAGGACATAATTCTTCTGTGCAGCAATGAGGATAAACCTCAAATCACGGACCAAGTCCGCATCATTTCTACTAACATCTTTCAACATAGTTTTCCCTAGGAACACATATAAAACATAGGGAAGCAACAACGCGAGCTATTGATCTACAACATAATTTGCAAAATACTACCAGGACTAAGTTCATGATAAATTAAAGTTCAATTAATCATATTTCTTAAGAGCTCCCACTTAGAGAGACATCTCTCTAGTCATCTAAGTGATCATGTGATCCAAATCAACTAAACCATGTCCGACCATCACGTGAGATGGAGTAGTTTTCAATGGTGAACATCACTATGTTGATCATATCTACTATATGATTCACGTTCGACCTTTCGGTCTCCGTGTTCCGAGGCCATATTTGTATATGCTAGGCTCGTCAAGTTTAACCTGAGTATTCCACGTGTGCAACTGTTTTGCACCCGTTGTATTTGAACGTAGAGCCTATCACACCCGATCATCACTTGGTGTCTCAGCACGAAGAACTTTCACAACGGTGCATACTCAGGGAGAACACTTCTTGATGATTAGTGAGAGATCATCTTAAAATGCTACCATCAAACTAAGCAAAATAAGATGTATAAAAGATAAACATCATATGCAATCAAAATATGTGACATGATATGGCCATCATCATCTTGTGCCTTTGATCTCTATCTCCAAAGCATTGTCATGATCTCCATCGTCACCGGCATGACACCATGATCTCCATCATCTTGATCTATATCAATGTGTCATCACATGGTCGTCTCCCCAACTATTCCTCTTGCAACTATTGCTATCGCATAGAGATAAAGTAAAGCAATTATTTGGCACTTGCATCTTATGCAACAAACAGACAACCATAAGGCTTCTGCCAGTTGCCGATAACTTCAACAAAACATGATCATCTCATACAACAACTTATATCTCATCATGTCTTGACCATATCACATCACAACATGCCCTGCAAAAACAAGTTAGATGTCCTCTACTATGTTGTTGCAAATTTTACGTGGCTGCTACGGGCTGAGCAAGAACCGTTCTTACCTACGCATCAAAACCACAACGATAGTTCGTCAAGTTAGTGCTGTTTTAACCTTCGCAAGGACCGAGCGTAGCCACACTCGGTTCAACTAAAGTTGGAGAAACTGACACCCGCCAGCCACCTGTGTGCAAAGCACGTCGGTAGAACTAGTCTCGCGTAAGCGTACGCGTAATATCGGTCTGGGCCGCTTCATCCAACAATACCGCCGAACCAAAGTATGACATGCTGGTAAGCAGTATGACTTGTATCAACCACAACTCACTTGTGTTCAACTCGTGCATATAACATCAACGCATAAAACCTAGGCTCTGATACCACTGTTGGGGAACGTAGTAATTTCAAAAATTTCCTACGCACACGCAAGATCATGGTGATGCATAGCAACAAGAGGGGAGAGTGTTGTCTACATACCCTTGTAGACCGAAAGCGGAAGCGTTAGCACAACGCGGTTGATGTAGTCGTACGTCTTCACGGCCCGACCGATCAAGCACCGAAACTACGGCACCTCCGAGTTCTAGCACATGTTCAGCTCGATGACGTCCCTCGAACTCCGATCCAGCCGAGTGTCGAGGTAGAGTTTCGTCAGCATGACGGCGTGGTGACGATCTTGATGTTCTACCGTCGCAGGGATTCGCCTAAGCACCGCTACGATATTATCAAGGTGGACTATGGTGGAGGGGGGCACCGCACACGGCTAAGAGATCCAAGGGATCAATTGTTGTTGTGCCTAGAGGTGCCCCCCTGCCCCCGTATATAAAGGAGCAAGGGGGGAGGGGGCGCGCCAAGGGGAGTCCTGCTCCCACTGGGAGTAGGACTCCCTCCTTCCTTGTTGGAGTAGGAGAAGGGGGGAAAGAGGGGGGGAGGAGGAAGGAAAAGGGGGCTGCACCCCTTGTCCAATTCGGACCAGAGGGGGGCTGCGCGCCTCCTTCCTTTCGGCCTCTCTCCTCTATTCCCGTATGGCCCAATAAGGCCCATATACTCCCCGGCGAATTCCCGTAACTCTCTGGTACTCCGAAAAATACCCGAATCACTCGGAACCTTTCCGAAGTACGAATATAGTCGTCCAATATATCGATCTTTACGTCTCGACCATTTCGAGACTCCTCGTCATGTCCCCGATCTCATCCGGGACTCCTAACTCCTTCGATACATCAAATCACATAAACTCATAATATAACTGTCATCGAAACCTTAAGCGTGCGGACCCTACGGGTTCGAGAACTATGTAGACATGACCGAGACACGTCTCTGGTCAATAACCAATAGCAGAACCTGGATGCTCATATTGGCTCCCACATATTCTACGAAGATCTTTATCGGTCAGACCGCATAACAACATACGTTGTTCCCTTTGTCATCGGTATGTTACTTACTCGAGATTCGATCATCGGTATCTCAATACCTAGTTCAATCTCGTTACCGGCAAGTCTCTTTACTCGTTCCGTAATACATCATCCCGCAACTAACTCATAAGTTGCAATGCTTGCAAGGCTTAAGTGATGTGTATTACCGAGAGGGCCCAGAGATACCTCTCCGACGATCGGAGTGACAAATCCTAATCTCAAAATACGCCAACCCAACATGTACCTTCGGAGACACCTGTAGAGCACCTTTATAATCACCCAGTTACGTTGTGAAGTTTGGTAGCACACAAAGTGTTCCTTCGGTAAACAGGAGTTGCATAATCTCATAGTCATAGGAACATGTATAAGTCATGAAGAAAGCAACAGCAACATACTAAACGATCAAGTGCTAAGCTAACGGAATAGGTCAAGTCAATCACATCATTCTCCTAATGATGTGACCCGTTAATCAAATGACAACTCTTTGTCCATGGCTAGGAAACATAACCATCTTTGATTAATGAGCTAGTCAAGTAGAGGCATACTAGTGACACTCTGTTTGTCTATGTATTCACACATATATTATGTTTCCGGTTAATACAATTCTAGCATGAATAATAAACATTTATCATGATATAAGGAAATAAATAATAACTTTATTATTGCCTCTAGGGCATATTTCCTTCACCTTGGGCATCGCCAAGCTTAGGCTTTTGCCACCCTTTATTCCATAGTCCATCAAGAAATCTCATAAGCTTCGTTAGTGAAAGAAAAAAAACACCACATAAGGTACTGTAATGAACTCATTCTTTATTTATATTGGTGTTAAACCTACTGTATTACAAGTTCTCTATGGTTCATAAACTATTTTAATAGCCATAGATGCATTAAAATAAGCAAACAACACACGAAAAACAGAATCTGTCAAAAACAGAACAGTCTGTAGCAATCTGTAACTAACGCAAACTTTTGGAACTATAAAATCCTACCAAAATAGGACGTACTGGAAAATTTGTTTATTGATCAGCAGCAAAAAGAATCAATGCAAAAGCACGTTTCTGTGATTTATTGTATTTTTTCTCGTGAGCACAAAGTTTCTATTTTTCAGCAGAATTAAATCAATTCATATCATAGGTTATCCTATAGGTTCTACTTGGCACAAACACTAAATAAAACAAGAAAACACATCTAAACATAAAGTAGAAACAAAAATTATTACTAAACAGGAACAAAAACAAGAAACACAAAGAAAATTGGGTTGCCTCCCAACTAGCGCTATTGTTTAACGCCCCTAGCTAGGCATAAAAGCTAAGACAGATCTACGTAGTGCCATCTTTGGCACTTGATTCATAGGTAGCTCGCATGATAGATTCATAAGGTAATTTGACTTTCTTTCTTGGAAAGTGCTCCATGCCTTTCTTTAATGAAATTGGAATATAATATTCCCTTCCTTCATATCAACAATCGCACCAGTCGTTCTAAGGAAAGGTCTACCAAGAATAATAGGGCAAGAAAGATTGCAATCTATATCAAGAACGATAAAATCAACGAGGACCAAATTTCTATTAGCAACAATGAGAACATCATTGATTCTTCCCATTGGACTTTTAATGGTGGAATCCGCAAGGTGCAAATTTAAAGAGCAATCATCAAGATCATGGAAACCTACAATATCACATAAAGTTTTCGGAATCGTGGAAACACTAGCACCCAAATCACACAAGGCAAAACACTCATAATCTTTAATTTTAATCTTTATAGTAGGTTCCCACTCATCATTGAGTTTTCTAGGTATAGAAACTTCTAAATTAAGTTTTTCATCAAAAGATTGCATCAAGGCATCGACAATATGTTTGGTAAAGGCTTTACTCTGACTATAAGCATGAGGAGAATTAACAACGGATTGCAACAAGGAAATACAACTTTCTAAAGAACAATTGTCATAATCAAAATCCTTGAAATCCGAGATAGTGGGTTCAATACTATTTAAAGTCATGACCTCTCCAATCCCACTTTTACCAAATTTAGCATCAAGATCTAAAAACTCTGAAATTTTGGGACGCCTTCTAAATAAAGTTGACTCATCTCCAGTACCATTATTATCAAGATTCATATTGCAAAATAAAGATCTAATAGGGGACACGTCAATAACCTTAATATCTTCATCATTATTTTCATGGAAACTAGAAGAACACGCTTTTATGAAGCAATATTTCTTAGCACGCAATCTAGCGGTTCTTTCCTTGCACTCGTCAATGGAAATTCACATTCCTTTGAGAGACTAATTGATATCATGCTTAGGAGAAGAAGATCTAAGTTTAAGAGAATCAACATCAAGCGAAAGTCTATCAACGTTCCTAGCCAAATCATCAACTTTGAGCAATTTTTCTTCAAGCAAAGCATTAAAATTATTTTGAGAGATCATAAATTCTTTCACACTATTTTCAAAATCAGAGGGCATCTTATTAAAATTACCATCAGAATTATTGTAGGAATTTCCATAATTATTAGAGGAATTGCTAGGGAACGGTCTAGGATTAAAGTTTCCTCTATAAGCATTGTTTCCAAAATTATTCCTACCAACAAAATTTACATCCATAGATTCATTATTATTCTCAATCAAGGTAGATAAAGGTATATCATTGGGATCAATAGAAGAACTCTTAGTAGCAAACAATCTCATAAGCTCGTCCATCTTTTCACTCAAAATATTAATTTCTTCTATAGCATGCACTTTTTTACTAGTAGATCATTCGGTGTGCCATTGAGAATAATTAGCCATAATATTATCAAGAAGTTTTGTAGCATCTCCTAACGTGATTTCCATAAACGTGCCTCCGGCGGCTGAATCTAAAAGATTTCTAGAAGCAAAATTCAATTTGGCATAAAAAATTTGTATGATCATCCATAAATTCAGACCATGAGTAGGGCAATTGCGAATCATCAATTTCATTCTTTCCCAAGATTAGGCAACATGCTCAAGATCAAGTTGTTTAAAATTCATAATATCATTCCTAAGCGAGATGATCTTAGCGGGAGGAAAATACTTAGAGATAAAAGCATATTTGCATTTGTTCCAAGAATCAATACTATTTCTAGGAAAAGACGAAAACCAAACTTTAGCACGATCTCTAAGTGAAAACGGAAATAACTTCAATTTAACAATATCTTATCCGTGTCTTTTTTCTTTTGCATCTCACACAAATCAACAAAGTTGTTTAGATGGGTAGCGTCATCTTCACTAGGAAGGCCGGAAAATTGATCTTTCATAACAAGATTCAACAAAGCAGCATTGATTTCACAAGACTCAACATCATTAAGAGGAGCAATCGGAGTACTAAGGAAATCATTGTTATTGGTATTGGAGAAATCACACAAGTTGGTATTATCTTGCGCCATGGCGACACGTAATCCAACACACAAGCAAACAGAAAAAGGCAAGCAAAAGAGAGAGGAAGAAGAAGGCAAGCGGAAAATAGAGGAAACTGGGAAAGAGAGGGCAAACAAAATGGCAAGGGTGAAGTGGGGGAGAGGAAAACGAGAGGCAAATGGCAAATAATGCAAATGCGAGGGAGATGAGTTTGTGATGGGTACTTGGTATGTCTTGACTTGAGCGAAGACCTCCCCGGCAACGGCGCTAGAAATCCTTCTTGCTACGTCTTAAGCTTGGGTTGGTTTTCCTTGAAGAGGAAAGGGTGATGCAGCACAGTAGCGTAAGTATTTCCCTCAGTTTTTGAGAACCAAGGTATCAATCCAGTAGGAGGCTCCTCACAAGTCCCACGAACCTACACAAACAAACAAAGAACTCACAACCAACGCGATAAAGGGGTTGTCAATCCCTTCACGGCCACTTGTGAAAGTGAGATCTGATAGAGATAATATGATAAGATAAATATATTTTTGGTATTTTATAATATAGATGCAGAAAATAAAGATGCAAACAAAAGTAGATTGGAAACTTGTATGATAAAAGATAGACCCAGGGGCCATAGGTTTCACTAGAGGCTTCTCTCAAGATAGCATAAGTATTACAGTGGGTGAACAAATTACTGTCGAGCAATTGAAAGAAAAGCGAATAATTATGAGATTATCTAGGCATGATCATGTATATAGGCATCACGTCCGCAACAAGTAGACCGACTCCTGCCTGCATCTACTACTATTACTCCACACATCGACCGCTATACAGCATGCATCTAGAGTATTAAGTTCATAAGAATAGAGTAACGCATTAAGAAAGATGACATGATGTAGAGGGATAAAATCAAGCAATATGATATAAACCCCATCTTTTTATCCTCGATGGCAACAATACAATACGTGTCTTGCAACCCTTTCTGTCACTGGGTAAGAACACCGCAAGATTGAACCCAAAGCTAAGCACTTCTCCCATGGCAAGAAATATCAATCTAGTAGGCCAAACCAAACCGATAATTTGAAGAGACTTGCAAAGATAACTCAATCATACATAAAAGAATTCAAAGAAGATTCAAATATTATTCATAGCTAAACTTGATCATAAACCCACAATTCATCGGATCTCGACAAACACACGGCAAAAAGAGATTACATCGAATAGATCTCCACAAGAGAGGGGGAGAAGATTGTATTGAGATCCAAAAAGAGAGAAGAAGCCATCTAGCTAATAACTATGGACCCGAAGGTCTGTGGTAAACTACTCACAACTCATTGGAGGGGCTATGGTATTGATGTAGAAGCCCTCCGTGGTGGATTCCCCCTCCGGCAGAACACCGATGACGGCTACAAGCTGGGATCTCGCGGATACAGAAGATTACGGTGCTGGAAATATTTCTTTGGTGGCTCCCTGGATGTTTTTGGGGTATGTTGGCTTATATAGGAGGAAGTACGTTGGTGGCCGCCCGAGGGCCACCGAGACAGGGGCGCGCCCTGTAGGGGTGGGCGCGCCCCCCACCCTCGTGGCTACCTCGGCTGCTTCTTGACTTGCACTCCAAGTCCTCCGGATCATGTTTGTTCCAAAAATTCCCGAAGGTTTCATTTCGTTTGGACTCTGTTTGATATCCCTTTTCTTCGAAATACTGAAATAGGCAAAAAAACAGCAATACGGGCTGGGCTTCCGGTTAGTAGGTTAGTCCCAAAAATGATATAAATGTGTAAAATACAGCCCATAGACATCCAAAACAGGTAATATAATAGCATGTTACAATCAAAAATTATAGATACGTTGGAGACGTATCAGGGGGCACGCCCCCACCCTCATGGATAGGGTGTGGGCCCCCTGACATTGATTCTTTCGCCAATATTTTTTATTAAATCCAAAAAGTTGCTCCGTGGATTTTCAGGTCATTCCGAGAACTTCTATTTCTGCACAAAAATAACACCATGGCAGTTCTGCTGAAAACAACGTCAGTCCGGGTTAGTTCCATTCAAATCATGCAAGTTAGAGTCCAAAACAATGGCAAAAGTGTTTGGAAAAGTAGATACGACGGAGACGTATCATGACCCCACATTAACTAGTCTCCCTTTTATTCGGGGTCATAATTGACCATGATTTTCGCAAATAAAATATATGTTATACGTTGCAAAAATAATATAATTTGAAAGTTCAGATACGAACCAAACGATACAATTTTTGGTGACATGCATTCACATTTTGCTTGTTAAATACAGTACATGGTCAAACTTTGACCCAAAATACGCAAAACAAAAAATACTTCCAAGACCAGCGTCGCTCTTTCGCTCTTCTCCTCTTAAACCACCGTCGGTCCTCTCCTGTTCCAATATAAATCCAGCGCTGCTCCTCTCCTGTTCCATTTCAAAACCACCGCCCCTCCTCTCCTATTCCAATCCAAAACCAGTGTCGGTCCTCTCCCGTTCTAATACAAAACCAGCGCTGCTCCTCTCCTCTTCCATTCAAAAACCACCGCCGGTGAGTGAAGGTGATGTGGACAACTAGATCGATGGAGGAACACAACCGATACATGAGGATCGCAGACGGCGACCCTGTGAAGCTAGCTAGGATGTTGGAGATACAGTCTTGGTTTGACAACAAGGACCAACTAGCGGCGATAGCGACATCCATGGCCAAATATCTGCAACAGAGCGAAAACACAGCGATACTCTAGGAGGGAGTCGCGCAGGAGTACATAGAGCTGCTGCTCTGGGCCATGGAGCAAACAGATTCACCGAATCCGATCGTGAGGGAGCGGTGGTGGGAGTATCGATCCCAGATGGAGCATCCACCAGAGATTGAAGGATCGAGCATCTACAGGGTGCTGTTTGTGAGGGTGTCGTGCTAGAGCAAGCCGGTGGAGTCTTCGCCGACCAAACCCAACTGCAAGAGGAGAAAAGTAGTCGGCCCGACAACGCTTCCTCGCCATCCTCTCCCTCGCCGTTCACATTGTCTCATGGGGCGGCTGTCTGCGGTCGAGGAATAGGAGGGGACTGCCCTCCCCCCAGCCCAATAGTCGAGCAGGTTGTGAATTGTCACAGGATCTTAGGGTTGTCAGTATTTGCAGGTTGTGAATTGTGTTTTGTGTTGTGTATTTTGAGAGTACTTTCAGATATGAATATCTTTTGAATTTCAGATTTGCAGTATTGAGCATATGAAGTATTTTGTGAATTTTAGAGAACTATTTTTAGCACTTAAAAAAATGTGGTTTCATAGGAGTATAAAAGTGCAGACAATGTGATTCTCAGAGAAGAAACTACAAGTTTCAGTTTCAGATAAGAAACTGCAAGTTCAGTTTCAGATAAAGAAACTGCAACTTTCAGAGGCAGAGCATACGTATATATTAACACGGCCTTTTCAAACAGTGTTAACATCATGTTGGAAGTTTTATTCATGGCTGAAAATGGAACTACCAGCCAGTTAACATCATGTTGATCAACAATCATGCATAGCACATCTTTATATGATGCACAGTCAAAAAGAAATGATATTTTCAGAATGCCCACACAATGTCGAGTGTGCGAAAAACAGAGAAAACGAGGGACGAAGTTTTGGCAAGTGTTGGACGTGGTGTGCGTAGATGACAATGGGGAACCACATGTCAATAAAGGCAGAGGCAAAAAACGGAGATATTTTCCTTGCATCAGGTGGAATCGAACCCGGGTGGAACAGCTGTCACGTAGTGTCACTTGGCCACTAGGCTAGTTCAGTAATTTTGTTACTAATAAGGCACTTCCTCAGGTGGTCGGATCTCCTCCTGCACCTTTGTGCGCTCGCCGCACCGCCGCTGTCTGCCGTTGTGAACATGCTGAACAAATGAGAGGAATCTAGAGAGGACTGTACGTGGAGAGGCGGACAATTGGGACCCACCAGGTCTATGACCGTACGCAAGCAAGTGCCTCATCAAAAAAAATACTTCCTCCTAATGCTATATTTATGTTGGGGCCCACGGGTTTGTCAACATAGTTACATTTTTTTAGGTGCTTCAACGTAGTTACTGTAGGAGATAAATTCACAACGAAGCCGGAGAGCTGGCAGGTATCATTTATTATCACTGGAGCAGCAAGTATCAACTGGGTTTTGGGCTGCCGCATCTAGGCTTTCTTTTTTAACATGCGCAACTCACAACATGCCGGTTTGTATTTTCTTGAGGGCCGTCATGTATCGACCGGCCTATGGACCTCCCATTCGAGGTTTTATTTTTCCTGAAACATCAGCAGCCCAATTTATATATTGTTTTGAAGAAAACGCAGAGGTCTGTTCTATTTTTCTATATAAGAATAGGAACGTCTGGTCCAACTTATGTTTCCATTCTAACTATATTGTATATATTTAAATTATTTCATATGTTATTATATATTATTGTTATTGTCATCATACATTTAACACATACTTACATTTTTAAGAAAAGAATATCCCACATCTTATTAACTTATAAAAATAATTTGTTAACAATAAAATCCAAGATTTTTTGGCAACGAAAATCCTGGTGATTGTGTACAAAAGCTTGGTAAGATTTAAGGACCAATGTAATAATAAATCACTTATTATTTCAATATATTTATAACAAAATTCTCAACCCCTTTTTATTTTTTGATAACATTGTTGCGCCCAACCCAACATTATAATTAGAATCAGCCCAGCAAAATTTTGTATTTCAAGAAAGTGCAAATGGCATGTAATTTTTTAGGAAAACATAAATGGGCCGCATGGACGCTACATTATTTGTTCACCCAGCCCAGCTAATGGACTGTAATTCTAAAAAAAAGATCAAATTAACTGTAAATTCTACCCCGCAAAAAAGAATGTAAATTCTAAAAAAATGTGTTGAATACGTGCCACATTTTTGGAGGCTGAAATGTGGGCCAATAGGCCGAAGCCAACGCAAGTCGTTGTCAACTTAGTCAACAAATGATACTGACATCGTTAGCCATTGGATTTACATCCAACGACCGGCATCCATCTTCAATCTCTCGCCTTCTTCCTCCAGCACCGCCGGGACCACCAGCTCCTGCCTCCTGCTGCTAGCAGCTATGCTTAGCACGCTTCACTGTGAACCGCTACTCCACTATTGGCCAGGCCATCCCTCCACCCCTCCACACCTTCTGTTCTTCTCCACCGACTGCCAAACCACACTGCACCAGAACCAGTTAACCCTCGTACACCTCTCCATCTACGGCTCTACTCCCGTGTCTTCCCATCTCTGGCTGGTTGCTGTCCGGGGCCTCGCCATCGTCCACCACCTTGGATGCGCTCAGCGCGGAGTGGTCAACATGGTCAACGAAAGACACCATCAGAAGTAGATTGTGCGTGGAGAGGCTGACAGCTGGGTCCACGGCCACACGCAAGGAAATGCCTCCTTATTACGTGCAAAATAATGATTCCTCCACCTAATAGCTGGGACCCACCGGAAGGGCCTCTGTATTTCATGAAAAAATGTTCCCCCGCTGACAGGTCGGACCCACCAGCTATATCTTCGCACGCAAGGAAGTGCCTCCTTATTACGCACACAAAAATGAATACCCCCTGCTAGCTGGGACCCACCATAGTGGGAGGCTGACTTGTGGGCCAACTAAGTTGACGGGGACGGAGGGCTTTGTCAACTTAGTCAATATGAACGATTCTAGCTCCACTCACCGTATGATGTCCATCCAACGGCCGTAGTGCTTCTTCAACCTCTGGTCTTCTTGCTCCAGCCGCCCAAACCAGTGTCGGTCATGCCACATGCTCCTGCCTCCCGTGGCCGGCTGTGATGCCGCGGAGGCCTCACCTCCCACTACTACTCCCACAGCTAGCTAGGCCATCCCTCTACTCACCCACACCCCATGTTATTCTGCGGCGACGGCAGCCTCACACTGGAGCCGAACCAGTGAGCCCTCGTACTCCTATCCGCGTGGGTATCCACTGCCGCATCTTCCCCGGCTCTGCATCGTTCCCTTCCTAGGCCTCGCCGTCGTACACCGCCCTGGTGCTCTCGGCGTGGCATGGTCAACATGGTCAAGGAACGACTTCCATCGGAAGAGTACTGTACGTGGAGAGGCTGACAGCTGGGTCCCTGGCAGCCGCAAGGAATTGGCTCCTTATTACATGCAAAATAATTATTCCTCCACCTGACAGCAGGGACAAACCGGACGGGCCACTATATTTCGCGAAAAAAAGTTTCCCCCCTGACTGCTGGGACCCACCAGCTACATCTTCGCACGCAAGGAAGTGCGTCCATATTACGGGCAAAAAAACGATTCGCCCCCCTGACTGCTGGGACCCACCAGCTACATCTTTGCATGCAACGAAGTGCCTGACAGTCGGGACCCACCTAGTCGAAGCGTATGTAGCGTTGTCATTCTGGTCACAAACGTGTACGTACATACTAGTAGATGTAGAGGCGCGCACGTGTCATAGTAGACGCGCACACATGTCGTAGTAGAGGCGCGCACGTAGCATATACACGTAAGTATAGCGGCCAGGATGCAAGAAAGTAAATACGGCCACGTACGTACATATGGGCGAGGTCTCGAACGCCTACTCGTGCATACGTATGGCCAGGGCTCGTCTACATGGATGGGTCGGAACGGTGAAACTACGTCATCGTCGTGTTCAAGGGGAGCCAACCGGCTGGGTCGAAACGGAATGCCTCGTCGTGTTCATCGGGAGGGCTTGGACGGAACAGCCGATGGAAACGAGGCCTGGCGTATCGCGGAACAGAGGAAACGGCCTTGTGTTCGACCGGCCACGGTCGAAACCGGATCCTGTTCATCGGGAGGGGTCTAGCGTGCCGCAAAACGGAGGAAACAGACTTCTGTTGGACCTCCTACGGTCGAAACGGGGCCCTGTTGATCGGGAGAGGTGTGGCATACCACAAAACGGAGGAAACGGACTTGTGTTGGAGCGCTATGGCCGAAACGGGGGTCCCGTTCATCGGGAGGGGTGTGGCATACCGCAAAACGGGACTCCACGGGATACTGTTCATCTCCACCGTTGACCTCCTCCAGCCTCCACGGGCTACTGTTCATCCACCGTCGACCTCCTCCAGCCTCCACCTACGACTGCTCATCCATGGGCTCCTGTTCATCCAGCCTCCACCGCGCTCTCCTCCACCGGCTACTGTTTAACCAGCCCTCTCCACTAGGTCCTGTTAAACCACCCCTCCACGGGCTACTGTTCATCCAGCCCTCCATCGGCTACTGTTCAACCAGCGCTCCACTGGCTACTGTTCAACCTTCCCTCCACGGGGTCCTGTTCATCCACGCCAAATAGGCTCGATCGATCGGGGTCCTGTTTATCCAGCGGCAACACCACAGGGTCCTGTTCATCCAACCCCCACCGGGAACTATTCATCCAAACCCCCCAGCAACACTCACTGTTCATCCAGAGGTAGCATCGATCGGCTTCAGTTAGCAGCAGTAGTGAAGGAATCGCTCGATCGCTCGGGTTCAGTAACGCGTAGCCTGTAGTGCAATCGCTCGGGTTTATTTAGGCAACGCCTCACTCGGGTTCAGTTAGAGCCCAATGCCTCACACCCACGTGCGTATGTGTACGAGAGAAACGCGCATCGCTCGGCCCGCGACCACCCACCATAACCGGGAACTCCCCGAAATTTTCCTCGCCCTCGCTTCTACCATGGTTTCTTCCATCACGGACGGCCCAAAGAATGTCATGCAGATGCGTCTCCGGCCGACCAGGACGAAAAGCCCATTTTCTGTCATGATTTTTTGTCATAAAAGTACGAGCTCAGAAATTTCATTCGGCCCAAAATGTCACAGATGTGTCTATTTTTTGTAGTGATAGTTCTCGAACCCGTAGGGTCCGCACGCTTAACGTTCGATGACGATTGGTATTATATGAGTTATGTGTTTTGGTTACCGAAGGTTGTTCGGAGTCCCAGATGAGATCACGGACATGATGAGGAGTCTCGAAATGGTCAAGAGGTAAATATTGATATATTGTAAGGTACATTCGGACACCAGAATGGTTTTGGGAAGTTTCAGATAAGTTTCGGAGTACCGGGAGGTTACCGGACCCCCCCCCCCTGGGGGGAGTTAATGGGCCACATGGGCCTTAGTGGAGAAGAGAGGGCCGGCCATAGGAGGTGGCGCACGCCCCCCTTGCCAATCCAAATTGGACAAGGGGTGGGGGCGCCCCCCCCCCCCTTCCCTCTCCTACTCCCTCTCCCTTTCACTCTTTGCTACTCCGAAAAGAAGGAAAAAAGGGGGGCCAAATCCTACTAGGAGTGGAGTCCTAGTAGGACTCACCCTCCATGGCGCGCCCCCTGGTGGCGGGCCTCCTCCCCCCTCCTTTATATACGGGGGTAGTGTCGGTGTCAAAACCGGTGGATCTCAGGTAGGGGGTCCCGAACTGTGCGTCTAAGGCTAATGGTAATAGGAGGCGGGGGACACAATGTTTACCTAGGTTAGGGCCCTCTCTATGGAGGTAATACCCTAATTCCTGCTTGATTGATCTTGATGAATATGAGTATTACAAGAGTTGATCTACCACGAGATCGTAATGGCTAAACCCTAGAAGTCTAGCCTATGAGATTATGATTGTTACTCTACGGACTAAACCCTTCAGTTTATATAGATATCGGAGGAAGCTAGGCTTACACAAAGTCGGTTGGAGAGAAAGGAATCTTCATATCCACATCACCCAACTTGCCTTCCACACAAAGGAGAGTCCCATCCAGACACGGGACAAAGTCTTCTAACTTGTGTCTTCATATTCCAATAGTTCGGCCACAGTACATAGTCCGGCTGTCCGAGGACCCCCTAATCCAGGACTCCCTCAGTAGCCCCCCGAACCAGGCTTCAATGACGATGAGTCTGGCACGTAGATTGTCTTCGACATTGCATGGCGGGTTCCTTCTCCAAATACTTCAAAGTACCTGACTTAAATAGCAGTGTCCGCCCCTTCATCTAATGACGCGCTCCTCGGCTTCTACACCTTCATGACTTCGGCTTCCACGTGTTGAGTGAATACGAGAGGTCGGGGCATTTTTGCATTTACCACCCTAACCAGATAAGAAAATTGTCTATTAAAGGGACGGATATCTTCAGATCTAATCCACCCCATATTCCCAAACGAGAAATCCTCAGAGCTTGCTCGCAGAAAACCACCCCAACATGGCTAGCGCTCCCAGCTCTTCCTCCCGCCCTGGTGGCCCCAAATAGGGTGATTGGGAAAAGTGTTCCGTATCCCACGACCAACTG
>NC_041385.1:673326269-673349373 GCF_002162155.2 Triticum dicoccoides | reverse complement strand
CTGTTCGAGCCTGACTGGCTTCCTTCGACGGTGGGGAGCATGCGGAGAAGTTCCCCAACCCATCGAGGGGGGAACGAGTACACTTTGTTCCTTATTTGTTGAGAGGTGTCGGAATTCCTATCCATCCGTTCCTTCGGGGGCTTCTAGAGCATTATGGCCTCCAACTGCACGAATTTACACCTGCGTCCATCCTGCATATCGCGGGTTATGTAGCTCTTTGCGAGCTATTTCTGGGCTGCGAGGCTCATTTCGGGTTATGGAAGAAGTTGTTTTGCCTCGTCCCTCACAAACAAGAGGGATCAATATTCCAAGTGGGCGGAGCCAAGATATGGTGCATCACCGGGACCGGATACCTATCCGGCACACCGAAGAAGGCATCCGAAGAATGGGCTTCCGAATGGTTTTATATTGAAGACGTATCCCTTTCTGACCCAATCCGGAGAGGTCTTCCCGAATATTCGAATACTCCGTTGAAGAAGCGCCTCAACTGGCGTCCTCGGAGCCCTAAGGAAGAAGATAGCATGGAAGTCTACCAACTGATGAGCATGATAAAAATGCTTGCTCAATCCGGATTATCAATAGTCAAGGTTATGGAGATATCCATATGCGAGGGGTTCAGCCACTCCAATACCGAGGGTGCCCCATGTGGCACTTCAATGGAGAAGACGATGCCACCCGCTATGTATGGAAGGGTCCCGACACTTTTGCTGCATTAGCAAAAATACTGACCGGATTATACAAAGGGGAGGAGGAGGAGTTCGTCCATATTAAGCCTAGGGATGGATTTTCTATGTATAACCCTCCCAGCTGGGTGAGCTTCCGTCTAATCCATCAACTCCCTGAATTCTTTTTCGAAAATATTAATCCGTCATTTATAACAGGAATGGTGGAAAGTCACCAGGGAGATCCACAGCCCTGCGCCACAGCCAGAGGACCACAATCAGGCCCTCGACCCTGAATTCGAAGAGGATCCGGATATATTTGTGGAGGTCAGGGAAGGGGGGTTTTCCCAGGCGAGCTGTGATGGCATCGAAGTGTCCATCATTGCCAACTATCCCAGCCTCCTCCCTGCGATGCATGTAAGTGATCAGGAGGCTTGTCCTTTGATGGAACTCCCCTTTTCTGCCTTATCCACCGCACTATATTGTGTTCTAAAGGGGAGGCAGTCAGTGCGCAAGAAGGCGGCGCCTACGACGGGCAGGCTTCTGAAGAGGAAGGCAAATAGAAATATGGTCGATCCTTCATTGAAGAGTTATGGTTTTAAATATGCCCCATGGTCGTCATCTTAAAGTATGACACTACCCATTGTGTCTTAACGGGAAGAACATTCGCCAGACTGTGTCTGGGGACCCTGCCGGCCAAGCCTCCACTAGCCGGATTCCGGACACTGCCACAAGGACAGAGGCTAACACGGAAGTAGCACTAGATTGTCTTTATGCGGAGGATTCGGATAAAATATCCGCCACAAACTCCAAAGTGGAAAGCGCCATGACTCATCGGCGTTGGCGGGCCACTCTTCACGACCCTGGTTTTTCAGATGAAGCTTTCAATGCCTTCAACTCGGGTGATGCATACATCCAAGCTGCCCGAGATGGGCTTTCCAGAGCCACAGATCAGTATTTGAAAGATATGCGGGTAAGTACACATTTATGCAGAACTGATAATCATATACCAGTAGCCCCCGAGACTTGAAATAGTTGGTACAACGGATTTAAGGATCGTTATATGACTATGTGCTCACAGAGAAGAACAATCTATTGTCTCAAGAGCAAAAAAAGTGTCAGGCCCAGCTGACTAAAGCTGCCACCGAAGTGGAGAAATCCAAGAAGGCAGCATCTGGTAATGTTCCCCTCCATCGAGAAAAAATAATCATATACTAGTATTATTAATCTCAAGCGCAACTCTTATAATAGAAGCACCAGATGTCGCACAAGTGGGAGGTTTCGGAGCTCAAAGGCAACTGGCCACGGGTGAACGTATCCTGATACAGGTCAGGGCGGATAAGAACAAACTCCAGGATGCCAACACCAAGCTTGGTGAAGAGCTTAAAGATGTGCGAGCCCATCTAGCTGACTCCGTGAAGGAAAACAAGAAGCTGCGAGGCAGCATATTTGGTATGTTTTCGGACTTACTTTTATACAGTTCGGTAAGTGAAGGAACTGACAGAATTATGTCTGTAGGCATATTGACGGGCCGTCCCGAGGAGGAGGTGTCCGGATCGTCGAGCGGTATGCTACAAGAGCTGTCGCAAATGCACGAGCAAGCTCGGCAAGCGATGCAAAGTGTTGCTAAGGCTTTATGGTCATCCGACTCCCCTCCAGGAAGTATGGAAGGGCTTGTACAGCTACTCCAAGGAGCGCGGCGGCGCTTCCTATTATGGAAGATATCAGCCTGTCGTGAAGGTGCGTGAGAAGCCTGGGCAATGGTGAAGACCCGCTATACCAAGCTCGACCCGAACACATGGCCCGGCTCGGACCTGTAGGGTCAAATGCAGAAGAAATTCCCGTTAGCTTGGTATATGACCAAGTCCAAGTAGATGCCAAGTATTTCCCAATAGGATTGTAGGCTAGATAGCTTGTTAGATGGCATAGAATAAGAAGTGTTTGAGTCTAAATGACTATGTACTTCATTTGATAATTTAATGTCTCTAGCTGACTTGTAAAAACGCTTGTCATGGCAGACCTTTTCGCTTCAACCTCTAGGCCCGAAGGTGCGGACTGCTTCTGAATACCCGCCCGCTAATATAAACCGGGGTACGCGTGGAAGCCAGGCGTAGGGGTCATAGTTTCTTAAACAGACAAGTATTCGGCTAGTTATGTTATTGCATTTTGTTCGTAAGTAACATCTTCCAGAGAGAATAGTTCCATTAAGGGCTCCTTTCCTTGGGTAAGCATGCATTAATGTGCATGTCCGAACTATGTTTGAAAAACCACAGCGTACATAACATCTGGGGGTTCATAAAATGACAAGTAAAAAACATCTTTAATCCGCCGACCTAATATTCCCTTAAGAACGCTAGCTTTCGGCTTCATCCAGTCTGAGGTACACATTCGGATGACCCGGCAGTAACAATCGCAGACGTGCTCCCTTTATGCCCTAGCCGAACTAACGGGAATGTAGGGCATGTGCACAGGAGCCAGGAAACCCATCTTGGCCAAAACATAAGTCATATCGATGCATATAATGGCGAAGAAAAGGTACATACGTGGAAAAGACACATATGTGGTGAGCTTGATGCTCGGAAAATAATAAGAATAAGCTTCTGTACGAGAAGCCCCCAGGTATAATTGACATACATATTAAGGATTGTATGCATTTGTAGGTGTACGGTCGAGCCGCACAAGAGCTCTACGGCTTAGTAAATAAAAATGAAAAGAGATGAAAAGTAAATAAAGGAAAAAAAGGAAGGGAAAAAGGAGACAAACGAAGAGTCCGACGCTAGGCATAGAATCTTCGGAGTCTGGCCGAGTTCCATGGGTTTGGCTCCAGGCGGTTATCTGATGCATCGCGTAGGCGGTACGCTCCTCCGGTGAGAAATTCGTCGATGATGAAGGGACCCTCCCACTTGGGCTTGAGTTTGTCCTTTTTCTTCTCCGGCAAGCGTAGAACGAGTCCGCCAATGTTATAAGTCTTGGCCCGTACTTCCCTGCCTTGATATATGCGAGCCTGTTGTTGATAAAATGTGGAACGGGCCTTAGCGACATCGCGCTCCTCCTCCAAGGCATCTAAGCTGTCCTGCCGATCCAGCTCGGCCTCTCTCTCTTCATACATGCGCCCTCGAGGTGAGTCATGAATAATGTCACAGGGTAACACAGCCTCTGCGTCGTACACCATGAAGAAAGGTGTATATCCAGTAGAACAATTGGGCGAGGTCCACAGCCCCCAGAGTACGGAGTCGAGCTCCTCCGCCCAGTGCTTGTCTGATTCTTTCAAAGACCGCACTAATCTGGGTTTGATTTCGCTCATAATAAGATTGTTAGCTCGTTCAACTTGACCGTTGGTTTGTGGGTGGTATTCGGAGGCATAATCGAGCTTGAAGCCTAGATTAGCACACCAGACTTTCACCTCATCGGCTGTGAAATTGGAGCCATTGTCAGTGATAATGCTGTGTGGGACACCATAACAGTGCACAACACCGGATATAAAATCTATCACTGGCCCGGCTTCGGCCGTTTTGACTAGTTTGGCCTCTATCCACTTAGTGAATTTATCACCATGACTAGCAGATATTTTTTCTTATGGCTCCCTCCTTTAAGGGGTCCAACCATATCCAGTCCCCAAACCGCAAAAGGCCAGGTAATGGGGATTGTTTGTAGCGGTGGGTGGCATGTGGCTTTGATTAGCGAAAAGCTGGCATCCGACGCAACGTTGGACAAGGTCCTGTGCGTCTGCTCGGGTCGTTGGCCAGTAAAAACTTGTACGGAAGACCTTGCTTACAAGAGCCCGGGCTGCGGCATGGTGACCACCGAGACCAGCATGAATTTCAGCCAAGAGCTGCCGCCCTTCTTCCTCGGAGATACATCTTTGAAGTACTTCGGTAGCACTTTTCTTATAGAGTTCTCCCTTGTGGACCTTGTAGGCTTTAGAGCGCCGCACAATGCAGCGTGCCTCGTTCTGATCATCAGGAAGTTCCCGTCTATTAAGGTAGGCTAAGAAGGGTTCGGTCCATGGGGTGATGACCGCCATGATGAGATGGGTCGGTGGTGTAATTTCGGTGGCTGAGCCCCCGATGATGTCGGTGTGTTCGGAATCTGGGGTTGTATTCGGATCCGGATTGGTGTTACCGCTCTCCCCTTGCCACACCACGGATGGCTTAAAAAGCCTTTCCAGAAAGATGTTAGGTGGGACGGGGTCGCGCTTAGCGCTGATGCAAGCAAGGACATCCGCTGCTTGGTTGCTTTCTCGAGCCACATGGTGAAACTCGAGCCCCTCGAATCGAGCCGACATTTTGAGAACGGTGTTACGATAAGCTGCCATCTTCGGATCTTTGGCATCGAAATCTCCATTTATTTGAGATATTGCGAGGTTTGAGTCCCCGCACACTTCCAGGCATTGTATGCCCATGGAGATGGCCATCCAAAGACCATGCAATAAGGCTTTGTATTCGGCTGCATTGTTGGAGTCTGTGAACAATATTTGTAGGACGTACTGCACAGTATCTCCAGTAGGGGATGTTAGGACAATGCCTGCCCTAGGCCTGCCAACATTTTAGAGCCGTCGAAGTGCATGATCTAGTTAGAGTATGTGTCATACTCTTTGGGGAGTTTGGCTTCTGTCCATTCAGCGACGAAGTCAGCCAATACTTGAGATTTAGTGGCCCTATGCGGTTTGTATGATATGTCGAATGGAAGGAGCTCAATGGCCCACTTGGCAATCCGGACCGTAGCGTCACGGTTGTTTATTATGTCATTGAGAGGTACTTCGGAGGCCACCATAATCAAACACTCCTGAAAGTAGTGTCGTAGCTTCCGGGATGCCATAAAAACCACATATGCTATTTTTTGGTAATGAGGGTACCGAGATTTGCATGGTGTGAGGACGGTGGATACGTAGTATACCGGCTTCTGGAGCGGAAATTTGTGTCTGTCTGCCTCTCGTTCGACGACGAGCACCGTGCTCACGACTTGGTGTGTGGCCGATATGTATAATAACATGGGTTTGCCGACATTTGGCGCGGCCAAGATTGGGTTGCTTGCTAGAAGAGCCTTTATTTCTTCCAATCCGGTCGTTGCCACGTCCGTCCACTCAAAGTGTTCGGTGCATCGGAGAAGGTGATACAGCGGCAATGCCTTTTCTCCTAGTCTGGAGATAAAGCGGCTTAAAGCTGCCACACATCCGGATAATTTTTGGACCTGTTTAAGGTCTATTGGGGTAGCCAACTGTGACAAAGCTCGTATTTTAGCAGGGTTTGCCTCAATTCCTCTATTGGAAACGATGAACCTCAGAAGTTTTCCAGCGGGAACGCCGAAAACACACTTTTCTGGATTGAGCTTGATGTCATATGTTCGGAGGTTGTCGAATGTGAGACGTAGATCGTCTATTAAGGATTCGATGTGCCTAGTTTTGATGACTACATCATCCACGTATGATTCAACTGTCTTGCCGATTTGTTTCTCCAGGCATGTTTGAATCATGCGTTGATAGGTGGCACCGGCGTTTTTGAGCCCAAAAGGCATGGTGTTGAAGCAGAAAGGCCCGTATAGGGTTATGAAGGTCGTTGCGGCCTAGTCGGACTCCTTCATCTTGATTTGATGGTATCCGGAGTATGCGTTGAGGAAACACAATGAGTCATGTCCTGCGGTAGCGTCGATGATCTGATCGATGCGAGGGAGGGGAAAGGGATCCTTAGGGAAAGCCTTGTTGAGGTCCTTGAAATCGACACATAGGCGCCAGGATTTGTCCTTCTTTGGTACCATCACCAGGTTTGCTAGCCAGTCCAGGTGTTTTATTTCTCTAATGAATCTGGCTTCGAGTAATTCGCTAGCTCCTCTCCCATAGCTTGTCATTTTGGTTCGGAGAAGCGTTGTAGTGTTTGGTTGACCGGTTTATATCCCTTCAGGATGTTTAGGCTATGTTCAGCCAGCCTGCGTGGGATTCCTGGCATATCAGAAGGGTGCCAGGCGAATATATCCCAGTTTTCACGTAGGAACACCCGCAGTGCGGCGTCAACCGTGGGGTCCAGCTGTGCCTCGATGGATGTTGTCTTCATAGAGTCCGTTGGATGGACCTGGAATTTGACTATTTTGTCTGCTGGTTTGAAGGAGGTGGATTTGGATCGCTTGTCGAGTATCACGTAGTCCCTATCCGCCGTGGAGCGCAATGCGGTTAATACTTCGGCTGCGAGGGCTTCAGACAATGCCTCAAGGGCTAAGGCGGCGGTTTTGTTTTCGGCGCGGAGTGCTATGTCCGGATCACTGGCGAGAGTGATGATTCGATTGGGCCCGGGCATCTTGAGCTTCATGTACCCGTAATGGTTTATAGCTTGGAAGCTTCCGAATGCTTCTCACCCTAAAAGGGCGTGATATCCATTGTTAAAAGGGGCCACCTGTAAGGTTATCTCTTCGGACCGATAGTTCTCCGGCGTGCCGAATACCGCATCGAGTGTGATTTTTCCCGCACACCGTGCCTCCCGACTGGGAATAATTCCTCTGAAGGCCATTGTCGGTGTCAAAACCGGCGGATCTCGGGTAGGGGGTCCCGAACTGTGCGTCTCGGCGGATGGTAACAGGAGACAAGGGACACGATGTTTTACCCAGGTTCGGGCCCTCTTGATGGAGGTAAAACCCTACGTCCTGCTTGATTGATATTGATATTATGGATGTTTACAAGAGTGGATCTACCACGAGATCAAGGAGGCTAAACCCTAGAAGCTAGCCTATGGTATGATTGTAATGGTTGTTGTTGTTGTGTCCTACAGACTAGAGCCATCTGGTTTATATAGACACCGGAGAGGGCTATGGTTACATAGAGTCGGTTACAATAGTAGGAGATCTACGTATCCGTATCGCCAAGCTTGCCTTCCACGCCAAGGAAAGTCCCATCCGGACACGGGACGAAGTCTTCAATCTTGTATCTTCATAGTCTTGGAGTCCGGTCGATGATGATGATAGTCCGGCCGATGATAGTTCGGCCGATGATGGTAGTCCGGCTATCCGGACACCCCCTAATCCGGGACTCCCTCAGTAGCCCCTGAACCAGGCTTCAATGACGATAAGTCCGGCGCGTATATTGCTTGGCATTGCAAGGCGGGTTCCTCCTCCAAATGATAGAAGATTGTGAACACCAGGATAGTGTCCGGTTTTGCAAAATAAATTCCTCATTCCATCGTAGAGAGAATAATATAGACACAAGTTCAATCTGCTGACGTTTTTTGCGGCATGACGTCACGCCACTACCAAGCCATTACTTGAATCGTTTTTTACTCTACCACCTCAGCGCATTTAGCGAAGCGGTTTCCTTGGCACGTCTTGTCGAAGCAAAGATCGTGTTCCCCCTTAATCCGGGATTCTCATCAATACGGACGTAACCAACCCAACCGCGCCATTGATGGTGACGCTTGGGGGATAAGTGAGTTTTACCAGGCCGGTGGGGGACGCGTAGACTTCGCCCACCCATATAAGGGATAAGGATTCACCTTTTCACCTACGCCTTCTTCCTCCTTTGCTTATCCATCTCCGTGCACTCGAGCTCCAGTGCCCAAGCCCGCAGATCTCGTCTCAACCTTCCCCAGTCATGTCTGGAGCGGGAGGCAAGTGGATGACCTCCTCCGTTACGGAGGAGCACATCGAAAGACTGCGCAGCGCCGGCTACCTGTCCGGTGACATTGCGCACCGGCTGCCCGACGAGGGGCAGCTCATCCCCACCCCCAGGCCCCATGAGAGGGTCATTTTTCTTCCCCACTTCCTCCGCGGACTGGGCTTTCCACTTCACCCCTTTGTCCGGGGGCTCATGTTCTACTACGGCCTGGATTTCCATGATCTGGCGCCAAACTTCATCCTCAACATCTCGGCGTTTATCATCGTGTGCGAGGCCTTCCTCTGCATCCAGCCCCACTTTGGCTTGTGGCTCAAGACCTTCAATGTCAAGCCGAAGGTAGTGAAGGGCACTCAAGCGGAGTGCGGAGGCGCCATGTTGGGCAAGATGCCCAACGTCCTTTGGTTCAAAGGGGCCTTCGTGGAATCCGTCAAGGGGTGGCAATCGGGGTGGTTCTATATCACCGAGCCGCGCGACCCTACGTGGGCGGTGGCCCCCGAGTTCAGATCTGGTATCCCCACGCAGCTCACCTCCTGGAAAGAGAAGGGCTTGCTGTGGGGTAGTTCGGAGGAGCTGACGGGACTCCAAGCCTGTATCAAGAAGCTGGTGAAGAAGCTCAGGCTGGTTAACGTGGTCCAAGTCATGCTCGTCCGCCGGATTCTCCCATGCCAGGAGCGGGTATTCAATCTGTGGGAGTTCAATCTGGAACAGCACCAGGCGCTGAGCGGGCTCTTCGACACGATGTACGAAGGTGCCTGGAGGGTGCTGTTTAAGGGCGCCGAAGCCCCCGCATCCGCGACTGTAGATCGCGGATTTCACACGCAGCGTCAAGCCGACGAGGTAAGTGACTCTACCCCTTTACGGGACACTTGCTTTTCATAGTTTGACTCTACGCGGGTTTTAATTTCCCCTTTTCCTTTGACAGGACTGGATGAGGAAGGCGGAGCAGATTATCTGCCCGGCTCCTATGCCAGAAAACCCAGTAGACGCCCATCTAACGAGGCTGCTGGTTCCGGCACCGCACGTGGTGCCGAAGAAGAAGGCCAAGAAGGAGGCCACGGGTGCTCGAAAGAGTTCCCGTTTTCAGGTGTCCGACGACTCCGGGGCGGACTCCCCCCCCCCCAAAAAAAACGAGGAGGAGAAAGAGGACTCTCTCCCAGAGGAGGGAGAGAGGAAGAGGAAGGCTTCCCCAACAGGGGAGGCCGAAGGGTCCAAGAGGGGAAGGACTATTCCCCCGGACAGCTCCGCCAACATCAACGTTGGCGAGGAAGAATGGCCTTCAAGGGCCAGGCCTCCGGCGAGATCTTAAGTATCCGGATTCCTGAATGATTTATAATTTCTTTTTCTGCGTCACATAGTGTCATTCTGATGCTGCATGCTGCCTGTAGTCCGGCCAATGATGATCTCTCCGCTTCATCGAGCGGGTCGTTGGCTCCGTCGGATGTAGACTCCATCCCGACCGCCTCCACTCCTCGCGACACCGAGGACGCCGAGGTGGGATCCCAAGAAGGGACCCATCAGGGGGAGGCTCCGGAGGCGCCACAAGGCGGCCTCCCGGACTTTGTGCCGGACTCCACATCAGAACCCGTAGTGGTTTCGGAGTTCGGCCGGCGGCCCCTTCACACGAAGGGCAAGACCGTGACGCCGGCAGCTTCCGTCCAACCGGAGGCGCCGGACAATTTGTTGGAGGCGCTGCAGAGCGCTTCCATCGAGGAAGAACACCACACTATTATGAGTGCGGTGATTCAGAAGGTACTGCTTGCCAGGAGCGGGCTGACCGAAGCTTGCAATAGCCTTCTATCAGGCTTTGAGGTAAGAAGTTAAAAATATGCAGTGTAATACCGCATAGATAGCAGCCCCTGATGCTCGGTTCGGTGTTCGGAAAGAAAAGCCGGACTGAGGATCTGAAAAAAAAAGATATATGCAGGGTTGCTAAAAAATTATGTCAATATGGGTTGCAGGCTGCGCTGCTGACCTCTGCCGCACTAACTGCGGAGGTCGGTGCTTTGAAGCGGGAGCTCGAGCGGTCCGAGCAAGAGCTCGGCCGCGCCAAGAAGCGGCTCCAGGACAAAGAAGGTGAGTAACACCTCTTTGAACTTGTACCTTACAGAAAAGGATTTAGGTTGCAACAAAAAAAATAACAAGGATAACATGGGTACTGCAGGGGCCACGAACGAGGTGGCGACCCTGAAGGAGGCCGTGTCCGCGGCCGAACGCAATGCGGCCGCGGAATGGGCAGAGCGAGAAAAGCAGGAGGCGCGGGTGGCGGTGGTTCAGCAAGAGCTCCAGGCTCTCATGGAAAAGCATGAGATTTTGGAGCGTGACTCAAAGACCCGAGAGCCCGAGCTTGCCTCGGCTCTCGAAAGTGCCAAAACTGCCAAGGCCGATGCCCATAAGTCCCTTCAGGAGATTGAGTTGGTGAGGAAGATAGCGGCGGGTAAGGCATTTTTCATGCAAAGCAAGCATGTGAATGTAAATTACGTGTTACTTACCCGAATTCGGAGCTCTCCAGGGGCGTTTGCAGATCTGCCTCGCAGCGTGTCTGATGCTGCCGCATTCTACCGAGCCGAGGAGGGGAGCTCAACGGAGAAGGTCTTCTGTTCTCAGTATGCTGAGGCCGGCCATCCGGTGCCCCCTAGCGACCAGCTGAAGCAGCTGGTCGAGCTCCACAAGGTGGCCGAGCAGGCCATGAAGGGCCTCATAGTCCGGCTGTGGCCTGGAGAGGCCATGCCTGGGAGCTACTTCGGCCTCGTGCGACGGTTGGTGGACGCGTGCCCCTGGGTGGAGGTTATCAAGCGCTCCGCCTGTGTTGAAGGTGCTCGTCGGGCCCTTGCCCGCACAAAGGTGCATTGGGGCAAGCTGGATGCGGAGAAGCTAATGACTGACGCGCCACCAGCGGGCAAGGAATATTGTACGCCCGAGATGTACTATAAGACTGTCCTAAAGGGTGCCCGCAAGATTGCGGATGAGTGCCCCAGGGATGTAATTATTGAGTAAATTCGCAATCTGTTATCCTGTGCGTTGAAACTTTGTTCATATGCGCTAAGCAACGCTTGTTAATTTAAAATATTACCTTATGTGCGGCCGTTTATTAAATCTGAGAGATGGCAAGTCGTCGGCTTCAGCCCCCATGCCACGAGTGCTGGGGTGTTTGGGATAAACTTGAGCACTCTTGTTCCCATTTTTGGGTCCATCTAAGGAGGCGCTCAACACAACGAACAAGGCAACCGGACTTATAGTGCTTGAACACTCTCACTTAGCCATAGAATTCTATAATTTTAAATTTCGGCGAAGCCCCTAGTATTCGGAAGACCGAATTCGGGGCGCTATCCACGCCTTCGTCGGACATTATCCGGTACTTTGCTCGAAGCGGCGTAGGTCTTTAAGGACCCAAAAAGACCTCTCGAACAGCGACCAGTCTCTCGCCTTATCATGATGGTCAGTTTTAGCTTTCTCCACTGAGGCGTTAACCCGGCTCAACCGGGGCGCAATCGCAGTGGTTCTCCCAGTGCTACCTTAGCCGATAGAACGGAACATAAGGTGCCAAACATGGGAGCCGGGCAAACCCAACTATTGACCCAAGACATGATTCGGAGCCGATTCATATAATGCTATAAGTTCGGGGTGCCGCACTTGTGAAAGTGTGCGGACTTTATCACACCATAATGCGGGGAACATAAGCCCCTGGTGTATTTGGCCGTACCAAAATGTACGGATGCAACATGTCGTAACTGAACATATATATATAAGGTAATGCAATTATGGGCAAAAACTGCTGCATTTTATTCGAGAAGATTTGCTATGAGTGCGGAATGATACAAATAGTGCGGAAAGCAAGGGATTGGACGAATTAAAGGCGTCTCCCTCCAGGGGTAGGCCGCGGAATGGTGTATGTAACAAATTTAATGCTCGTAATGGAGACCACCTGAGTGTTCGTCGCAGCCTTTGTCCCTCCCTGGCTGTTACATCATGAGTTCGGCAGGTTCGCCGTCGGACAGAGTTCTGTATAAAAAAGAGAGAAATAAAAGATAAAAAGAGCGACACACTTGGGAGCCCCTGGTGTGGTCGAACCGCACTCTGGGTCTGTTGTGGTTGTGCCTCTCCCCCTATGCCCATGGTATCTCCAGGGCGTAATTATGTACGCGGAGAGTTTGTCTTACAATTGTGCGAGGGCTGGGGTTGAGGCCGCATTGCTACGCGTGCTCGGAACGTGCCAGGTGGTCTTGGTTGATGTTGCTCCGGGCGCGTTTGGCTGTGTCCGGTCGTTTAACGGCCGGACTCGAAAATTGCCTTAAAAGGCTGCTCTGTACTTCTGCCGCGAGAGCCGCTGTATGTTCTTCCGTTCGGAGGGAGCGTTTCGTGTTTCCATTGACCGTGATGACTCCACGAGGGCCTGGCATCTTGAGCTTAAGGTATGCATAATGCGGCACCGCGTTGAATTTTGTGAACGCGGTTCGTCCGAGCAGAGCGTGATAGCCACTGCCGAATGGGACTATGTCGAAGATTAACTCCTCGCTTCGGAAATTATCCGGGGATCCGAAGACCACTTCCAGTGTAACTGAGCCTGTACAACTGGCCTCGACACCTGGTATGACGCCTTTGAAGGTTGTCTTTGTAGGTTTAATCCTTGAAGGGTCTATGCCCATCTTTCGCACTGTATCCTGATAAAGTAGGTTCAGGCTACTGCCGCCGTCCATCAGGACTCTCGTGAGGTGAAATCCATCGATGATTGGGTCTAAAACCAATGTGGCGAATCCGCCATGGCGGATACTGGTCGGATGGTCTCTTCGATCGAAAGTGATCGGGCAAGAGGACCATGGGTTGAATTTTGGGGCGACTGGCTCCATCGCGTATACGTCCCTTAGTGCACGCTTCCGCTCCCTCTTGGGTATATGCGTTGCGTATATCATGTTTACCGTCCGAACTTGAGGGGGGAATCCCTTTTGTCCTCTTTTGTTCGGCGGCCGGGTCTCTTCCTCGTCATCGCTGTGTAGCCCCTTGTCATTGTTTTCGGCGATTAATTTGCCTGCCTGCTTGAATACCCAACAATCTCTGTTGGTGTGGTTAGCTGGCTTTTCGGGGGTTCCATGTATTTGACAGGAGCGGTCGAGTATTTGGTCCAAATTGGATGGGCCCGGAGTGGGTCTTTTGAATGGCTTCTTCCGTTGACCGGGCTTGGAGCCTCGGAATCCGGTGTTGACTGCCGTATCCTCATTGCTGTCGCCGTTAATGCGGCGTTTGTTTTTGTTTCGACGCGACCTGCCATTGCGGTCCTTGGTATCCAGACTGCCAGCATTTTTGCTGAGGTTGTTGCTGCGAGCTAGCCAGCTATCCTCTCCCGCACAGAAGCGGGTCATGAGTGATGTGAGGGCTGCCATGGATTTCGGCTTTTCCTGTCCTAGGTGCCGGGCCAGCCACTCGTCGCGGATGTTATGTTTGAAGGCAGCGAGGGCCTCTGCATCCGGACAGTCGACGATTTGATTTTTCTTTGTTAAGAACCGTGTCCAGAATTGCCTGGCCGATTCATCTGGCTGCTGGATTATGTGGCTTAGGTCATCTGCGTCCGGAGGTCGCACATACGTGCCCTGGAAGTTGTCGAGGAATGCGGCTTCCAGGTCTTCCCAGCATCCAATTGACTCTGCGGGCAGGTTGTTAAGCCAATGCCGAGCTGGTCCTTTAAGCTTGAGCGGGAGATATTTGATGGCGTGAAGATCGTCGCCGCGGGCCATATGTATATGGAGGAGATAATCCTCGATCCAAACCGCGGGGTCTGTTGTGCCATCGTAGGATTCGATATTAACGGGTTTAAACCCTTCAGGGATTTGATGATCCATTACTTTGTCAGTGAAGCATAGTGGGTGCGCGGCACCTCTGTATTGAGCAATATCGTGACGTAGCTCGAGAGAGCGCTGTCTGCTGTGTTCGGCCCGGCCGGAGTAGTTGTATCCGGCGCGACGGTATTCCTCGTGGGTCTTGGGGCACCCACGTGATCCATAGATAGATCTGGATTGTCTTGCCTTGTCCTCCAATATATCCCGCAAGTCCGGCGCGTTCCCCCGTGGCTTCATGCTTTTTGAGCGGTGCTGGGGTACGGTTTTGGTGGAGGGCTTGCACGCCTCTCTGTCGCGGCCACGAGGTGGTCGGTCTGCCGTATTGTGCGCTGGTGATGCAGGTTTGTACGCTTCCTCCTCTAGTCGGGGGAGCAACTTGCGTTTTGGGTAACTTTTGGAGGGGCGTTCGAGTTCATACTCTTCGGCCGCGAGGACCTCAGTCCATCTGTCAGCCAGTAGGTCTTGATCAGCTTGAAGCTGTTGCTGCTTTTTCTTTAGGCTGTTTGTTGTGGCCATTAGCCTGCGTCTGAAACGCTCTTGTTCGACGGGATCCTCAGGCACGACAAATTCGTCGTCGTCGAGGCTTGCCTCGTCTCCGGAGCGAGGTAAGTAATTATCATCCTCGACCTCTTCGTCTGCCGCCCTCTCATGAGGGCTTGCTTCTGCCTCCTCCTGCGCTGGATCGTGCTGGAGGGGGTTGTCTTCGGCACTTTCTGGGGTGTTATTATCTCCTGTGCCAGAATCTCTATTCTTGTTGTGGCGGGATTTAGAGCGGCGCCGCTGATGTCGGCGCTTGGGTTGTTTCTTTAAGGAATCGGCCTCCGTTGCTCCTTCGCCGTCCCCATCTTTTGGGGTGTCCACCATATATATGTCGTATGACGAGGTGGTCTTCCAGTGTCCTGTAGGCACTGGTTCTTGATAGTCTCCGGCATCGTCGTTCATACCGTCGATGTCTTCAGAGTCGTAGTCGAGTACGTCGGTTAGATCGTCGACGGTGGCTACGAAGTGGGTGGTGGGTGGGCTCTGAATTTCTTCGTCGTCCGCGTCCCAACCATCCTGGTCGTAGTTCGGCCAGGGCTCTCCGGATAGCGAGAGATGCCTCAGCGAATTTAAGATATCGCCGAAGGGTGAGTGCTGAAAGATGTCCGCAGTGGTGAATTCCATGATCGGCGCCCAGTCGGATTCGACTGGCAGGGGCGCAAGAGGTTCGGAGTCCGGCAGAGAGTCCGGCACCTCGGAGTCATGAGCTTTATGCGGGACAAGGTAAGTGTTCGGCTCCATCGCCGTAGAAGTTGCAGCTCCCGAGGCGGTGTCCAGCCATCCGTCCTTGATCTGAGCGATCGGCTCCGGACTATGGGTCGGAGCGGATTCGTGTGCGGCCTCCAAGGTGCTGTCTGGCGGCAGAGTTAGGTCGTGCCCATCGTGACAGCGCGGCACGCTCGGCTGTGGCTCAGATCCGTCGAAGATCAAGTCCCCGCGGATATCGGCCGTGAAGTTTAGGCTTCCAAACCTGACCTGACGGCCAGGGGCGTAGCTTTCGATCTGCTCCAGATGGCCAAGTGAGTTGGCCCGCAGTGCGAAGCCGCCGAATACGAAGATCTATCCGGGGAGAAAAGTCTCACCCAGGACTGCGTCGTTGTCGATTGAAGAGGCCATCAAGCCTATCGGTGATGACACAGAGGAACTCTCAATGAAAGCACCAATGTCAGTGTCAAAACCGGCGGATCTCGGGTAGGGGGTCCCGAACTGTGCGTTTAGGCGGATGGTAACAGGAGACAAGGGACACGATGTTTTACCCAGGTTCGGGCCCTCTTGATGGAGGTAAAACCCTACGTCCTGCTTGATTGATATTGATATTGTGGATGTTTACAAGAGTGGATCTACCACGAGATCAAGGAGGCTAAACCCTAGAAGCTAGCCTATGGTATGATTGTAATGGTTGTTGTTGTTGTGTCCTACAGACTAGAGCCATCCGGTTTATATAGACACCAGAGAGGGCTAGGGTTACATAGAGTCGGTTACAATAGTAGGAGATCTACGTATCTGTATCGCCAAGCTTGCCTTCCACGCCAAGGAAAGTCCCATCCGGACACGGGACGAAGTCTTCAATCTTGTATCTTCATAGTCTTGGAGTCCGGTCGATGATGATGATAGTCCGGCCGATGATAGTTCGGCCGATGATGGTAGTCCGGCTATCCGGACACCCCCTAATCCGGGACTCCCTCAGTCGTGCTGCTTTGCTCAATGCGGCTCATGTCTATTTCCATTTTGTTGAGAGTTTCCTCGTAAATGAGGTTTAGTCCACTGTCACCATCCATGAGAACTTTGGTAAGCCGAAAACCATCCACAATTGGACTGAGGACTAGTGCGGCGGGTGCCCGCACTGTTCTGAATTTTGGTTCGTCACTGGCAATGAAAGTTATGGCCGTGTCGTACCAGGGGTTTATTGCTGCAACTTGGCAGACTTTGGCGAGGCCGCGGAGCACCCTTTTGCGCCTATTGTTTGAGGCGAAAGTCTCGAAGACTGTCAGCACTGTATGGTTGCTTTCTTCCGTGGGATGCTGCTCTACGGTATTTTTGATGAGGAGCTCCTCGCCGCTTTTGGCCACCTGCCGGAGTATCCAACATGCTCTAAGGCTGTGGGTTGGTATGTTATCCGGTGTTGCGTGTATTTTGCATGGCCTATCGAGCCATCCCTCTAGGACGGTTCCGTGCCCCGTGATGGGCTTCGATTTTTTGATTACTGGATCGGGCGACCGACAAGGGTGCACCCTTTTTGTTCGGGCGAGGGGTTTAGTAGGAGCCGGGCTCCCAAGAGGTTGCCTGAGTTATCCAGGCGCTCTCCATTGCGCAGTACTTCTGTACTATGGTTGCCAGGTCAGCGAAGAGTGATACGTGACAGTGATTGATTGCATTGAGGATTCCCTCGTCCGTGCAATTTTTGCAGAATAACGAGATTGCGTCTTCCTCGCGATAGTCTTTGATCTTGTCCTTGACAAGGAGGAATCTAGCCCAAAAGTAATGGACCATTTCTCGGGACTGCTGTTTGATGTGGGTAATATCGCTTATATCTGGGTGGGTGGGTGGATTTAAGTCTGAACCCTGACCCAATCTGGGATCCGGAGCTTGAGAAACTTCCGAGCCTAACAGTTCGGGCTCCAGTACATCAACCAATTTCTCAGGCCCACAGTCCGATTCTAAGTTCGGAGTACGGGGCAGGTCTTCCCGCGGGTGAGTATCCGGCTTTGTGAGCTCGGAGATCCGAACATAGTTCGTCCTCAACATAGGGGAAGAGTCCTTGCACTGCTCCTCCAATACCGCTATCTGGTGGGTGAACGGTGGAGATTCAATTTCTCTCTGATCGGGTTTAAGCCTAATCCGATCGTAGTTCGTAGCGACTCCCAAGGTGGCGATGCGATCCAGGAGTTCGTTTAAAGACGACAACTCCGTCGGATCCATCTGTTCGGAGTATTCTGAGCTGACGCGGAGGCAATTTTCGATGACACAAGAAGTCATCGTCGGCGCGACGGCTGAGCAGGCTACCACGGTAAAGCCGCCAGCCGAAGGGTTTGGCCTGAGGCCAGGGCTCCCCCGGAGGTGATGTTGTCCTTGATAACAAGGTGAGCCATCAAGCCTATCTTCGACGTCACGGCGGAACTCTCAATGAAACCGGCGAATCTCGGGTAGGGGGTCCCGAACTGTGCGTCTAAGGCTAATGGTAACAGGAGGCGGGGGACATGATGTTTACCCAGGTTCGGGCCCTCTCTATGGTGGTAATACCCTACTTCCTGCTTGATTGATTTTGATGAATATGAGTATTACAAGAGTTGGTCTACCACGAGATCGTAATGGCTAAACCCTAGAAGTCTAGCCTATGAGATTATGATTGTTACTCTACGGACTAAACCCTCTGGTTTATATAGACACCAGAGGGAGATAGGGTTACACAAAGTCGGTTACAGAGAAAGGAATCTTCATATCCGCATCGCCAAGCTTGCCTTCCACGCAAAGGAGAGTCCCATCCGGACACGAGACGAAGTCTTCTAAGTTGTGTCTTCACAGTCCAACAGTCCGGCCACAGTACATAGTCCGGCTGTCGGACGACCCCCTAATCCAGGACTCCCTCAGGCAGGAGGCACCCCAAAGGCACAACATTGTCTAAGCCGTGTGCGGTGCCCCCCTCCACCGTTTACTCCTTCGATAGTATCATCGTAGTGCTTAGGCAAAGCCCTGCGCGGATCACATCACCAACACCGTCATCACGCTGTTGTTGTGACGGAACTCATCGACTCCATCGACACTCTGCTGGATCAAGAGTTTGAGGGACGTCATCGAGCTGAACGTGTGCAGAACTCGGAGGTGTCGTACGTTCGGTACTTGATCGGTTGATTCTAGAAGACGTTCGACTACATCAACCGCATTAAGTTAATGCTTCCGCTTTCGGTCTACGAGGGTACGTGGACACACTCTTCCCCTCTCGTTGCTATGCATCTCCTAGATAGATCTTGCATGAGCGTAGGAATTTTTTTGAAATTGCATGCTACGTTTCCCATCAACTTTAACCATATTTTACATATGCATGGATATATATTGTAGGAACATGAACGATTATGCATGTTTTAATACTTTGAAACATATTGTAATGAAAGCTATTGAGTCATGCAGTGGTGAGTACAAAATAGATGAAGGAATGTGTTGTTTTTATTTGCTCGAGGGCCTAAGGCCAACTCCAACGCGCGACTCCAAACGGACGTTCGCTTTGTTCGTATTTCGTCTGTTTCGGGGTGGGAATGGGGCCGTGTCCGTCCGGATTCGTGGATGCGGCGGACGGGCGCCCAACGCACGGCCGCATCTTGTTCGTTCGCCTAGCACAGTAGATAAAATGAAAATGATGCATATGAAATGGTTCAAATCAAACATAGCTCTCAAATAGTATTTACAACCCAATCGAAATTTGTTTGCATGACAAGAATTAAACTCATAGATCTACTGATCGCCAATGTGAGTCCACACATGCTCAACCAAGTCATCCTGGTGCTGGACATGAGTATGCCAATCACGCAACTCCCGATGAAACTCGACAAATTGTTCAAAGATTACAGGAGGTGCATGCTCAGGCTCAACATTTTCACCCTGGAAACCAAACCCTTGGTCGTAGATGCTATCATCACGCTAATCCTTGAAAGAATCGAGAAGAGGTGTCTAGAGGGGGTGATTAGTCACTCAACAAGCAAAAGTAGCAGTTTTTAAGTTCTTCAAGTTGAGGTTGTAGATTAGCACAATTGTAAGCATTCCCAACACACTTCAAGCAAGCATGGCAAGAGTATAAGCAGCGGAAGCAGTAAAGCATCCTAGTTGCAAGAAAGTAAAGGGATGGGATTGGAGTGAGCAAACGCAATGAAGACACGAAGATTTTTGACGTGGTTCCGATAGGTGGTGCTATCGTACATCCACGTTGATGGAGACTTCAACCCATGAAGGGTAACGGTTGCGCGAGTCCATGGAGGGCTCCACCCACGAAGGATCCTCGAAGAAGTAACCTTGTCTATCCCTCCATGGCCATCACCCACGAAGGACTTGCCTCACTTGTGTAGATCTTCACAAAGTAGGCGATCTCCTTGCCCTTAAAAACTCATTGGTTCAACTCCACAATTTTCACGGAGGCTCCCAAGTGACACCTAACCAATCTAGGAGACACCACTCTCCAAAAGGTAATAGATGGTGTGTTGATGATGAACTCCTTGCTCTTGTGCTTCAAATGATAGTCACGCCAACACCCAACTCTCTCTCGTAGATTTAGCTATGGTGGAAAAATGATTTGAGTGAAAAGCAACTCGGGGAAGGCTAGAGTTCAAGATTCTTGTGGTTGGATTGGAATGTCTTGGTCTCAATACATGAGTAGGTGGTTCTCTCTCAGAAAATGAGTAGTGGAAGTGTAGTCACGTTCTGATGGCTCACAAATGGAGAAGGGGGTAGTGGGGTATATACAGCCTCCACATAAAATCTAACCGTTACACACTTTTTACAAGCCCATCTTGGTGAGATCGAGATCCATGTCGGTGTGACCGAATTGATTAGGATTTCTGGCAGTGACTATGTCAAGTCAACTCGGTGGCGCCAGATAGATCAAATCGGTGGGGCCGAGTTTGACTTTAGGTTTTGGACATATGTGGAAATGAGAAAGTGGTTGAGGGTTTTTGAGCAATATCACTATGCATTTTGAGCAAGCATACCATTAAGCAACACATCATCCCCTTTTAATAGTATTGGCTTTCCTATGGACTCAATGTGATCTTGGATCACTAAAATGAAAATGAAGAGTCTTGAGCCTTTGCCAATCATTGTCCTTAGCATATTGAAGGGGTTCCACATCTTTTTGTCCTTACCAATCCATTATTGAATTCATCTGAAATGTACTTGATAAAAACATTAGTCCAACAAGAGACGTGTTGACATTGATTACCAAAATCACGAAGGGAGCACTTGTGCTTTCAATCCTCCACGATCATGTTGTGCATGATCACACAAGCAGTCATCACCTCAAAAAGCTTATTCGTGCTCCATGTCAATGCAGGGTTACGAACGATACCCCGCCGAGACTGAAGCACACGGAAAGCACGCTCCACATCCTTCCTAGCACTCTGTTGCAATTGGGCAAACCTCTATCTCTTCTCTCCTTGCGGATTGGGTATGGTCTTCACAAGAGTGGACCATCGAGGATAGATGTCATCAGCTAGGTAATATCCCTTATTGTAGTGGTGGCCATTGACCTCAAAGTTCACCTTCGGGGAGTGCCCTTCCGCAAGCCTTGCAAACACCAGAGACCGTCGCGGGCGCGGAGGGAGGTAGAGGAAGAAAAAGGGGGTATGTCTCACCAACGGGCGGGCCAGGGCAGGACAAGGGCATGCGCCGCTCACGTCTGTGTGTGTCCGTTCGGCCGCAAACTCGACCCAAACTTGGGTCGGGAATGAGTCGAAAGCGGACAGAAAACGGACGATGGCCTGTTTGTGGCCGCGCGCTGGGAGGCCTGTTTTGTCCGTTACCCTCAAACGGACACGGACGGACAAGATGGGATCGTGCGTTGGAGTTGGCCTAAATAACATTAGTTCTGTACCTACCCAAAACACGCCACATGCTCTGTTCTCACACTATATCCCACATGACACAAACACACGCCCGAATCGTATGCACAATCAAACAATTATATCTGCCACTCTTTTCTCACTTGTGCCTCTGTGTGTTCCACACTAATTTAGTACTAGTATCAATTTTTTTCCTCCCTAGATTATTTTGAACATTTTTTGCCGCTGCATGAAATTCAAAATTCTACTAGAATATGGCGAGAAGAACGAATCATATTTGGGATGAAGCGAAACATGAGAAATAATAATAATTCACATCAGCTATCTCAATTAGAAACCTGTTTCCCCCCTCTCTTCCTCCATTTTTGTGCTTTGTACAGAGTTTTTTCCGGCTGCCTAGTGTGCTATATGTATTGACCCTCCTCCAGTGGCCGGAGAAACCGGAACACGCGCGGGCCCGCCGGCGACGCCGTCTTGCAGGTGCATGCCTCCCCGTTGCGGACGCCGAGGTGGTAGCACAGGCAGATGCCCTGCTGCTGGTGCGACGTGGGCGTGGACTTGGCGGGCGGCGCTGTCTTGGGCGGCGAGCACGGCAGGCTCATGGACAGGTCCAGGTCGAGGTCCAGGTTCAGGTCGGGGCAGCGGGGCGCGTCGCTGCTCCCGCCGCTGCTGCTGTGCCCGTCGTCCGACGGCGACGGCCTCGCGAAGCTCACGGTGCTGCTCTGGAAGGCGAAAGGCGCGTTGGCGAGCCTGGAGGCCGGCGCCGGAGAGGAAGGGAAGACAGGGGCGGTGGTCGACGTGGTGAGCCCGCTGGCGGCGCTGATGGGGCAGTGCGTGTGCGGGTCCATGCCGCGGTTGAGGAGCTTGCGCTTGATGTGCGTGTTCCAGTAGTTCTTGATCTCATTGTCCGTCCGGCCCGGCAGCTGCCCCGCTATCAACGACCACCTGCACGATGGCGACCGCGGCTTTAGTCAATAACTGCCCATCTCCAAGAAACCAGGGACGGACGCAGAGGAAAGAAGAGGCAGAGGCGCCGATGCGCATTGAAATCGTGATCGGGTGCTTACTTGTTGCCGAGGAGGGCATGGAGCTTGATGATGAGCTCGTCGTCGTCGTCGGTGAAGTTGCCGCGCTTGAGGTCGGGGCGGAGGTAGTTCATCCAGCGGAGGCGGCAGCTCTTGCCGCAGCGCAGCAGCCCCGCGGCCTTGGGCAGCGAGCGCCAGCACCCCTCGCCGTGCGCCTTGATGTAGCCGATCAGGCGCTGGTCCTCCTCCTTGGTCCACGCCCCCTTGTTGGTGTGCGCCTTCTCGCAGCACGGCGACCTCCCCATGCCGGCGCTGCCTATGGCTGCTTGCTTCCCGCTCTGTTTCTGCCCTGCGCGCCTTTTCTTGGGGTGGAGGTAGCTCGGAGTTTGAGCTCGCGGTTGTACGCAGCAGGGGAGGTGGAGGTGTGGCCGCGCCGTGGAGGGCGAGGCGCGCGTATATATGGGGGTCGTGACGGCGATAGCAGAGCTTTTTGGTGGTTCTTTTGCTGGGTGTTGGTGGTGGTTTCTCGCTCCATTGACCCGATCCCTTTGGGGGATTTGACTGCCTGCGGGGGCGCGAGGGGCGTGCGTCGGGGTTGGGTTGGGTTTGGGTGGGCGTCGCAGGATGCTTGTGAGCGGCGAGCGAGTAAAGATGTGGGCGCGGCGCAGCTAACGTGTTTGATTCCTTGTTGTACTTGCCGGAGTGGAGTAGCTTTGGGGCTTTGGTGGTTGCAAAACGGATCTGCCTCCCCCTCGAAGGGAGTGCTTCTCCACAAAGTTGTTCCAGAGAATTGTTTTCATCAAGAACACAACTAAAAAAAAACTTGAGTCGTCGTGCATCTAAACCTAAATTTGGTCTTTAGTTGGCTTTGGTACAGCCACCTCCACTAGCCGTCCAGCTGATATCAGTTCAT
>NC_041385.1:673114287-673326143 GCF_002162155.2 Triticum dicoccoides | reverse complement strand
ACCCAAGATTTGCTTGAGCGCAGAGGTCCCTTACACAAATATTGCACAAAAAGATTGTAAATCCATTTTCAAGGACTATAATATTAGAAGACTTGTAGCAAGTCACGTGACATGTGTTGGAATTGGAGTACCCTTCTTTCTACTCGTAGCACTGCATGGTAAGCGTTCGTCCGTTCGTTAGCTCAACCGTAATTCCAGCGTCGTGCGCCTAATTAAAGAACGAGCTTCTCGTAACAAAAACGAAATCATGGTGCAGGAACACGTCCCAAAATTTGGTGGAGCAACCGCCACCGATTGCCTAGCTAACAAGCAAAGCCCCCTAGCTGTGCGCCCGTGTCCCTAGCGCTTGTCATGCGTGCGTGACTAACCCCATTTTTCTATGATTCTGTCATCCCCCTCTTGGCGCCAAGGCAATAATTTAAACCTTGATTAGGTAGTTCGTGTCCAGCCAGCACTCGGCCTGGTTGGTAGCCCGGGTGAGCTCGCTCCGCTTAAAATAATCAGGTGATCCCCCGGGGGTCAAAACTGACGCGCCGCCGGCCGGCCGGGTTGCCGTTTCCGTTGGGCACTGCCGACTGCGCCGCTCGGTGGATCCGCCCGGCGGACGCATGATCCACCGTACGTAAAAGCGACACTTCGCTTGGGTTGCAAGATGTCAAAACTAATGTAGACATGTATATTATTGAGGTACTCGTGTGGCCGTGCACGGATGGCGTATCTACGGATGGAACGGAGCGGACCGATCTACTTTCACTTGCCTGGGATAAGGGGAGAGGGTAGCAGTTAGGACAGTGACGACACCGCGAGTCCCCTGATTCGTTGGAGAAGAAAAAGTTACTACACGGCGTTTTCAAGGTGTTAATTGCATCGTAACCTTTTTCCCATTTGCTTGCCCGTTACACTCACTCACCGCCTGCGCGAATGGTCTGCGGTTGTACTATACACCAACAACGACGGTGATGAGAGATCGGTACTGTATGTGTACTGGTAGCTTAGCCGTGTTAATCTAATTCTACTGTTTGGAAGCCAACCGTTACCGCTCCACACGGGTGGATTTATTATGTCGATAGACGCATCGTCTCGATCGATCATCGATGATGCCGATCGCGACGAAACAAAAGTTTTACCCAGCGTTTTGTTGCTGTTGCGCCTGTGGAAGGATGGCGTACGTATATCGGCAGAGGCGAGTGGCCCATGTAAATTTTATTATAGTTGAGGTGTTTTGTATTTCCGATGAATTTTTATAGTAGATCTGACAATTTCCGTCCAAGAAAAAAGAGAGGGGCTGGAACAAGTGGGGTAGACGAGAGGCGATACCGCATGCGCAACTAGGCTAAGCCACCATGCATACGAATCGACGTCAAGAAGAAACCCAATATCTTTGGGCGCGCAGGCCTGCCTGCCTGCCTGCCTGCGCGTGCGACGTAGCGTAACAAGTTGTGGTGGTGCATGCCTCGATCGAGCCAGTCGTCGGTACCCAGAGTGGACAAATTATGGAGCGAGATCGACCCTGTCACGAGTCAAGATGCGGGGCACTGTACGTGCACCCAAGCACTAGGCGTGCCGGCGCAAGTGGCAGCATGTGTGCGTTCGCCCGATCGGTGTTTGCAGCACAAGTCAGCGCGTGCGCTAGCCACCGCCGGAGCGCGGCGGGCGTGATCGACGGATGCATGGTGCGCGCGGCGTCTCAAGCCTCAGCAACAGCGAAACGAGCGGTCCAAGTCATGGCTGGATCCTGGGACGCGCTGCCTTTTAGTACTTGCGGGTTAGATGCGTCCCACGGCGCACCTTCACCGTCTTTCTGCTCACTGCTCTTAGTTGCCGTCGCCTCTCTCTATCCTGCCATCAGCGAGGGATCGTTGTCGGCCCCGCGGAACCGGCACGAAACCGCGAAATTTTCACCGCGTACGCAGGGGAAAACGAAGTTACGTACGGTGGTGCGGTGCTCCGTCCTAGTACTAGCCGGCTACTGCCTAGGTCAGAAGCAACAGTAACGATGTTGGCCAGAACCAGAAGTCCACAGCAAGCTTCGGTTTGTGAATTGTGGTTGGTTTAAAATGAGTGAAACACCGGCCGGATATATCTTTTGTGTCGTTTAGGGTTTCTGTCGCGTTCACGAAGAAGAGGCGATGGTGGCTTCTTAAAGGTGAGATAAGGTTCTCTCTCTGTTTCGGTCGTGCGCCTAGCGTTATCGTAGGGCATGTGCAGGTGTGTTGGCGGATCCCACATGATTCGGTCGGTGCTGGTCTTCGGTGAATCTGCTTCGATTCGGTCTTTATTCGTCTTCATACGTGTGTCTACAAGTTAGATCATTTTGATTTGTAAATCTCTTCATCGGCGATTGTTGCTGTTCCGGTGCGCTGGTCCTGTGGGGTCGTAGCACGACAACTTATTGATTGTCTTCCACTAAGTTCGGCCCGGCTCCAGTGAGGAAAGGTTGATGACGGGCGGCGCGCTTTCACGACTCGTTCCAGGGCATGTAATCATTGTTAGGTGGTCTATAGACATAGATGTAATTTTTATCATTTCTATGTTCTTTGTACTGCCATGGCATTGATGAATAGATCAGAAGTTTCCTTGAATAATAATAATAATAATAGTAATAGTAGTAATAATAATAATCATAATCATAATAATAATAAGTCAAAAATTCTAAAAATATTTTTGAAATAAGCTTGACTTATCATTGTACTTGTAAATTCCACAAGAAAGACCATTGACCTCAAAAAAATCCCTGGCATCAAGGGTGGTTTTCTATTCACGGCAATTTATATACTGATGCAAATGAAAGTTAAGTTTATTAAAAAAAACTTCTACAGTAATATTTTCATCATTTTTCCTCATATTGGGTGTAGATACACCTAAGGACCAAAGGGCATTTCCCCCGGATTTACCATACCCCTCCCTCAACACAAGCTCCTTTTTTCTCTTTATTTATTTATTAAGTAACTCGATGGCCGTCGGCTGATCGGTCTCGGTGCTTCGAGTCCCGGCCGTACATGCCTCCGTCCCGACGAACGAACCAACCGACGCACTATCATGCATCGGATCCGGATCCAGCTCCAACGGGTCGGCGGTAGCTCTCAGCCAAGTGCAATCCAAAAGGACGCAGTGATGCCCGCCGCGAACCACCGGCCTCCGGGGCACGCTGTGCGCCACTGTGCATTCCAATCCAAGTGCATCCATCTCCATCCCCTCCCTCCCGTAGGCCCGTGCAGATGCAGCAGCGCAGGCGCGTCGTCCTCCCCTCCCCCACGGGGCCACAAGTGACAAGTCCCATGCAATGCAAGTGCAGCCCGGCCGTTCCGTCCAGCTACGATATATAGCCTGGTAGCTAGGTAGGTGGCCGCGCGGGTTGGTACGGGGTCAAACCACGCCCCACGCCCAGCGCTGGCTGGCTGGCTGGATCACTGTGCGCGGACGGCGATCGCTCCTACTGCACGGGTCGGCAGCCCGCCACCGTGCAGTGTGTTCTGTGTGCTCTGGGCCGCTGCCACTTGCCGCCGAGACGTGGGTTCGTCTCTCTCTCGGATGCCACGGAGGAGCCGGGAGGGTTCCGCGGCCTCGGCTCGGCGGGCTGGCCGCCGTGCACGGAGCGCCATTGATGGAGCTGTTGCACGGAGGCACGATCATGTATGAGTAGATCGCATTCTAATCTGCGGTCCTGCCGCGAAATCAATGCAGGCGACGGCTGAACCTACCTTCCCGGAGCTCGAGATGGAACACATGGGTTGGAGTACGCGGTGTTGGAAGTTGGATGGCGTAATTGGCAGGTAGGCACGGGTCTTAATCTGTGGTGCTATGCGCGAAAAGTCCACGGAGGGTGGCAGTAGTAATGGCGATACCTCATACGCCACTAACACTTCATATACGTACATCTATACCTTTTGTTTTGTTTCACAAGTCCCCTTCGTCAGTGTTGGGTAACTGCGGCTGACAGCTGAGCTTTTCGCCCTGTGGATTTTCTTCGTCGAGCTCCTTCGTTCGTAGTACTAGTATACCTGCAGCGATAAACAACAGGAGACGTCTAGTTTACTTCGCTTTGTTCCCTGTTAGCCGGTCCAATGCATGGATGATACGATGGTCATGGCAGGGCGGAACACTGTGGCCAAGTCAATATACGACAGCACTGTACACTGCATGCTAGCGTAGGCTGGTGGCGGTGGGCGTGGCGCCTGCTCCGTGTCGACCCGGTAGACAAAGCTTTTCCTCTTCTTCTTCCTCTTCCTCTTTGAACAGTGCAGCGCAGGCTAGCTAGCCATTAAGGACCAAGGGCCTAGTAGTGTGTGGCTAGCTGTCAGTGCCTGAGTGGCAATGTGGTTTACCTAACTGTACATCCATTACTTCGGTGGCCACAGTGTCTGCAAGCAAATTAATAAGCTCAACAGCAGTAACTAATTCATGCGTGCACGATACTACAATCACAGTAATTATTTGTCCCTTGACCCTGCAAGGGACAGGTTACTGAAGCCGTAACCACAACCAGGTTGGATGCATTTCTTTCCAAGCTGCGCAGAGTCCTCGTAGTTCCTCATGTAATCGCAACCCGGATTCTCAAGCTCGCAATGCACCACGCTAAGGCTGGTCATAGTAGGGAGTAACTTAGACTAGTAACATGCATATGTTACTAGTAGTTTATATTACTACCTCTATAGTGCATAATACTACTATCTTAGATTAGTATCATGGATGGTCTCATTTATTGCCATGCATGATACATAGTAGCATCACATTTATTATGTTACGGTATCTACCTATGTTACTATAACAATCTCGCTCTTCCTTAATTGCCTGCCACATAAGCATGTTTGCGAGTCCCAAGTGCATGATACTACTTATGTTACCCCCACTATGGCCAGCCTAAGCATGACGATACAGTTGTTGGGGTTGGGACACCACCAAACTCTCTTAATACTATAGGCTGGACTATCCCCTAACCACATTACATTTATAAGCACTCACTGGAATTAGTATCAATTATAGCGAATGGCAAGTCGCAACCGCACCATCTCTCCTGTCTCTGTCTACTTGCCAAATGTACATACACGGAGCCGCTACCCTACATTCTATGGAGTTATACGGCATTACGGCCTACCGAACCGTGGCTGCATATGGCAGCCCCCCTTTGTTTATGATCGCTGATCGGCAGCGCAGCCCGCCCGAACCTACCTACCTGATGGCGCCATCACAACCGGCCGCTTCAAGAACCATCTGCGACTAGTTAATCTGGCTTCGCCCAATAGAGACTACCGTGTTGTTAATTAGCAGAGGCTGCAAGTGCCCTCAAGTCTCAAGTCTTAACTGAATAATATAGGGCACACAGACACAGTGCATTGCACGTTTGGCGTCTGCCGTGTTCATGCATTGGCACCTGCTGAAGATGGCATCAGATGTTTACTCCCGGAGAATCTATGTATTCTGCACCGGTGACGCGTCGGCGAAATCGTTTCCTGTACTGGAAGTTTTTGGATGAAAATCATTGGCGGTGGTTGCTTGTTGGTGTGCTTGTGGCTATAGTATAGTGTATCATTGGGTTGGTTGTTGCAGGTAGAGCTGTAGAGCAGCCGTATGTGTGCAGGACGTGTGATGGCTCATCTCTACCGGATTAATCAGATGCTAGCTACCTACTTTAGAAAAATGCAGAGATATCAGTGTCCTGTAGATGTCGAGATAAGAATCTCACGTATTTGATATCACCAACTGGATTGCAGGACGTGTGCTTAGGATCCTGGAAGAATATACGTACGTAGTAAATTTTGCTTAGTTTAAGCAGAAATCGAGAAGAGCCAGAGATCCTACCTACCCCCCCTCCAAGTTGTACAGAACAGAAACGGGAGACCGGGGACTCACTCACCCCAGTCAGTCAGTATCGGAGTAACCTTCTCTGGCACCGTCTTTGTCTTCATGTCAGGAGCAACTGAACAAGTCCTCACCGACTCTTGTACGTTCAACAAGTGGTGCTCAAGAATCTCTCATTCCCATCTGAAACCGTACTGCTTGTCCTACTCGACCATGCCTTTCGTTCTAGTATCAGAGAGTTAGGTTAAGATTTTCCAAGGAAGAGATAACAGTCAGAGCTAGCCTAACACGACTGACCCTTTCAGAGAAGCTCTCCGAAACAGCTGGAGATTATGCATGAGCCACGAGTCAAATCATGCTGTTCCGTTTGGTCTGTTTTCTGCAGTCCTCCGCATCCCTTCTTCGCTCTTCTCTAAGCATGCACTTGATATGTTCGCCGTCGCTCGATATTGCCTGCATGGATACTGTACAGGTCAGTCTGGACTCTGGTACCTCTAAATTGCTTGCTTTAGATACGTGAAGTGTTAAATATCGTGCTCTCACACTGTCACGTCCCGAAGAGTTACATCAAGTTTTTTTTTGCGGGGTACATCAGTTTTTATTGTTGTATGGCTCGCCCTTTTTTTGAAACCTGTACCGATGTCTATATGTACAAAAACTCAAAAAAAAAAACAGTCTCTAAATTAGCCAGTACCAGCTCTAGGAAACATAATAACAATATATTATAAATGAGTATCAATCCAGGACTGTAACTTTTGGGCCTTGACTGCTTTCGCTCTGTAAATTGTTGTCTTGAGAGTTTCTTTCAAATAGTGTAGCCAATTCATGGTATGTGGGGCCGCATTTCGGAAGATCTTATTATTTCTTACCGACCATGTACCGCAATGATGATATCGAGAGCCAAATCAGGGGATAAATCGCCAAGGCGAATGAAGATCTCATCATAGCTAGTGATGCCCCTGACTCTGTTAGGCAGGATCTTATCCCAACAATCAGTAGCAAAATTGCAATCCTAGAATATGTGTAAAAGTGTTTCTTCTGTTTGATCCTAGCAGAGGGCACAATGGAAGTAGTTCTGTAGGTACATAGATCTTCTAAGCAAGAGATTTCTGGTATTGATTCTATCATGTAGTAGCAACCAGAAGAAGAATTTGTATCTCAGCCGGGCTGCACACTTCCATAGTAATTGGAAGATTCTATCATAGTAACCCTTGTTCCTGAGGGTTTTTCTCTGTTGAAGTTCAGAAATAGTGAAGTAGCCATTTTATTTTTGTTTTAGTAAAGGGCATCCTTTTCTAGGCCTACCGAAACGGGAATTTCCCATTATCCTATTTGGCGCTTAAGCGTCAAATAGTTTGATTGGGATGAAATGCGCACAACCCTAGTGAGCATGTACGTTGCTAACGGACTGGCTCATGAAAGGGTCACGATGCTTAGAGTTCCAGTTTTAGAAAGTTTCTAGAGAGTTCTTTGGTTCAGTTTTTACTTTGTTTCTCATTTTTTCTACTTTATTTTACCTAAATTTCATCGCCTTTTTAAATTTCATAATTCCTTTTTCACTGGGTTTCTTTTGTTTTTTTCAACTTTTAGTTTTTTCTTTTATTTTATAAGTATGCCCAATTTTTAATATGTGAACATTTTAAATATGAATATTTTTCAAATACATGAATGTTTTTCAATTTCATGAAAATTTGCAACTTTATGACCTTTTTTAATTCACGAACATTTTTTCAAACCTGTGTACTTTTGAAAAATTAATATTTTATGGCATTCATGATTGGGCCATTTAAATTTGTGCCCCTAACTTGATCACACTACTCAGATTTGCCCCTAATTTCGAAGGACGCTCAAATTTGCCCCTTTGCCGTTACGTGTCTTTATAGAAATGCCCTTCTGCGCCGTTACCGTCTGGTCAAAAGGCTTTGTCTGCCTCGAAAAGAAAGTAAAAATAATCAAAATAATCTGAAATTTTGTGGGATCGTAGGTACTCAAGTGCGCAAGAAGCGTGCAAATTTTCATGTTGTTTGGACACTCTAGGAGATCATGGCAAAGGAAAAACTGTAAATCTGTATGCATGTGAACAGTAAATTCAAAAGAATAGCAAGAAAATTCAAAAAATATGATTTTTTTTTTGCATCCAAGATGATCGGTTGCGCAAGGTGTGTGCAAAATTCTGTTATCAAATGACATGCGAGGAGCTCTAGCAAAAACAAATTGTATTTTTTCACAGTTTTTTCCGAGCCATATTTTGTTTTTTCTACACGAGCTCCTACAATGTCCAAACACAACAAAATTTTGCACACACCTTGCGCACCCGAGCATCTTGGATGCCAAAAAAAATCATATTTTTTGAATTTACTGTTCACGGCATACAGATTTACTGTTTTTCCTTTGCGATGAGCTCCTAGAGTGTCCAAGCAGCATGAAAATTTGCACACACTTTTTTGAATGTTTTTACTATTTTTTTTGAGACGGTCAAAGCCCTTTGACCGGATGGTAACAACGCAGAAGGGTTTTCTATAAGTGCAACTAACGGCATAGGAACAAATTTGAGCACCTTCGAAATTAGGGGCAAATCTGAATAGTGGGATCAAGTTAGTGGCATAGATGTAAATGTCCCTTCATGATTTTTCTTCAAATTCGTGAAAATTTTGAACTTGGAATATTTTTTCAAAATCATGAACATATTTTGAATTCAAGAATATATTTCAAGCAGACAATTTGTTTTTCAAATCACGATCATTTCTTAATTCCATGGATATTTCTCATATTTGTGAATATTTTCTAAAATCATGAACAAATAATTGACTTCACCGTAGTTTCAAAATTAAGAAAAAAAATGGTGACAATTCTCTAAGACAACAGGGAAGGAGCAGAAAAATCGAGCGAAAAAACAGGACGAAAGACCTAGCGTACGCACGACCGACCGAAGGAGCACTAGTGAGCCGAGGTCCAAAAGGAAGTGTACCCTTGGAAGGCTTCCCGGCCGAAATCATAAACTTTTATTAAACCCACGTTCTCTTTTAAACCATTCAACTTTTTGATTAAAAAAAGATGAAATTCATTTCCCAAGAAAATACACCAATAGCGGTAGAAGGCAATAGTAGTTAATAGATGCCCTTTCTGATGTGCTCCGCGTTCGATAGTGGAGAAAGTAAAGGGCGACACATTGATTTCCCCTTCTTTCCTTTTACCCCTTTTTGTTTGGATCCACCAGGGAACACATGTGTGCTCTTCCACGGAGCACAGCTGCGCTTCACCGTGAAGGATACCTTGTGCTCGCAGCAAAGTACAAACGTGCGGCACCCGTTGGAGCACACCAACGCTTCGCCGTGAAGCGCATCTGGGCCATGCGACGAATCCCAGGTGTGCTCGATCATGGAGACATATATGATTTTTTTTTCCCTTTTTGGGGCATACCCGTGCTCCATCTGTTGGAGCACACTTACGCTTGTGGTGAACCACATGTCGGGGCAAACATATGTGAAGTGTTTACCTTGAACTTTAGCAAAAAAAAAGCACCTTGAACACACACTAAGCTGATGCATTGTTTTTAGAAAAGTGGAGTTTTTATAGTGCTACATATACTTGTACAGAAACGTTGTCGAAGGGGAATTGATTAGTATCGCCTTTCGCGAGCTAGGAGAAATGCTACATGGGTCTTATAGCATTATCTGTAACAGAGGGTTCCTTCCTATTCTTTTCGGGACTGTTTTTCTTAGGTTTCTGGGGTTGCGTTTATATAGTTTGATCCTTTTTTTTCTTTATTTTTCCGTTTTATCTAAATCACAAACATCTAAAAATTTGTGAGCAATTTTAAAATTCGTGTTTTTTAAATTAGCAAACTTTTCTCAGATTGAGAAACTTTTTAGAGATTTACGTTTTAATTCAACTTTGTTGAATTTTATTGATCCAAGACTTGTTAAAAATCATAAACTTTTATTAAATCCACGTTTTTTTAAACCATTCAACTTTTTGATTAAAAAAGATGAAATTCATTTCCCGAGAAAATACACCAATAGCGGTAGAAGGCAATAGGAAAAAAAAAGCAAAACAAGTCGACTGAACGAACGAGAGACCATAGTAGGGAGCGAGCATGCCAACAGACCGTGGCCTGCGAGCATCTGGTGCAACCCCTTAGCAAATTGTCACACAAGGCGCTAGTGAGGAGGTCTCCGTGAGTGATACCATTGCCTCATATTATCTTCGCCCTCCTCATTAGCGGGTCGGCCAATTATGAGCAAGGTGAAGTGGTCGAGTTTGCCATCTTCGGTCAGTTTTCAACAATTTTATATATTTTGGTCGAGTTTCTATATTGGTCGGTTTTATTCCATTACAAAAAGTATTTCAAGAATTTTCATGGATTGGAAAAATGGGCATGAATTAAAAAATGTTATTGAATTTGATAAAATGTTCATGGATTTGGAAAATGTCCATTAAGTGCAAAAGAGTTTCGCGAATTTCAATTTTTTTGGCAACTCAAGAAATGTTAGGCAATCTAGGGAAAAGTTCATTAGTTCAAAAAAAATGTTCTCAAATTAGAAAATAATTTAGAATACATAAAAAACATGAATTGAAAAATATCGGCAAAATTGAAGAAATATGAAATAACTAAAAATATATCCACAAATTTAAAAAATACTGTGAATTTGAAAAATCTTGCAAATTTGAATTTTTTTTGTGAATTCAAGGAAATATCAATTTAGGGAAGTTTTTAAATTTAAATTTGTTCATAAATTTGAAAATATTATCAAATATGAAAGATTGTTCAAATTTTGTAAAAATATTCGTGAACTCAAAAATTATTGGCCGATTTGGAAAATTCGTACTTTAAAAATTCAGAGATTTTAAAATGTTTCCTTATTTTAAAATTGTTTGTTAATTGAAAGTTTTATCCAAATTTTACGAAATGTGAAAGAATTTAAAATATATCTATGAAGTCAAAAAATGCTTTTGAATTTGACGAAATCTTATGAATTTAAAAAATATTTACAATTTGATATTTTTTTGTGAATTTGGCGTGTTCATTAATTTGAAAATGATACAAATTTGATTTTTTTTGAATTTTAGAAAATGTTCAGAAATTCAAAAAAGATATGCGAACTATAAGGTCATTACAAATGCTTCGCAGTCTATAGGTGCAAAGCATGTCACATAAACAAAAATCTGACATGGCAAAACAATTAAGAAGTAGATAGGGTGCTTTGATGACCGGAGAAGAAGCAATGCCAAGTGCAGAACCATATGCAAAACACCTATGCATGTGGCATGTGAGTACATATCAATGGTGGTTGTCAAAGTTCAAAAATCGCGAACTGGCCACGTTTCATGGACCAACCAAATAACACAAGTGCGTTTGCACTTCATGTCAGTTCTAGGGAGCTCATATGTCGCGCCTTATGCGCCACTTGGAGGAACCGGCGCTAACGCGCTCCTGTCCGTGGGCCGGCTCATGTAGAAGTGAGAGCTCGATCACTCCCCCACCCCTTCCCCGGTTGCTCGATCGTATTTTGATTGGTCGTGATTGACTTTTTAAAAAATACGAAAATTTTAGATAAACAAGAAAACCAAAATAATAAAAATGTGTCAATTTAGAAATGTTCACAAACTTCTAAAAAGTACAAATCTGAAAAACCATCAATTTTAAAAAATTGGAAAAAGTCCATCGAATTTGAAATAATATATCAAATTGGAAAAAGTTCATTGATTTAGAAAAATTTCATGAAATATCACAAAATATTATGGAACTTGAAAGTAGATCATCGATTTTAAAAAAAGTACATGAATTTAGAAAAAGAAAAGAAAATAATAAACAGAAGAAAACCAACCTAAACAAAACCCACAATAGAAAGAAAACCACAATAGGTTTACGTTTATTTATTTGAAGTGATGATGTAAAATAACATTAGGAAAGTATGGTTACCACGGCTGTACATAACCTGCGAGGTGTGGTGTTCGGTTCAAATCCTGGTGCTCGCATTATTCCTGGATTTATTTCAGGATTTCCGACGATGCGCTTTCAGTGGAAGGAGACGTTCCCGTCGACGACGAGGCGACTACGATGACTTCGTAAATCTCAAGATGATATGCCGGCTCAATCTCTCGGAGGTGCTCATAGGGGTAGGGTGTGCGTGTGTGCGTTCATAGGGATGAGTGTATGCGCGTGTATATGAGCGCTTGTGTCTGTACTGATGCTCAAAAAAAAGTCTCCACGTACGAATTTTTTGAAGGTTTGACACAAAGAAAGAAAAAAGTGGAAGATGCGCCGACCCAACGTGGAGCGGGTGTGTGTCTGTTTGCACGTATCAAATAAACGGGCGCCTTCAGCACCGTTTAGGAAATGCCCTAGTTCTTATATGTGCTAAGAGCATTTCTAGCGGGCCCTTTAAAACTACAAACTGTAAAACTAAGATAAGGGTCGGAAAAAGGCATTTTAAGGGTGTCGTGGAATAGTCATGGCAGATGTCCTCGTGAAAGAACTTAGTCGTAGAGCCATCGCAACTAGGTTAGCTTAAAGGGGTTAAATAGGACAAATGACACAAGAGTCTATACTGATTCGGCCCCTTGCGGTGAAGCTAAAGGCCTAATCCAGTTTGAGGTGGTATTGCTTATGTCTCGATTACCAGGGAGCGAATCCGCTTGACCTAACTTTCGATATGTTGTTTCTTGCCCTGAACCGCCACCGGGTCGTCCCTTTATATATACAGGTTGACGCCCAGCGACTCATGGAGTCCCGTCCGGCTCATAGACAACGTGTCCGGCGCGGTGACTATCTTTACATGCCTTACAATACAAGTCTTACATATGTGGCGGTTTACCCCTACAGGCCTTAAGTCGCCCTTGGGCCTTGTGCCTTTAGCTGTTAACCGCTACCTTCAATATCCTTGTGGGCTTCACATTAAGAATCATCACAAGTATAACCCGGCCCCTCCAGGGAGGGTCATACCTAGTAGTTATATCCCCAATATTAGGCCCTGGGTTGATTTGAACTTGTTCATGTCAATCTTCAACGCTTAGGAAAGAATCTTCCCTTCTCACTTGTGCGAGAACTCATAACCCGCCATGACGTCATCTCCTGGGATTGCGGTAACCCGCCATGACGTCACCTGTCATTAAATTGCATAATATCTGATATATCTCAACGATCTTTGTCTTAATAGCCTTCCCGAGAATCAAGGCGTCCGAGCAGCTAGATAACCATTTTTTTGGCCTCCTCTTTTTTCGCGCCCATCTGTTACCTTTCCTTATAAATAGGGTCGAGCGGCCCCTTCTCATTCTCTCCCCTTTCCTTCGTCTTCCTCCTCTCGTGACTCTCCTGCCGCTCGAGCTCCACCGCTGCCGCAAGGCACACCATCGTCCTCGTCCTTGGCCGCCGCATCAACCTGAACGGACCAGAGAACGACAACGCTCCTCCACAGCTCTTCTTCCTCTGTAAGTACTCACCCTTGTACGCTCTAGATCTGCACTAGGGTTTTGGATGTTCTTTGTGTTCTTCGTGGTTCTTCAACTGTAGCACCCTTTGATCTGGAAACGGCATAAAGCTCGCGTGGTAGTAGTTTTGCTTTTGTCTTCAATGCCAGCAGACCCTTTTTCCTTGAAAAGAGATCTCCTTAGAGCTTATGAACTCCCCTGCACTGCTCTTAGGTCTCTTTTTCTGAACTGCCACTGATCCAGAATAATAATTTCAATCTGTGAAACCTGTTTGTACGGTACTTAGCAAAAAATTGCTTCTGATAGATCCACCTGGTCATGGCGGCTTATATTACCAGTTGTAGTTAGTTTCAACGCTCAACAGATTTCTCCTTTGATAGACATCAAACTGCTCATGGCGGCTTACATTACCCGCTGTAACTAGTCATATACCATTAGGCCCCCTTTTAAGCCGCCATTCTGAATAGGTATTGCAAAGCTTTTCCTCCAGCTTAATTTAAACCGGCAAACTTGTTCTTTTTCCTTTTAGGCTTCCTTCTTCACCATGCCACCCAAAACAACCACTTCTTGTAACTGGGTTCCCTCTATAGTCACGGAAAACACTCTTCAGGACTTTGTGAGAACTGCCTACTTGCCTAAGAAATCAGTCATGCATTACCATGCCCCCAAGCCGGAAGAAGAGAAACCTCAGCCAAAGGTAGGTGAAGTCATTGTTTTCACTGATCATATGAACCGGGGCTTCTCACCGCCCGACTCTAAGTTCTTCCGGGATGTTCTGCACTTTTTCAACCTTCATCCTCAAGACATCGGACCCAACTCTATGTCAAATATATGCAATTTCCAAGTGTTCTATGAGGTGTACCTTCAAGAGGAGCTCGGTGTGGAACTATTCAGAGAGTACTTCTATTTGAACCGCCATAACGAGTACTCCAACGGACCCAGTTTGGAGCTAGGTGGGATCTCAATCCAACGATGAAGAGATGCTATTTTCCCTTATGCGCACTTGCCGAGTCATCCCAAGGATTGGAACCGGACATGGTTCTACTGCAAGGATACCTCTCCGGCTGATGAGAACGGACTGCCCGGCTTTCGCGCCCTATGTCTCGAATCAAATCATCCTCTCCCTGACAAGTTGACAGTTGTTGAACGCAAAAGACTCGCCCCTACCATTGCCAAGGTTAAGGATCTGTTGGGAAATGGCATAACCGGTATTGATTTGGTCCGGTGTTGGGTTGCATGGCGGGTCATTCCCTTGAGCCGCCGCTCCAGCTTAATGTGTACCTACACGGGTGAGAAAAAAGATCCACTGCATCGGAGCTCCGTGGACTTAACTGACGAAGCCATCAACGAGATGATGAAATCCCTTCTTCATGAAAGCCCAGTAGATTGCAGCAAGGTGGGCCTAAGCCCTTTCTGCGCAGCTAACCCAGCTCCAGGAGTAAGTCGCCAAACTTAGTTATTTTGCCTTCATCTTTAACATTTTGTTTAATTCAACTTTGATGACTTTCACAAGCTGATAATGACTTTTAGAAGAAAGAATATGACCATGAAGTTGCGAAAAGAGCCAGGAAGGCCAAGAAAACCGCCAAGAGAACCACCAAGAAGAAGGGAGGAAAGCCCAGCGCTGCTGAGCTGCTTGAGTTGGACGACACCTCTGAGTCGGAGGTGGCCCTTTACTCTCTTGGCTCCTTTTTCAATCATCTTATTGACATTGACTATCATCAGGATGACACGGGGACCAGTCAAGCTCTTGAAGAAGAGGTAACTATCATTTCATCCGACTCCGAGCCTTTGCCAAGACAGAAATTCTGAAGAGTAACCCAGAAAGTAAGATTTTCACACCCCTTAGCTCATCTGGATCCTCACTTTCTTTTGAAGCAACAGTAGCATGAGAGCCGGCGACAGACTCGGACAAGCAGGGATGAAGAATTATCCTCCGGCTTACTGAACACTCCGAGGAAGCGTCGAAATGAGGTCACCCCCAACTTAAACTCTTTTTATCCTTTGGCGGGTCTCATCCGCCAACCACTCAATTCTTTCGACTCAAATTATCAGGAAACATCTCGTTCCTCTTCCGACGACTCAACTCAATCGCATCTGCCGGCTTTCAAGACTGCTCCTGGGTAATAATAATTACTTACTTTCCCATTACGCTCCTTGATACTTATACTGACCTCTCATGACTTATGCAGTGGAAAAGCCAAGCCCAGCAAGAAAGCAAGGGTGAATAAGTCGGTTGAAGACCCAAACATGAGTGAACTGGAGCAACAAACGGCAGCACCTAAAGACTCAGTTCCTCCACCACCAGAGCCGGTTCTTAATGACCCGCCAGTGACTTCTGACCCTCCTATGGAGCAAGCCAACATTGACCCTTTGAATTTTGAAGCATCCAGTCCATTGAAGACAGTGATACTCAAGATGATGATGTGGTTATCACCAACACCGGCTTTAGAGAGTCGAGAAGGCCTACTGTCCTGGCCAAGCATTCTTCCAAGGAGGAGCATGTTGATCAGCGCAGAGTGAGATTTGATGTTGCCAATTACTCTTAGCTAAGCATTGGTGAAATATACTTCGGCTTTCTCAGTCAAATACACCACAGCCGTGAACTTGAAGTTGACATGGTGAAACAAATGCACCAAAAAGTTGAGGTATGAGCTCCTCCATTATTGAGTTATGCACATCTTGCCAGCCCCCAAGTCTACTGTTTATGATGAATATGTTGTAGACTTAGATTGACTATGAGCATAAATAATATCCTTTGATAGAATCCTTTTAAAGTTTGGCTTAAAACATCTAGCTTGAAGTGTAGCTGTAATGGTTAACACTGAATCCATAGCCCCCAAGGGCCGGCTTAATCAGCATGAATGAGCTGGTCCTTCATACTCTTGGAAGTAGTACTTACTTGTATAGTTCTCATGAGCCGGCTGTGGCCGTTTGTCATACGCATTAGTCTCCAAGTACCAAGTACTCTTGATCACAAAGTGCTTGGGACTTAGCATATAAACCATTGCATGAATAATTTGTTCAATGGACATTAGCCCCCAAGTGTTAAGTGTTGTTGCTTGCAAAAGGCTTGGGACTCATGTTGTTAACAAAATTATGATTTTTGAACCGGTGTATGTACAGACCACCGCTGCTGAACTTCAATCAGAGCTGTCTGATTTGAAGAGTCGCCTGGAGCTACAAGAAACTGAGACCCGGAACACGCTCAAAGTTCGAATTCAGCGTGACTGAAGCAAAAAAACTGAAGACCGACTTTGAAGTTGAGAAAAGCGCTCGGGCTAAAGAAAAGATTGCTTTGACCCAACGAGCTGAAAAGGCGGAGGCGGCTCTTGAGGAGGTGACAACTGAACTTTCCGACTTAAAACGCCATGTGTCTCAGATGGTTTTAGCTATCTTTGGTAAATTGCCTTAAGATTGTCAAGTTTGAATATCTTCCTTGATGATATGAACTGCTTTTAACCCATCCATGATTATTATGCAGGCCCCAGGAGCACCAATCTCAACCAAGACATGCTTGTGAAGCTGAACGGGGTTTACACGCTAGTGGAGCAACTTTATACTGGGGCTCAGCGTGCATTGGCTACAATCTCTCCATCTAACCAAGCACCTACACTCTTAGTTGAGGTCTTGAGGAAGCTTTCTGTGCCGCCTCAGAGGTTTAGTGAGATGAAGCGATCATCTGCGAGCGAGAGCTGTAACAGCTTTAAGCCGGGCCAAAGCTTGGCTGCCAGAGCTAGACCCGCTCGATATATCTACTGGGTACCCGAGCTTGAAAGAAGATGGCACCCCGTTTGACAAGAAAGACTTTGCCGCCTGTGTGAAGGACATGCGTCCCCTGGCTAGCCTGATCGCTAAATGAAACCGACCTGTCCAGATATCAGCCGACCTATGACTTGGAAAATCAGAAGATGCGACGCCGTCTTACAAAGTGCATGATCTGATACCTCCAATTCGTAAGCACACTTTTGCTCCTGAAGTTGACCGGGCCGAGCTCATTGATGATGAAGCTGAATTCCAAGCTTTAAATGGCATTGACTGGTCATCACCAACCTTCCAGGAAATAGAACATGACGAAGAAGCAGAGAGGGGTGATCCAGAAGCTTCAGGCCATCAGAGTCAGGAAGATTGATCCGCTGGATGGTTCATATTTGCGACCTTCTGAAAAATAGTTAATCATTTAGACTCGTGGAGTCATGTAATAGGGTAGAAATAACTTTGCTCTGCCATGCCATCGTACACGTTTTGTTTTGTGCTCAACACTATTAAGCCACCTCTTTATAATTATCCTCTTTATACTTGTCATGATGTTGATTGGTGCAAAAGAAAAATTTGATGTATCCTGCACACAAGTAAATCACAAGAGCCCTTGGTGGTTCACCGCAGGGCGGGTCATAATATCTCACATATAACCAATTGATATGTTAAAATAGTCATAGATAGGGCTGGTGTTAACCAGAACATAAACATGATGATAAAAACAATATCATACCTGTGATACTGAATTATACTGCCGGCTTATGATATCTGTGTTGTAAGGGTGATAACCCAGGCTATAGAAGCCAATACTCCCAAGCATGATCATTGTCATATACTGGCGACTTATCGTCCAAAGCCAGGCTGGGTTAATGTATGCCATATGCATGCTTACGATATGAGCAAGAGAGATAAAGAAAACCCCGAAAAAACTATTCAAAAACTCAATTCAGAAAGAAATAAAACACGAGGCTATGCTTCGAATACGAGCAGGAAGCCGGACCAAAAGGGTTAATGGCTGTGATTCGAATACGATAAGGAAGCCCCCCAAGTGGTTTGTGACATTGCGCCGATCAAAGGGGTACCGACAGCTATGATTCGAATACGATCAGGAAGCCCCCAATGACCAAAGTATTTAATGACTCTGATTTGAATATGATCAGTAAGCCGGACCAAAAGGGCTTAAGCTATGATTCAAATACAATGAAGCCCCCTAATGATCAAAATGTTTAACGGCTATGATGCGAATACGATCAGGAAGCTGGACCAAAGGGGTTAGTAGCTATGATTCGAATACAATCAAGCCCCCAATGATCAAAATGTTTAATGACTCTGATTCGAATACGACCAGTAAGCCGGACCAAAAGGGGTTAAGCTATGATTCGAATACGATCAAGCCCCCTAATGATCAAAATGTTTAACGGCTATGATTCGAATACGACCAGGAAGCCGGACCAAATGGGTTAATATCTATGATTCGAATACGATCAAGCCCCCAATGATCATGATGTTTATGATAAAGAAGACTCATTATTCTTGAAGATGAAATGACAGAGGCCCTTCTTTATTATAATCATCATAATATATACATCGTCAAAATATGTAAATCATAAGAGTCGGTGGCTCAATTGTAGTAAGGCCGAAGATGAGCAATATTCCACGACCAACGGGTCTCCTCCTCTGACTTGCGTGAGTCCTTATGCTCTTGAACATCGATAAGGTAGTATGACCCATTGTTCAAGTTCCTGCTGACCACAAAGGGTCCTTCCCAAGGTGGGGATAACTTGTGCACATCAGTTTGATCCTGGACGAGTCGGAGCACCAAATCACCTTCCTGAAAGGTTCTGGACTTAACCCGGTGGCTGTGGTAATGGTGCAGATCCTGTTGGTAAATCGCCGAGCGGGCTGCCGCAAGGTCACGCCTCTCATCTAACAGGTCAAGTGCATCCTGGCGTGCTTGTTCATTATCAACTTCCACGTAAGCCGCCACACGGGGCGAGTCATGAGGGATGTCACTAGGGAGAACCGCCTCTGCTCCGTAAACCATGAAGAAAAGCGTGTAACCCGTAGATCTGTTGGGGGTAGTATTGATACTCCATATCACGGAAGGTAACTCCTCCACCCAACAACCCGGCGTCCTCTGCAAAGGAACCATAAGCCTGGGTTTGATACCTTTCAAAATTTCTTGATTGGCTCGTTCAGCTTGACCATTGGATTGGGGGTGAGCTATTGATGAGACGTCATGTTGTATATGCTCACGTTGAAAAAATTCTTCCATAGCACCTTTGGGCATATTAGTGCCATTATCAGTTATAATGCTGTGGGGAAAGCCAAAGCGAAAAATCACCTTTTTGATGAATTGAACCGCCATTGCCGTGTCACACTTACTGACTGGCTCTGCTTCGACCCACTTTGTGAATTTGTCAACCGCCACCAAAAGGTGGGTCTTTTTATCCTTGGACGTTTTAAAAGGCCCAACCATATCGAGCCCCCAGACTGCAAACGGCCAAGTAATTGGAATCATCCTCAATTCTTGAGCCGACACATGAGCTCGCCGTGAGAATTTCTGACAACTGTCACATTTACTGACCAAATCCTCTGCATAAGCATGAGCCGTCAGCCAATAAAACCCATGGCGAAAGGCTTTGGCCACAAGGGACTTTGAACCGGCATGATGACCACAATCTCCTTCATGAATCTCACGAAGAATCTCATGGCCTTCATCAGGAGAAACACAACACTGAAACGCCCCAGTGACACTGCGATGGTGTAACTCACCATTGGCAATTGTCATTGACTTAGACCGCCGGGTTATCTGCCTGGCCAAAGTTTCATCCTCAGGTAACTCGCCCCCGGTCATGTAAGCCAAATATGGTACTATCCAATCTGGGATAGCGTGAAGAGCCACCACCAACTGTGCTTCTGGGTCGGGAATAGCCAGATCTTCCTCTGTAGGCAATTTGACAGAAGGGTTATGAAGAATGTCCAAGAAGGTGTTAGGTGGGACCGGCTTACGCTGAGACCCCAGCCAGCTTAAGGCGTCTGTCGCTTCATTTTTCTTACGATCAATGTGTTCCACCTGATAACCCTTGAAGTGTCCGGCAATAGCGTTAACCTCACGGCGATAAGCCGCCATGAGTGGGTCCTTAGAATCCCATGTGCCTGAGACTTGTTGAGCCACCAAGTCCTAGTCGCCGAAACATCTCACCCGGCTTAAGTTCATCTCCTTAGCCATATGAAGACCATGGAGCAAGGCTTCATACTTAGCTACATTGTTAGTACAGGGAAACATCAACCTTAGAACATAACAAAACTTGTCACCTCGAGGGGAAGCTAAGACAACTCCAGCCCCCTAGCCCTCCAATTGCCTGGACCCGTCGAAGTGAATAGTCCAATATGTGTTATCTGGCTTCTCGTCAGGCATCTACAGCTCTGTCCTGTCGTTGATGAAATCCACTAGTGCTTGAGACTTGATGGCAGTGCGAGGCATATATTTCAAACCATGAGGCCCAAGCTCAATGGCCCACATGGCGACCTGCCCTGTGGCTTCTTTGTTTTGAATAATATCCCCTAAGGGAGCAGAACTAACCACAGTGATGGGATGAACCAGAAAATATTGCTTAAGCTTCCGGCTGGCCATGAACACCCCGTAAACGAGCTTCTTCCAATGTGGATACCTCTGTTTGTACTCAATAAGCACTTTGCTGGTATAATAAACCGGCCGTTGTACCGGATATTCCTTGCCTGCTTCCTTCCATTCCACCACAACAGCTACACTGACAGCACGGGCGTTAGCAGCCACATATAATAATAACGACTCTTTATCAATAGGAGCAGCAAGGACTTGCGGCTCAGCTAGTTGTTTCTTCAAGGCTTCAAACGCGTCGTTAGCAGCATCACTCCAGACAAAATCATCTGTTTTCTTCATCATCTGGTACAATGGTATGGCCTTCTCACCCAACCGGCTTACGAACCGGCTTAAGGCAGCAATACGACCCGCCATACGCTGAACATCATTGATACACGACGGCTTTGCCAAGAAGGTAATGGCCTTGATCTTTTCCGGGTTAGCCTCAATGCCTCTGTTAGAAACCAGAAACCCCAAAAGCTTGCTTGCTGGCACACCAAAGACACACTTCGCCGGGTTAAGCATCATATTGTAGACCCGGAGATTGTCAAAGGTCTCCCTCAAATCATCTATCAAAGTTTCCTTCTTTCTGGATTTCATCACAATATCATCCACATAAGCATGAACATTGCGCCCAATCTGATTGTGAAGACAATTCTGCACACATCGCTGGTAAGTCGCCTAGGCACTCTTGAGCCCAAAAGGCATAGACACACAGCAGAAGGCTCCAAAGGGAGTAATAAAAGTTGTCTTTTCCTGGTCCTTAACTGCCATCTTGATCTAATGATAACCAGAATAAGCATCCAAAAAACTCAAACTCTCACAACCCGTCGTAGCATCAATTATTTGATAAATACGAGGAAGAGCAAAAGGATCAGCTGGACAAGCCTTGTTTAAGTCCGTGTAATCCACACACATACGCCAAGTGCCATTCTTCTTTAGCATCAACACCGGATTAGCCAACCACTCAGGATGAAAGACTTCCATAATGAATCCAGCTGCCAAGAGCCTGGCCACCTCTTCGCCAATGGCCTTACGCCTCTCCTCGTTTAAGCGACGAAGGAATTTCTTGACCAGCTTAAATTTCGGGTCAATATTAAGAGTGTCCTCAGCGAGTTCCCTTGGTACACCCGACATGTCAGAAGGTTTCCATGCAAAGATGTCCCGGTTCTCACGGATGAACCCGATGAGTGCGCTTTCCTATTTAGGATCCAGATTAGCACTAATACTGAACTGCTTGGATGAGTCACCAGAACGAAGTCAACTAGCTTAGTATCATCGGCCGGCTTAAACTTTAAAACCGGATCATGCTCTGTAGTTGGCTTTTTCAAAGATGTCATATCCGCTGTTATCCTTGTAAAATTTCAATTCCTCTGCTGCACAGATAGACTCAGCATACGCAACATCACCTTCTTCACACTCGAAAGCTATCTTCCAACTCCAATGCACTGCGATGGTCCCTTTGTAACCCAACATCTTGAGCTGTAGATAAACATAACACGGTCGTGCCATGAATTTGGCATAAGCCGGCAGTCCAAACAGAGCGTGGTATGGGCTCATGATCTTGACTACTTCAAAAGTCAACTTCTCAGCCCTGGAATCATGCGCATCTCCAAAGGCCACTTCCAGCTCAATCTTGCCTACAGGGTATGCCGACTTACCAGGCACCACTCCATGGAAAACAGTATTGGATGTCTTAAGATTTTTATCAGTTAACCCCATGCGATGGAAAGTCTCATAATAAAGAATATTAATGCTACTACCTCCATCCATGAGTACCTTAGTGAATTTGTATCCACCAACTTGAGGCGCCACCACCAAAGCTAAGTGACCCGGATTATCAACCCGGGGTGGGTGATCCGCTCGACTCCACATTATAGGCTGCTCATACCATCATAAGTAATGAGGAACGGCCGGTTCAATGGCGTTCACAACCCTCTTATGAAGCTTCTGGTCCCGCTTGCACAAACTTGTGTTAAACACATGATGATGTCCACTATTCAACTGCTTTGGATGACTCTGATATCCAGATTGCTGCTGCTGCTGACCCCCCTGGCCAGATTGTTGATTGTAACCACCTTGATTACCTTGATTAAAACCGCCCTGATTACCTTGATTATAACCACCCTGATTACTTTGGTGGCCCTGGAAACCAGAATTAGAACCGCCACCTCCATAACCCGGGCCGTGAGGACCGCCGCCATCGGAACCTGAGTCGTCGCCCGGCCCATTATTGATGTGAAACGAGTTAGAATTTTTGAAAGCCCTCATAATTGAACAATATTTCCAAAGGTGAGTAGCTGGTTTCTCCTGCGTGCCATGTTTTGGACATGGTTCATTCAGCAACTGCTCAAGAGTAGGACTTGATCCACCGGCCCAAGGAGGCGGCCTCCCCTTACGATGCTGATTATTTCTCTGTGCATTGGTGTTAGCCACAAACTCTGAGTTACCATCAGCCTTGCATTTACCGTTGACCCCCTGATTCGCCGGGTTATGCTGCGAACCCTTGGTGTTGCCATTCATCTTTCCCTTTCCCGGCTTGTCATCATCAGACTAGGGGTCCTTGGTACTATAAGAGTCAGCATATTTGATTAGATCCGCCATCAGCTGCCCCATATAATTACAATCGCACTCGAGCCGCCCCAGCTTCTGCTTAAGAGGCAAAAAAATGACAATTTTTCTCCAACATTAAGACTGCAGAGCCGACATTCATGTTATCGGATGAATGTATGATAGCTTTGACCCGGCGTACCCAATGGGTTGTTGATTCACCCTCCTCTTGGGTGCAAGTAGCCAAGTCCACAATCGACATGGGCTGTTTGCACATATCTTTAAAGTTCTGAATAAATCGGGCCTTTAGCTCAGCCCATGACCCGACGGAATTAGCTGGCAGCCCCTTTAACCAAGTACGGGCCGTTCCATCCAACATCATGGTGAAGTACTTAGCGCAAGCGGCATCACTGACCTCCAACAGTTCCATGGCCATCTCATAACTTTCAATCCACGCCTTAGGGGGTAAGTCGGCTGTGTAATTAGGCACCTTACGAGGTCCTTTGAAATCCTTGGGCAAATGCTCATTACGTAGAGGCAGCACTAAATAGGCTACACCTGTAGATATAGAGGTCAGGCCTGCCTCGACCGAAGTCGTTGGATAAACCGGAAGGGGTTGTTGAGCCGCCCGCTGAGTCGCCTGCTCAGCCTCTTGACGCACTATGTCCTGATCGACCAAATTATGAGCTCCATCACGCTCTAGGTCACGTCTACCTCCGATTTATGAGGCTAGAAACCTCTTCCACACGCATGGTGCGGGGACCGGTAACCCGCCGGAGATAAACCGGGCTGCGGCACCCGGGGTTGGGACGCCGATTCAACCACGCGTGACGGAACCCCCTCGTTTGAATACCGCTCCGCCTCAGCATGTACCGACACCATCGGGTCATTATTCCAATCCTTTGGAGAACATGATCGCTGCGGCGGCACGATTGGCGGCTCTCCCGGTGGATGGCAATTCTCCAGTGGCGGTTGAAACACGAAGGGTCAGAGAACTTCTTCAGACAACATTGGCGCAGCAGGAGGCATATTCTTACAATCGGGACATGATTCACTCAACCCCTCGCCCAAGCCGGAGTTATAGCAGGCACATGGACTCACCAGCCGTTTCAAGTAACACCCAGCTCCATCACGCGCCATGACCAAATTATGCTGCTTCGGTTGAAGATTTGCCCAGGCTGCATACCAGCCATGAAGATCCCAACTCTGTTTGGCGGCTCATAGGGGTCCAGAATACTGTCGCCATCGGAATAGCCCCCAAGCCCACCATCTTGCAGTTGATACAATGAAGTAGTCTCGCCCGTGGATGACTCACCATCAGAGTAGATGGCCGTCTCACTGCCAGACATAGATCCTTCATCAAATTCCGCTCCATGGATGCATCCCACGAAGGCATGTTTCATTGTGGGCTGAGCTTGGGCGGGTCTCGCACGCTGAGCCGTCTCGATGATGGCGGTGCAGATGTTCGGCTCAGGGCCCGGCTCGCCAATCTTGCTGATGAAGATGTGGATTCCGCTGAAGGAGACCCGGTACCCGTACTCAATTGAGCCGACCTCGGGGCCCCAGCCTGCATCGTCGATGTAGAGCTTGCCACGATGACTCTTGGTCATCCGGCCCACAACGTATCCCTTGATACCTCTGAAGCTACCCTTCAAGAACTCAAAACCATCGTGCGCTGGCCCCACGGTGGGCACCAACTGTCATGGAATAGTCACGGCAGATGTTCTCGTGAAAGAACTTAGTCCTAGAGCCATCGCAACTAGGTTAGCTTAAAGGGGTTAAACGGGACAAAGGACACATGAGTTTATACTGGTTCGTCCCCTTGTGGTGAAGGTAAAGGCCTAATCCAGTTTGAGGTGGTATTGCTTATGTCTCGATTACCAGGGAGCGAATCCGCTTGACCTAGCTTTTGATCTGTTGTTTCTTGCCCTGGACCGCCGCCGGGTCGTCCCTTTATATACACAGGTTGACGCCCAGCGGCTCATGGAGTACCGACCGGCTCATAGATAACGTGTCCGGCTCGGTGACTATCTTTACATGCCTTACAATACAAGTCTTACATATGTGGCGGTTTACCCCTACAGGCCTTAAGTCGCCCTTGGTCCTTGGGCCTTTAGCTGTTAACCGCTACCTTCAATATCCTCGTGGGCTTCACATTATTAATCGTCATAGGTATAATCCAGCCCCTCCTGGGCGGGTCATACCTAGTAGTTATATCCCCAACAAAGGGTCCATCTTAGCTATGCCCAAACAAATAATGTAAAAACAAACTGTAAAATTGGGATAAGGTCTTCTTCCTCAAGCCCAGCTGGCACCGCCCCTTCCCCCAGCCGGTGATGCCGGTCGCGCCTAGCCCCATCGGTCACGCTTCATTGGCCGCCGACCACGCCTCGTCCCTGCCAGCCAGGTCCTATCACCATGCCGGCCGCGCCACGCCCAACCAGCCGTGCCCCGTCACCCGCCGACTGCGCCCTGCTCCGTTGCCAGGTGAGTCATACCCCTTTGCCAACCGCGTCGAAAGGATTCCGGCGGCCAGGTTCGGCTTGGATGAGGTCACGGGAGGTCACGGCGAGATCGAGCTCGTCCAATTCGAACTGGCGGCGATTGATTCCGGCGTCCAGCGGCCTTTCCAGGTGCACGGTGACGAATTCCAGCGAGTTTCGAGCAAATTCCGGCAAAATCCGCAGCGCGTGTTTGCTTCGATGAGGTTTGACCAGTATATGGCTCCCCCTCAGTTCGACCTTCTAACTTTCAAAAATAAGGGTCTCGGGTGTGAATTTTCTGTGCCCTTTAAATTTTTTGCGTGTTGGACCATTTTTACAGTTTCTGTTCTAGACAATTTTTTAGACCAAAAACTTAAAACACAAAAATTATAAGGGTTTGATCAGTTTTAAGGGTCTGTTAAAGATGCTCTAAAGTCACTCAGGCCTACAAATCCCAAAGAGTTCGGTCCATGCACCGAGCGCAGGACCGAAAACAAAAGCGGTAAGACATCGAGACACGAGAGCAACTGGTTAACGAGCGCTCCTTCGGGAGCCTCGCAACCATCAGCGCCACTTGGCGCGCTCTCAGCCATTCGCCACGTGTCGCGCTCCCTCCGATTTTTTTTTATTTTTCCGTACGCGTTTTCGGCTTTTTAAACCGTCTTTTTCCGGGGGGTTTTGATGTTGTGGTTTTCCACCGGTCTTCCTTAGCTTTTCGATCAAAAAAATTTAAAAAAAATCCGTGTAAAAACGTGTTTTTCCTTTCGCGAGAGTCGCCGTTTTGCTTTCGCGAGAGGCACGTGTTAGGGCAGATTTATCCCTAAGTGATTTTGGTGATTGATGACAGTGCATTTGCGGACTAATCATGTGCATTGAGCATTTTAGATATCTCATGTCTAGGTACAAGATGATTCGGTGCCCCTCGGAGCCTATTGAAGACGGTTGTTCTCTATGTTTATTTTTGGTGGATTTGAGTCGTAGGAAAGCTGTACTATTAAGAGGGGGTCTGCTTCGGAAAGGTTAGGGTGGAATCAACATGTACACATCTGTTCCTTTGCACCACCTTTTCTTCGCATCGATGGAGCACCGTCCGTTTATCCATATCTCTGCGATTTGAAGGCTACCAAATGCTAAAGCCACTGTGGCGTGCGGTAGTGTTGTTCAAGGGAGCAGTAGTACCGCAGGGGCGTGCAGTAGTACTATTCAAGAGAGCGGTAGTACCGATCCTGGTGAGTGGTAGTACCGCTGCCTCTAGTCCCGACGCTCACGCATGCGGTAGTAGGCGCGGATGTAATTTTTACTTCCGCCCCTTCACGATAGTACTGCTCCTGTGAGCGGTAGTATCTTACCGGATTTTTGCACAACTACAACCTCAGCGGAAGTAGTTACAGACGTAATTTATTACTTCCGTGCATTTCCAGCGCCAGTTGAGCCCTGCCTTACGGTAGTAGCGTAGGGGCACGCGGTAGTACCACTTTGGCGGTTCTACCGCTCATTGCCCTGTGCAACAGGTCCTCACCTGGTCACTACCGCACAAGCGGAGTACTGCACTGTGCAGTGGTAGTACCGCAACACTCTGTGGTAGTACCACAGCTTTGTGCGGTAGTACCACGTCGTGCGGGCTGAGAATGGGGATAACAGTTGGATCTTTCCCCCCACTATATAAAGGGGGTCTTCTTCCCCAAGAAGAACACCTCTTCCCTCCCCAAGCTCCATTGTTGCTCAAACCTCCATTTTCGCCTGATCTCTCTCCCTAGCCAATCAAACTTGTTGATTTTCTAGAGATTGGTTGAGAAGGCCCCGATCTACACTTCCACCAAGAGAAATTTGATTCCCCCCACTAATCCCTTGCGGATCTTGTTACTCCTGGGTGTTTGAGCACCCTAGATGGTTGAGGTCACCTTGGAGCCATATTCCATTGTGGTGAAGCTTCATGGTGTCGTTGGGAGCCTCCAATGAAGTTGTGGAGATAGCCCCAACCTTGTTTGTAAAGGTTCGGTCGCCGCCTTCAAGGGCACCAATAGTGGAATCACGACATCTCGCATTGTGTGAGGGCGTGAGGAGAATACGGTGGCCCTAGTGGCTTCTTGAGGAGCATTGTGCCTCCACACTGCTCCAACGAGACGTACTTCCTCTCAAAGGGAAGGAACTTCGGTAACACATCCTCGTCTCCACCGGCTCCATTCTTGGTGATCTCTTACCTTTACTTGTGAAAGCTTTCATTGTGGTGTATCCCTTGCTTGCTTGTGTGCTTGTTGTTGTTGCATCATATAGGTTGCTCACCTAGTTGCACATCTAGACAACCTACTTTGATGCTAAGTTTAATTTGGACAAGAAAAGCTAAAAAAATTTAGTTGCCTATTCACCCCCCTCTAGTCAACCATATCGATCCTTTCAATTGGTATTAGAGCCTCGTCTCTTTATTAAGGAATTTATCGTCCGAAGAGTATGGTTGGCACTGGAGACAAGGGGGAGGAGCACCCCGGTGTGAATCCGTCTTCATCTATGGCCAATGGGGGATCCTCTGTCTCTCGTGAGGAGTTCAATGTGGCTTTGGACACATTGAAAACCTCCATGACGACTGAGGTTAAAGGCATGTATAAGGAGTTTCTTGATGGCCTTAAATTATCCACCGAACCATTGGAAGTGGTTGATCCAACTAACAAGGTGGCGGATGCTAACTCCAAAAAGGGGGACGCTAGTAGTGAGAAAGTTCCTTTGCCTAGTGGTAGGAGTGGGAGTGACATCTTTGCCCATGTTGAACCTCCCCTTACCTATGGAGGACCGGTTCCCTCCACGCATATGAATCATGTTGGTCCTCTTCCTAAGCTTGTGAAAAATGAGGATTTTGCCGCTTGGGTGTATCACTTTATATGTCATTTAAATCATAGTTCTACTAATCTTTGGAGAATTATTGAGCAAGGTTTCTACCGGCACGATCCAAGCAACTTCACTCCTAGAGAAGCCATAGATCATCAGTTCAACGAATCCTCTCTCTTCATTCTCCAAGAATCTATTCCTACCGAGATATTGCGCACCTCTGACCTTTCACCATGGCCAAGGAAGCATGGGAGCATGTTGTTTCCTTGTACAAGGGAATCACAAGCATTCGACGCTCAAACTTTGAAGTGGTGCGAGATGAAGCCGATGAGTTTGCCATGATTGAGGATGAAGAACCTCGAGAGCTTTATTGAAGATTAACTACTCTCGTGGTCTCACTCCGAGATCATGGGAGCAAGGATACAGATGACAATTGGATAAAGCGCAAGTTTCTCAAGGCCATGATGCCTTACCACAAGGCCATGTCCTCTGTCATCCGTCAAAGGCCAGACTTCCACGCCTTGTCCTCAAGTGAAGTGTTGGATGAGTTTGTTGCAATGAGGATCTTGGGCAAGACCACCGACAATGCGGTGTTGCGTGCTCAACGATGAAAGAAGCCCAGCCTTGCTTTGAAGGCCAAGGCTAGTGCAGAAGAAGAGGATGAAGAAGAAGAAGAGGGGAGTTGCCCCGAAGACACCAAAAATTCCTATCATGAGCTCATGGCTCTTGCTTCATGGCAATTTTGGGGCAACAAGAAGAACACAAGGCCCAACTTCAACAAGAACAACTCAAGTGGTGCCAAGGGCAAGCAACATGTGAGGACGTGCTATAATTGTGCCAATGTGAGTCTCTTTGTTGTGGATTGCCCGTATGAGAAGAGGGAAGACAATAGTGGCAAGCTTATCCAAAAATACAAGGCCAATTCTTTCCCCAACAAGAACAACTTCACCAAGAAGACTCCTCCCATGGGGTTGGTGGCACAAGGAGAGTACAATGAGGATGATGATGATGATGAAGATGGTGAGACGATTGCCATGGCCTCCGTTGCCATTACAACAACTCCACGGGTGTCCCTCTTCGATTCACCCAACGGAACATCACCGCTAAGTGCCTCATGGCTAAAGCCACCAACAAGGTAACCCCCAACATCAATACTACCATCACTACTAATCCTTCCTTAACGGATTGAATTGATGAAAGTGAGGGGGCGAAGGAGGAGGCGAATGAATCTAAGCCTTTCATGGGAAAGCTCAAAGGTAAAACCAAGAAGCACTTAGTTGCTCTCTTGGAACAACTTGGTGAAGCCAATGACATGATCGAGGCTCACGAAGAGACCATCTCTAAGATGGAAGGGAATAGTCATGACTATGTCGATGAGATATTGGATCTCTCTAATGCGCTTGAGGAAGAGCGTGGTCATCGTTTGGCTTTTGAGGAGTCACACAACTATGATCATGCTAAATTAAAGAAAGATCTTGATCATGCTCTTGTTGTCTCTCGTGTGCTCAATTCCGAGAAGGCCAAACTTGTGGTTGACCATGCTAGACTCAAGGAGGAGTTTGAACAACTTGGGAAGGCTCACAAGGCCTTGAAGAGTGTTCATGCTAGCCTCAAAGAGTCTCATGATCAACTCCAAGTGAGGCTAACCAAGGAGAAAGCCACATTTCCTCATATGGGTTTAATTGATAATGCAAATGCTACTAACCCGTGTTGTGAGCATGTGCATCTTGTGGAGGAGAATGCCAAGTTGAAGGAGGAACTTGAGAAAGGCCTTATGTCGTGCATACAGGCGAGAAGAACCTCAACGACCTTTTGAGCAATCAAAAGGAAGTTGTGGCCAAGGAGGGGATTGGGTTTGCACCTAAGTCAAAGAAGAAGAATAAGAATGACAAGACCAAACGACATCCTCCTCTCAAACAAACGTTTGTGAAGGAGGGAAATGGTACTCCGAAGGAGAATAATAACAATACAATGGGTGGTGGTGTCAAGAAGGGCAATCCCACTTGTCGTGGAATTGTCACGTCAGATGTCCTAAGAAACGGACTTCATCGTGGATCCATCGCAACTAGGAAGCTTGAAGGGGTTAATCGGGACAAGAGACACGAGGTTTATACTGGTTCGGCCCCTTACCGTGAAGGTAAAAGCCTACGATCCAGTTTTGAGTGGGATTGCTTATGTCTCGATCACCAGGGAGCAAATCGCTTGACCTAGCTCTCGAGTTGTTGTTACTTGACCTGAACCGCCGCCAGGTCGTCCCTTTATATATAGAGGTCGACGCCCAGTGGCTCTACAGAGTCCTGGCCGGCTTATAAACAGTATCCGGCTCGGTCTCTTAATATTTCTTGCCTTACAATACAAGTCATACCTATACGGCAGTTTATCACTACGGGCCTTAAGTCACCTCTCGGCCATGGGCCCTTACTAAGCCGTCATCTTCAACCTTGAGCTTTGGGCTTCAAGAATGCTTACAGGTATAACCCGTCCCCTCCCGGCGGGTCATACCAAATAGTTATATCCCCAACATTAGGCCCCAGATTGATTTGAACTGGTTCATGTCAGTCTTTGACACTTTAAGATAAGTCTTCTGCTCCTGGCTTATGAAATTTTCTGTAACCCGCCATGACGTCATCCTTCAAATTTGTGGTAACCCGCCATGATGTCACCTGTCATAACTGCATGTTTTGTCCAATATACCTCAACGGATCTCTGTCTTAATGACCATCCGGAAATCAAGGTGCCTTTGTGGCTAGATAACTATGTTTTTTCGGCCTCCTCGTTTTTCGCGCCCATTCAACAGGTTTTTCCTTATAAATAGACCCGACTAGGTCTTCTCTCATTCTTCGTTTCACATCTTCTTCCTCTCGCCCCCATCTGCCACTGGAGCTCCGCCGCCGTCGCCACTGCGCCCTCCGTCCTTCATCGAGCTTGGCCGCTGCATCGACCTGATCTTGACCAGAGAACGGCAGCGCTCCTCCTCCGCAGATCCTCCGCAGTAAGTTTTCCCCTTTCCGCGCCATAGATCTACATTAGGGTTAGTCGTGTTCCTCTGTACGGTCATAGTTCATCCAAGCTATTGCGTTTTTCCTTGCCACGGCTTCGCCTGATCCAAAAAACCCCATGGATCTGATGCGATTCGTGTTCCACATCCATTTTGATTAATAGTAGACCTCCTTTCCTTGTAAGAAAATCTCATTACAGCATATGAACTTCTCTGCGCCCTGTTTTTAGGTCTAGTAATTTTTCTTTTCTGAACCTTTGTTTGATCCAAACTAACTGCTGCAAATTGTGAAACATGTTTGTACAACACTTAGGAAAAATCCATATTCGGCTAGATTTATCCAGTCATGGCGACCCTGATCGCCGGCTTTAAGGAAGTAATGCTTAATCAATAATCTGAACCACCCAGTGCTGACGGCTTATAAAACCTATGGCGGCTTAAGTAACCAGGACGTAACTATCCTTATACCATTAGGCCCCTTCATAAGTCGCCATATTGCTATTCACAGTAATACTTTTATCCTGCCCGGCTTAAATTTGAACCGACCCCTTTACTTTGTCTTAGGCTTTCAAACAGAATGGCGCCCAAAGCACCTACCTCTTGCAACTAGGTGAAATCCATTGTCACTGTCAACACTTTGAATGACTTTGTGAAAACCGGCTATCTGCCGAAGAAAGAAATCATGCCTTATCGTGCTCCTGACCCGGATGAAGAATTTCCTCAACCCGAAGAGGGGGAGGTCATTGTTTTCACAGATCATATGAACCGAGGCTTCACTCCTCCTGGTTCAAAGTTCTTCAGAGATGTGCTGAAATTTTTTGACCTTCGCCCACAAGACATTGGACCCAATTCCGTGTCTAACATCTATAACTTCCAAGTATTCAGCGAACTTTATCTTGGTGAAGAGCCCAATTTACTGCTTTTCATAGAATTTTTCTATTTGAACCGCCAGACGGAATGTGCCAGCTGCCAGAGCTTGGAACTTGGCGGAGTTTCAATCCAACACCGCAGGGATGTGATCTTTCCCTATGCTAACCCGCCGAGCCATCCCAAAGATTGGAACATGAAATGGTTCTACTGCAAGGATACCTCTCCGGCTGACGAGAACCCTCTGCCCGGCTTTCGCGCCCTTCGTCTTGGTACCAATCATCCTCTGCCTGACAAGATTACTGCCACAGAGCATAAATCTCTTGCTCCTACCCTGGCTAAGATCAAGGCTCTGCTGGGGAACGGGTTGACTGGTATTGACGTGGTTCGGGTCTGGCTTGCCTGGGGAGTTATTCCGTTGAGCCGCACCGTCTTAATGTGCAAATATACCAGTGCCAAGGATGATCCCCTGCGCCATAGCCCTGACGACTTACCTGCTCATGTTGTTGATGACATGACCAAATCTCTTCTCAACGAGAGTCTGGCGGATTGTGGCATAGTGGGTCTAGCCCCTTTCTGCAAAGATAACTCGGCTCCAAAGGTAAACCATCCATATGAAATGTTTATTTTATTTTCTTAATGTTTCCTCCATACTCATGAATATGCTTTAATCCTTGCAGGTGGGTGATAAATTTTGGAAAGTTAAATATGATCATGAAGCTGCAAGAGAGCAAGAAAAAAAAAGAAAGCCGCCAGGAAAGAAGTTGTCAGAAAGAAGGGCAAGAAAGCTTCCACTTCTGAGCTGCTTCGGCTATCGGACTCTTCTGAGTCGGAGGTAGCCCTTGACACCCTTGGCTTATTTTTTAATCACCTTATTGACACTAATCATCAGCAGGAGGACACTGGGACAAGCCGTAGCAAGGCTGATGAGGTAACTATCCTTTCCTCCGACTCCGAGCCTTTGCCAAGGAGGAAAATCCGCAGGGTGACCCGGAAAGTAAGATTTTCTCATCCTCTAGCTCATCACGATCCTCAATTTCTTTTAAAGCGGCAAACTCATGAGAGCCGGAGGCAGACCCGGACCAACAAGGACGTGGAGCTATCCTCCGGCTTACCAAACACTCCAAGGAAATGCCGAAATGAGGTTACCTCTACTTTAAATACGTTTTACCCCTTGGCGGGTCTCTTTCGTCAACCACTCAATCCCTCTGACTCGGATTATCAAGATACTTCCCCTTCATCCGGCGAGTCACTGCAGTCCAATCTGCCAGCCTTCAAAACTTCTCCAGGGTATACTAACCCGCTCATCTTGTATTTATTTAAATCCCTTTCGCCTGTATTAATCTTTTATTTTGGCACAGTGGTCAAGGCAAACCCGACAAGAGGGTTTGGAAGAACAAACCAGCTGAAGACAGAGTTGTAACTGAGCCGGCTCCTGAAACAACCATGCCGGACTCAAATACTCATGAACCGCCATCTGAACCAGCGCAAGATGTGTCTCCTCCTTCTACGGACCTGCCCACTGACCAAGCTGCCAATGACTCAGAAAATCCCAAGCCTCCAAGCCCAATCCGGACAGATGATCCTTCCAATGCTGATATAGCAATCACTAGAACCGGCTATGCTGAGCCGGGGAAGCCAACTGTACTGGCTAAATGTCCTGCCAAGGAAGAACTTCTGGACCAACACCGAGTCAAGATGGATGTTGCTAATTATGCTCATATGAGCATTGGAGATATCTTTTCTGGCTTTATGAGTCAAGTGCACAACAACCGGGACCTCGAAGTTGACATGGTAAAGCAGATGCATCAAAAATTCGAGGTATAACCCGCTCCTTCTTGTTCATTATCCTTTAGTATGTTAGCCCCCAAGTCTGCTGCTTATGATGCTTATGCTATAGACTTAGAAACAACTGAACAACATAAAGAAAGAAAAAAAATCCGGCTTACCATGTAGTCCCCAAGGGGCGGCTTAACCAATATGGTTGAGCCGGTTCTTGATAAAAAATCCTTTTAGTTGTCTGAACAACAATATGCATTAGCCCCCAAGTGCCAAGTATTATTGCTTGCAAAATCCTTGGGACTTACTCGTATAAATCACCATCTGATGACCCGCCATAGAAAAGAAAAACTCTTCGGGACATTAGCCCCTAAGTGCCAAGTGTTATTGCTGGAAAAATGCTTGGGACTTTAATACTCCAGAAACAACTTACGTGATTTGAATTTTGCACTTGTATAGGCTACCACGAGTCAACTCGAGTCCGAGGTGACTAATCTAAAGAGCCGCCTTGAATTCCAAGAGACGGAACTTGTGAAGCCCAACACCAAGTTTGAATTCAGTGTTTCTGAACAGGAGAAACTGAAGAAAGAACTTGAAGTTGAAAAGAAAGCATGGGCGGATGAAAAGACCGCGTTGATAAACCGAGCTGAGAAAGCAAAAACGGCTCTGGAAGAAGTTACTGGTGAATTAGCTGGTCTAAAGCGCCATGTTTCACAAATAGTCTCAACCATCTTTGGTAAGTCACCTTGCCATTGTGTAAATATGTAAGTCGCGTAATGGATCATAGGCCTGGAACTAACTCTCTTGATTATGCTTATACAGGCCCCAGAAGCTCAAACTTGAACCAAAACATGCTGACAAAACTGAAGACAGTGTACACCTTGGTGGAAGAACTGTACACCGGGTCTCTACGTACCATTGCTTCGGTGGCTTTGTCCAATGAAATGCCAACCCTCCTAGCACATGTTTTGAGGAAGCTTTCATTTCTTCCGCAACGGATCAATGAACTGAGACGGTCAGCTGCAAGAGCCGGAGCGATAAATGCTTTAAGCCGGGCTAAAGCCTGGTTACCGGAACTAGACTCGGTGGACATTGACATTGGTTACCCAAGCCTGAAGGAAGACGGCACGCCGTTTGAAGACGCGGATTTTCTCGCCTGTGTCAAAGAGATACGCCCTGTGGCGACTTTGATAGCAAATGAAGTGGATCTTACCAAGTACCAGACGGGTTATGATGAAGAGAACCGAAGAATTCCAACGCATCAATACGATGTGACCAGTCTGATTCCTCCACCTCGTAAGCATACCTTTGCTCCTAAAGTTGACCCGGCCGGTCTTGTTGACGACGAATTTGAAGCCTTGAACAACATTAACTGGTCATCATCAACCTTCTAGGAAAAGGAGCAGGGCGCAGATGCGGAGAGGGCTAACCCGGACGCTTCCGGGCAATCCTGAAGGTGAACCTGTCATGGCGGCTCATACCTGGGGCAGAAAAAACAATGTGAACTATGTGGACTTAATGAGTCCTGTAATAGGATAGAGATAACGTTATTTTGTGGCCGTGCCATTGTGCACGTCGTTGATGCTTTGTTAAACCACCATGGTTATATCGATTCATGCATGACCAGGGTTCAAAAACTGTCCTTCAACAAACTGCAAAAGAATCCCTTGACATCGGACAACTAGGCAGGTCAAAAGGATTTAAAAACAATCATAGGTTAGCTTGTTGTAAAAAACACAACTATGATCTTATGCTTAAGACTTCTCAAATTTGCACCACCGGTTTATATGACCCGGTCAGTAAGGGTGATAACCCGATGTTTGGATACCTGATAATTTCAAAGGTACAATGATGCTTATGGATCTGCGACTCATCAATCAATATTGAGCCGAGTTACAGCAATCATACTTAAGTTGTAAGCCTCAGAAAAAATCTCAAGTCAAACAAGGGGGTGTCCAAAAAACAACTTAAATTGAAAGAGAAGGAAAAAAATGGCAAGGCTACTGATTTGAATACGATCAGTGAACTGTTCCAGAGGGGTTTAAGCTAGGAATCGAATACGATCATGTAGCCCACAATGGCTTTGGCATTGCACCGATCAATAGGGTACCGACAGCTGTGTTCTCTTTGGTTCGAATACGACCTATGTTTGAACAGGAAGCCCCCTAATGACCTTGAGAGTTTTTTAACGACTCTGATTCGAATACGATCAAAGTCGGTTCCCAAAGGGGTTAAGCTATGATTCCAATACGATCAAGAAGCCCCCAAGTGAGTCGCCAGTGTGCCAATCAAAAGGGTACCGACAACTATGTTCTCTTCGGTTCGAATACGACCTATGTTTGAACAGGAAGCCCTCTAGTGATCATAATTTTTTAACGGCTAGATTCGAATACGATCGTAAGCCGGATCAAACGGGTTAAGCTGGATCAAACATGATCAGCCCCCAAGTGATCATGTGAAAGAATAATGACAATGATAATGACAAATTTACCTTGGTGTGAGGGAAATAAGGATAGAGGTCCTGCTTTATTATTTATCATAATATATACATTGGAAAAAATATGTACATCAGGGGAGCCTATGGCTCAAGTATAGTATGGCCGAAGATGAGCAATATTCCACGGCCTCCGGGTCTCCTCCTCCGACTTACATGAGTCTTTGTGCTCTCGAACATCGATAAGGTAATATGACCCGTTATTCAAGTTCTTTCTAACCACAAAGGCTCCTTCCCAAGGTGGTGATAACTTGTGTGATGAGCCGGAGCACCAAATCACCTTCCTGAAAGGTTCTAGACTTAACACGGTAGTTGTGATATCAGCACAAGTCTTGCTGGTAAATCACCGAGCGAGCTGCTGCCAAGTCTCTCTGCTCATCTAACAGGTCGAGATCATTCTGACGCGCCTGTTCATTGTCTGCTTCAACATAAGCCGCCACACGAGGCGAGTCATGACGGATGTCAGAAGGGAGAACCGCGTCGGCTCCATAGACCATGAAGAAAGGTGTATAACCCGTAGATCTATTTGGAGTAGTGTTGATGCTCCATAACACAGAGGGTAACTCCTCAACCGAACACCTCGACGTCCGCTGTAGGGGGACCAAAAGCCGGGGCTTGATGCCTTTTAAGATCTCCTGATTGGCTCTCTCGGCTTGACCATTGGACTGAGGGTGAGCCACTGATGAAACATCAAGCCGGATATGCTCACGTTGACAGAATTCCTCCACGGCGCCTTTAGACAGATTAGTGCCATTGTAAGTTATGATGCTGTGTGGAAAGCCAAAGCGAAATATCACCTTCTTCATAAATTGAACTGCCGTGGCTGCATCACACTTACTGACAGGTTCTGCCTCAACCCACTTTGTGAACTTATCAACCGCCACCAAGAGGTGGATCTTTTTATCTTTGGACCTTTTTAAAGGCCCAACCATATCAAGCCCCCAGACTGCAAACGGCCAAGTAATTGGAATTATCCTCAATTCTTAAGCCGACACATGAGCCCGCCTTGAGAACTTCTGACAACCGTCACATTTACTGACCAGATCCTCCGCATTAGCATGAGCCGTCAGCCAATAAAACCCATGACGAAAGGCCTTGGCCACAAGGGATTTTGACCCGGCGTGATGACCACAATCCCCTTCATGGATCTCACGTAGAATTTCTTGGCCTTCTTCAGGGGAGATGCAACGCTAAAACGCCCCTGTAACACTGCAATGATGCAACTCGCCATTGACAATTGTCATTTATTTAGACCACCGGGTTATCTGCCTGGCCAATGTTTCATCCTCAGGTAACTTGCCCCGGGTCATATAAGCCAGGTATGGCACCGTCCAATCTGGAATGACATGAAGAGCCGCCACCAACTGTGCTTCAGGGTCAGGAACCGCCAAGTCCTCCTCTGTAGGTAACTTGACAGAAGGGTTATGCAGAACATCCAAAAAGGTGTTAGGCGGCACCGGTTTACGCTGAGAACCCACCCGGCTTAAAGCATCAGCCGCCTCGTTCTTTCTTCGGTCAATGTGTTCCACCTGATAACCCTTAAAGTATCCCGCAATTGCATCGACTTCACGGTGATAAGCCGCCATGAGAGGATCCTTAGAATCCCACTTGCCTGATACCTGCTGAGCCACTAGGTCTGAGTTGCCGAAGCATTGTACTCGGCTTAGGTTCATCTCCTTAGCCATCCGGAGACCATGGAGTAAGGCTTCATACTCGGCTGCGTTGTTAGTACAGGGAAACATCAACCGGAGCACATACCAAAATTTATCACCTCGAGGGGAAGTCAAAACAACTCCAGCTCCCGAGCCTTCCAATTGCCTGGACACGTCAAAATGAATTGTCCAATATGTGTTTTCTGGCTTTTCTTCAGGCATCTGCAGCTCTGTCCAATCGTTGATGAAATCGACCAGCGCTTGAGACTTGATAGCTGTGCGCGGCACATATTTTAAGCCATGAGGCCCAAGCTCAATGGCCCATTTGGCGACTCGTCCTATGGCCTCTCTGTTTTGAATGATATCCCCTAAAGGGGCAGAACTAACCATAGTGATGGGGTGGCCCAGGAAGTATTGCTTAAGCTTCCGGCTTGCCATGAACACCCCATAGACAAGCTTCTACCAATGCGGATAATGCTGCTTAGACTCAATCAGCACCTCGCTGATGTAGTAAACCGGCCTTTGAACCGGGTGTTCCTTGCCAGCCTCCTTGCGCTCCACCATGATGGCCACGCTGACAGCACGCGTGTTAGCAGCTACATATAATAACAAGGGCTCCTTGTCAATGGGAGCAGCAAGAACCGGCGGCTCAGCTAACTGCCTCTTCAGATCTTCAAAAGCAGCATTTGGAGCGTCACTCCAGATGAAGCTATCTGTCTTCTTCATCATTTGATATAATGGCAGGGCCTTCTCTCCTAACCGGCTTATGAACCGGCTTAGGGCAGCGATACGACCCGCCAAATGTTGAACATCATTGATACATGCTGGTTTGGCCAGAGAGGTGATGGCTTTAATCTTCTCCGGGTTAGCCTCGATGCCCCTGTTAGAAACCAGAAAGCCCAAAAGCTTGCCTGCAGGCACACCAAAAACACATTTGGCCGGGTTAAGCATCATCTTGTAAACCCGAAGATCATCAAAGGTTTCCTTGAGATCATCAATCAAGGTCTCCCTCTCTCTGGATTTAACCACTATGTCATCCACATAAGCATGAACATTGCACCCAATTTTATTATGAAGACAATTCAGCACACATCGCTGGTAAGTCGCCTGGGCACTCTTAAGCCCAAAAGGCATTGAAACATAGAAGAAGGCTCCAAACGAAGTAATGAATACCGTCTTCTCCTGGTCTTTAACCGCCATCTTGATCTGATGATAACCAGAGTAAGCATCCAAAAAACTCAAATGCTCACAACCCGCCGTAGCATCAATGATTTGATCAATACGAGGGAGAGCAAAAGGATCAACTGGACAAGCTTTGTTTAAGTCCGTGTAATCCACACACATACACCAAGTGCCATTTTTCTTAAGCACAAGCACTGGGTTAGCCAACCACTCTGGATGAAAGACTTCGATGATAAACCCTGCTGCCAAGAGTCGGGCTACTTCTTCACCAATGGCCTTCCGCCTCTCTTCATTAAACCGCCGAAGAAACTGCTTGACCGGCCTAAACTTTGGATCAATATTAAGAGTGTGCTCAGTGAGTTCTCTCGGTACACCTGTCATGTCAGAAGGTTTCCATGCAAAAATGTCCTGATTCTCACGGATGAACTCGATGAGCGCGCTTTCCTATTTGGGATCCAGATTAGCACTGATACTGAACTGTTTGGATGAATCGCCTGGAACAAAATCAACAAGCTTAGTATCATCAGCCGACTTAAACTTCATGACCGACTCATGTTCTGTGGTTGGCTTCTTTAAAGATGTCATATCTGTCGGGTCGACATTGTCCTTGTAGAATTTTAACTCTTCCGTCACACATACCGACTCAGCATAAGCCGTGTCACCTTCTTCACATTCCAGGGCCACCTTCCGGATCCCCTGAACCGTAATGGTTCCCTTATGACCTGGCATCTTGAGCTGCAAGTACACATAACACGGTCGGGCCATGAATTTGGCGTAAGCCGGCCGCCCAAACAGAGCATGATACGAGCTCTTGATCTTGACTACTTCAAACGTCAATTTCTCAGCTCTGGAGTCATATTCATCCCCAAAGGCTACCTCCAATTCAATCTTGCCGACCGGATACGCCGACTTATCGGGTACGACTCCATGGAAAACAGTGTTGGACTGCTTAAGGTTCTTATCAGTTAGCCTCATGCGACGGAAGGTCTCATAATAGAGGATAGTGATGCTGCTGCCTCCATCCATGAGTACTTTAGTGAATTTGTATCCACCCACTTGAGGGGCCACCAATAGGGCTAAGTGACCCGGATTGTCAACCCGGGGAGGGTGATCCTCTCTACTCCATACGATAGGTTGCCCAGACCACCTCAAATGACGAGGAATTGTCGGATCAACCGTATTCATAGCCCTCTTATGAAGCTTCCGGTCTCGTTTACATAAATTGGTGGTAAACACATGATATTGCCCACCGTTCAGCTACTTCGGATGGCTCTGGTATCCACCTTGCTGCTGTTGCTGACTGCCCTGGCCAGATTGTTGGTTATATCCACCTTGGTTGCCCTGGGAAATTTGGAAATTGGGATTTGACCCGCCGCCCGGGCCATGAAAACCGCCACCACCTGAGCCGCCGCCCTGCCCATTGTTACCATCAAACATGTTGGAATTTTTAAAGGCCTTCATGATCGTACAGTCCTTCCACAAATGGGTAGCCGGCTTCTGCTGAGTGTTGTGTCTCGGACAGGGCTCATTCAACAATTTCTCAAGTGTGGGGCCTGACCCGCCAGATCGGGGAGGTGGCCTCCCTTTGCACCGCTGGTTATTACCCTGCGCGCTGGTGTTAGCCACAAAATCCAAACTGCCATCAGCCTTACATTTATTACCTCCCTGATTTGCCGGGTTGTGCTGAGAGCCCTTGCCGTTGCCGTTCTTCTTTCCCTTCACTGCCTTGTCATCATCAGACCCGGGATCCTTGGTACTATCAGAATCAGCGTACTTAACTAGAGCCGCCATCAGCGTGCCCATATCATTACACTCACGTTTGAGCCGGCCCAACTTTTGTTTCAGAGGCAAGAAACGGCAATTTTTCTCAAACATTAAGACTGCAGAGCCGGCATCCATCTTATCAGATGAATATATTATGGCTTTAACTCGGCACACCCAATGGGTTGTAGACTCGCCCTCCTCTTGCTAGCAATTCGTTAGATCCACGATCGACATGTGCTACTTGCACGTGTCTTTGAAGTTCTGGATGAACCGGGCCTTTAACTCCGCCCAAGAGCTGATTGAATTAGGTGGCATGCCTTTCAACCAGGTGCGGGAAGTTCCATCCAACATCATGGTGAAGTATTTAGCCATTGCAGCATCGCTAACCTCCAACAACTCAATAGTCATCTCATAACTCTCAATCCATGCCCCAGGCTGTAAGTCGGCTGTGTAATTCAGCACCTTCCTAGGTCCCTTAAAGTCCTTGGGTAAACGCTCGTTACGTAGAGCCAGCACCAGACAGGGGACTCCTCTGGTCCTGGTGGCCACGCCTGCCTCGATAGAAGCCATTGGATAAACCGGATACGGCTGGTAAGCCGTCAACTGAGCCGCCTGCTCAGCTGCCTGTTGAACCGCTTGCTCAGCCTCTTGACGTATCATGTCTTGATCTACCAAGTTAACGACCTCATTGTGCGCCGCGTTAAGCCCACCTGGCTGGTCATGGCGCCCGGCGTTGCTCGAAACGGCCGCTGAATCCATGTGCCTGCTATAACTCGGGCTTCAGCTTGGACGAGGGGTCAAGTGGATCCTGTCCCGGCTGTATGAGTACGCCTCCTGTTGTGCCAAGGCTGTTTGAAGAAGTTCCCTGACCCGGCGGGTTTCAACCGCCGCGGGAGAGTCACCATCAATTGGGAGAGCCGCCAATCGTGCAGCTGCCGCTATCATGTTCTCCAACGGGTTAGAATAGTGATCCGGGGGTGTGGGTACATACTGAGGTGGCGCCATGTTTACGCGAGGAGGTCCCATCACCTGTGGTTGAACCGGCGCGCCGTCTCTGGGTGTCGCAACATGGTCCGCTCCTGTGCGTGGAGAGAGCCACGGTGGGTTGCCTGTATGCGGAGAAAGCCACGGCGGGTTACTGGGCCCTGCCCCTGGCATGTGAAAAAGATTCCGAGGATCATAAACCGGGGGGAGTCTAGACCGAGTCTTTTGATGCCTCCTCCTCATGACCTCATTAGCCGCGCTCTGGTCCTGCGTGAGCCGGAAGGTATGTGCCTGGATCTGCTGAGCCTGAAGATCCAGAGCCGCCCTCTCTGCGGTGATCCTGACATCTTCCGCTGCTAGGTCTTCTTTAGCCTGTGCCATATCCAATTTTAACTGCGCCACCTCCGCATCATGACGAGCCAGATCCGCCGGGTTGACGACGACGGTTTACAGGGTGGTCAGCTTGTCTGTGAGATCCATCAACACCTAAGCCGGCTAGCGCACAGGGCCTCCTGCCCCGGCTGCTGCTGACCTGGAGGTTATGGCTGCTGCAACTGTGGAATCTTGGACAGGTTGTATGCCGGCCATGAAGATCCCAACCCTACTCGGCAGCTCAAGGCAGTCCGAAATACTGCTGCCATCGGAACAGCTCCCAAGCCCGCCATCCTGCAGTTGATACAACGAATCCATCTCACCTGTGACGACTCACCATCAGAATATATGGCCGTCTCGCCACCAGAGGCAGATCCTTCAGAAGGTCCTCCATGGACGCATCCCACGAAGGCACGATTCATAGCCGGCGGAGCCCGAGCGGGTCTTGCATGCTGAGCCGCCTTGACAAGGTCGATGCAGATGTCTGGCTTAGGGCCCGGCTCGCCAATCTTGCCGATGAAGACGTGAATTCCGCTGAAGGGGACCCGGTACCCGTACTCAATTGAGCCGGTGTCGGGGTCCCAGCCTGCATTGTCGATGTAGAGCTTGCCGTGACGACTCTTGGTCATTCGGCCCACAACATATCCCTTGAGCCCTTCGAAGCTGCCCTTCAAGAACTTAAATCCACCGTGCGCTGGCCCCATGGTGGGCTCCAACTGTCGTGGAATTGTCACATCATATGTCCTAAGGAACGGACTTCGTCGTGGAGCCATCGCAACTAGGAAGCTTGAAGGGGTTAATCGGGACAAGAGACATGAGGTTTATACTGGTTCGGCCCCTTATGGTGAAGGTAAAAGCCTACGATCCAGTTTTGAGTGGGATTGCTTATGTCTCGATCACCAGGGAGCAAATCGTTTGACCTAGCTCTCGAGTTGTTGTTACTTTCCCTGAACTGCCACCGGGTCGTCCCTTTATATACAAAGGTCGACACCCAACGGCTCTACAGAGTCCCGGCCGGCTTATAAACAATATCTGGCTCGGTCTCTTAATATTTCTTGCCTTACAATACAAGTCATACCTATACGGCGGTTTATCACTACGGGCCTTAAGTCACCTCTGGGCCTTGGACCCTTACTAAGCCGCCGTCTTCAACCTTGAGCTTTGGGCTTCAAGAATGCTTACAGGTATAACCCGGCCCCTCCCGGCGGGTCATACCAAATAGTTATATCCCTAACACCACTCCTTCCAACAAAGCCGGTGACTTTAACCCTTCTTATGTGTTATGTCATGCTAGTGATGGGCATGTTTATGCCAAATTTGCTGGTTCTTCTTATCAGTACATTGAATGGTCTATTTGAGTTCCTAAGACCCTTGTTGCTAACATCAAAGGACCCATTACAAAATGGGTACCTAAAACCAAGCATTGATCTCTTGTAGGTGTTTGCTTCTGGTAGGGGATCATGGTTGCTCGATAGTGGAACCACAAATCATATGACCAAAAGCAAGGACTTGGTGGTGGACGTGCACAAAGTTTCATCTATGCCCACCAATGTCGAATGGGGTGATGCCTCATCTTCTATGGTATTGGGTCTTGGCAAGGTTTTCATTTCTCATGATCTCACGATAGAGAAAGTCATGCTTGTTGAGTCCCTTGCATACAATTTACTTTCCGTTCGTGAACTTGCACTCATGGGCTTTGCCACTTTCTTTGATATTGATTTCGTGGCCCTCTTATGGAGCAAGATTCTTAAAGTAGCCTTTGTTGGGCATGTCGAGAACGTTCTTTATGTGATTAACTTTTCAAAGCGACCCACTAAGACCGCAACATGCCTAATTGCTAAAGTTGACGTGGTATGGCTTCGACATCGCCGTTTAGCCCACGTCAATATGAGATCTTTGCAAAGTCTTCTCAAGGGGGACCATCTCCATGGACTAACAAATGTTAGTTTTGCCAAAGATCGTGCTTGTAGTGCTTGTATCGAAGGAAAGCTACATGAGAAGGCTCACCCTCCCACGACTATCATCTACTCGACGAGGCCTTTGGAGCTCCTTCACATGGATCTCTTTGCGCCTCCATCCTTTGATAGTCTTGGGGGTAGAAAGTATTGCTTGGTGATTGTGGATGATTATTCAAGATACACCCGGGTGTATTTCTTCAAGAGGAAGAGTGAGACCCAACAAACCATCATCAACTTTGCAAATGAAGCTCAACATCGACATAATGCAAAGATTTTGATGATAATAAGTTACAACAGCATCGAGTTCAAGAACTACACCTTGGATGAGTTTCTTAGTGATGAGGGGATCAAGCATCAATATTCCGCACCTTACACCCCTCAACAAAATGGTTTAGCGGAGAGGAAGAACTAGACATTGATGGACGCGACAAGGACCATGATGGCGGACTTCAAGTCTCCGTACAACTTTTAGGCTGAAGCCATCAACACAGCTTGTCATGCATCCAATCGGCTCTATCTCTGCAAAGGCTTGAACAAGACTCCATATGAGATACTTACCGGTAACAAGCACAACCTCAAGTACTTCCGGGTGTTTGGTTGTAAGTGTTTAATTCTCAAGAAAGTTGTTCATTTTTCTAAATTTGAGGCTAGAGCTCATGAGGGCATATTAGTTGGTTATGCTACAAACTCGCATGCTTACCGTGTCCTCAACAAGTCCCGAGATGTGTAACATGGAGTTTGATGAAAATAATGGCTCCCAAGTGGAGCAAAGTTGGTACTTGTGATGTAGGTGATGAAATTCCTCACCAAGCCATAAGAAGAATGGGAATCAGCCATATCCTACCCATTGAGGAACCCCTTGTGGCCGAAGGAGAAGGACAATGTTCCACTCAAGTGGAACCATCACCAACCCAAGACCCACACACTTCCGAAGAACAAAGTAAAGGCCCTCCACCAAATGAACAAGATCAAGGACAAGATCAACCTCAAGATGGTGGTGATCCACAAATTGATGCCCAAGGTCAAGTTCTTGCTACCGAGCAAGTTCAAGATCAAGAGCAAGCTCAAGATCAAGAACAAGCTCAAGACGACACTCATGATGATCAAGTTACCGCTCCTCAACTCTCTCTTGAGGAGCAATTGGAGCATCGTGCTGCCAAGATTGCTTCCGAGCTAGCTTCCCAAGAGCATATCATGAAGAATGTGCTCGGAAGCTTAAGAAAGAGGGTAAGCACTCGTAGATAATTAGCAAACTATTGTGAACATCATGCGTTTTTTTCTTGTGTTGAACCCCAAAAGGTCTATGAGGCGCTCAAGGATCCGGAATGGCTTAATGCCATGCATGAAGAACTCAACAACTTCGAGCGCGACACGGTGTGGAGATTGGTGCCAAGGCCAAAGGAGAACCATAATGTCATTGGAACCAAATGGATCTTCAAGAACAAGCAAGATGCTCAAGGGATTGTTATTCACAACAAGGCTCGTTTGGTGGCACAAGGCTATTCCCAAGCTGGGGGTATCGACTGCAGTTAAACCTTTGCTCCCGTTGCTCGCCTTGAATCTATTCATTTGTTGCTTGCTTATGCTTCCCACATAACTTCAAGTTGCAACAAATGGATGTGAAGAGTGCTTTTCTTAATGGTCCTCTTAATGAGTTGGTGTATGTCAAACAACACCTGGGGTTTGAGTATCCCAAGTTCCCCAATCATGTGTAACAACTCGATAAGGTGCTCTATGGCCTTAAACAAGCCCCACATGTGTGGTATGACCACCTTACCGTGTTGTTGCAAGATCGTGGGTTTGAAATTGGGAAAACCGACCCCACTCTTTTTACTAAGAAGGTCCAAGGGGAGTTCTTTGTATGCCAACTATATGTTGGTGATATTATCCTTGGTTCTCCTAACAAAGCTTTCAATAAGGAGTTTGCCGCACTCATGATCGTGGAGTTTGAGATGTCCATGATGGGAGAGTCAAAGTTCTTTCTCGGGTTCGAAGTCAAACAAAGAAGAGAAGGAATCTTCGTCAACCAAGCCAAATACACTTAAGACATGCTCAAGAGATTCAAGTTGAGTGATGTCAAGCCGGCTGATATGTCCATTTTGCATCATGCTTTTATATTAATACTTATTGCATTATGGGATGTTATTACACGTTATATCACAATACTTATGCCTTTTCTCTCTTATTTTACAAAGTTTACATGAAGAGGGAGAATGCCGACAGATAGAATTCTAGACTGGAGAAGGAGCAAATATTAGAGACATATTCTGTACAACTCCAAAAGTCCTGAAACTTCACGAAGATTAGTTTTGGAATAAATAAAAATATTGGGCGAAGAAAGCACCAGAGGGGAGCCACCAGCCAGCCACAAGGGTGGAGGGTGCGCCCCTGGCAGGCCCCCGACGCCCATCTTCTGCTATATGGTGTCTTTTGCCCTAAAAAATATCAGGGAGAAGCTTTCGGGACGAAGTGCCGCCGTCTCGAGGCGGAACCTGGGCAGAACCAATCTAGGGCTCCGCCGGAGCTATTCTGCCGGGGAAATATCCCTCCGGGAGGGGGAAATCATCGCCATCGTCATCACCATCGATCCTCTCATCAAGAGGGGGTCAATCTCCATCAACATCTTCACCAGCACCATCTCCTCTCAAACCCTAGTTCATCTCTTGTATCCGATCTTTGTCTCAAAAACCTCAGATTGGTACCTATATATGGGTTGCTAGTCGTGTTGATTACTCCTTGTAGTTGATGCTAGTTGGTTTATTTGGTGGAAGATCATATGTTCATATCCTTAACGATAATTAATACTCCTCTGATTATGAACATGAATATGCTTTATGAGTAGTTATGTTTGTTCCTGAGGACATGGGAGAAGTCTTGTTATAAGTAATCATGTGAATTTGGTATTCGTTCGATATTTTGATGAGATGTATGTTGTCTCTCCTCTAGTGGTGTTATGTGAACGTTGACTACATGAAACTTCACCATGATTTGGGCCTAGGGGAAGGCATTGGGAAGTAATAAGTAGATGATGGGTTGCTAGAGTGACAGAAGCTTAAACCATAGTTTATGTGTTGCTTCATAAGGGGCTGATTTGGATCCATATGTTTCATGTTATGGTTAGGTTTACCTTAATTATTATTTCGTAGTTGCGGATGCTTGCGAGAGGGGTTAATCATAAGTGGGAGGATTGCCCAAGGAAGGGTAGCACCCAAGCACCGGTCCACCCACATATCAAATTATCAAAGTAACGAACACGAATCATATGAGCATGATGAAAACTACCTTGACAATAATTCCCATGTGTCCTCGGGAGCACTTTGCTTTATATAAGAGTTTGTCTAGGCTTGTCCTTTACTACAAAAAGGATTGGGCCACCTTGCTGCACCTTGTTTACTTTTGTTACTTGTTACCCGTTATGAATTATCTTATCACAAAACTATCTGTTACCGATAATTTCAGTGCTTGCAGAGAATACCTTGTTGAAAACCGCTTGTCATTTCCTTTTGCTCCTCATTGGGTTCGACACTCTCACTTATCAAAAGGACTACGATAGATCCCCTATACATGTGGGTCATCAAGACTCTTTTCTGGCTCCGTTGCTGGGGAGTGAAGCGCCTTTGGTAAGTGGAATTTGGTAAGGAAACATTTATATAGTGTGCTGAAATTTACTATCACTTGTTACTATGGAAAATAATACTTTGAGGGGTTTTTTCGAGGTATCTTCACCTCGCCCGGAAGAGCAAAGAGTTGCTCCTCAACCTACTGCACCTACCGAAAATATTTATTTTGAAATTCCTTCGTGTATCATAGAGAAACTGCTAGCTAATCCTTATACAGGAGATGGAGCATTACATCCTGATATGCAGCTAATCCATGTGGATGAAGTTTATGGATTATTTAAACTTGCAGGTATGCCCAAGGATGTTGTCAAGAAGAAGGTCTTCCCTTTATCTTTGAAGGTAAAGGCATTGACATGGTATAAGCTATGTGATGATATTGGGTCATGGAACTACAACCGGTTGAAATTGGAATTTCATCAAAAGTTTTATCCTATGCATCTGGTTCATCGTGATCCGAATTATATATATAATTTTTGGCCTCGTGAAGGAGAAAATATCCATCAAGCTTGGGGGAGGCTTAATTCAATGTTATATTCGTGCCCCAATTATGAGATCTCAAGAGAAATTATTATTCAAAAAATTTATGCTGGGCTTTCTTATAATGATCGATCCATGCTCGATACTTCTTATAGTGGTTCTTTTATGATGAATACTATTGAATTTAAATGGGATCTATTGGAAAGAATTAAATGCAACTATGAAGATTGGGAACTCGAGAAGGTAAGGAGTCAGGTATAAACCTTAAGTTTGATTGCGTTAAATCTTTCATGGATACCGATGCTTTTCGTGATTTTAGCACTTAATCTACTCATGTTGATCTCCCTAAGGAGAAGTGGTTTAAATATCATCCTCCCATTGAATTTAAAGTAGTAGAACCTATTAAAGTTGACGAAGAAACTATTACTTATAATGTTGATCCTATTGTTCCTACTGCTTATATTGAGAAGCCACCTTTCCCTGTTAGAATAAAGGATCATGCTAAAGCTTCAATCATGGTTCGTAAGAGTTATACTAGAACACCTACACCCCCTGAACAAATTAGAGTTGAACCTAGTATTGCTATGGTTGAAGATCTCTTGATCGATAATATTGATGGGCATGTTATTTATTTCTGTGATGAAGCTACTAGAATTGCTAAACCCGATACAAAAGATAAACATAGACCTGTTGTTGGCATGCATGTTGTTTCTATTAAAATAGGAGACCATTGTTATCTTGGTTTATGTGATGTGAGTGCTAGTGTGAGTGCAATACCTTATACCTTGTATGAAGAAATTATGAATGATATCGCACCTGCTGAGATAGAAGATATTGATGTTACCATTAAGCTTGCCAATAGAGATAATATATCACCAGTTGGGATTGTTAGAGACGTTAAAGTATTGTGTGGGAAAATAAAATACCCTACTGATTTTCTTGTTCTTGGTTCCCCACAAGATGATTTTTGTCCCATTATATTTGGTAGACCCTTCTTGAATACAGTTAATGCTAAGATAGACTTCGAAAAGGATATTGTTACTGTTAGTCTAGGGGATATGTCTCATGATTTTAATTTCTCTAAATTTCGTAGACAACCCCATGATAAAGAATTGCCTAGTAAGGATGAAATTATTGGTCTTGCTTCTATTGTCGTGCCTCCTAATGATCCTTTAGAACAATATTTGCTAGACCATGAAAATGATATGTTTATGAATGAAAGAAGGGAAATAGATGACGTATGCTTTAATCAAGGGCCTATTTTGAAACACAATTTGAATGTTGAAATTCTAGGAGATCCTCCTCCACCCAAGGGTGATCCTTTGTTTGAGCTTAAACAATTACCTGATACTCTTAAATATGCTTATCTCGATGAAAACAACATATATCCTGTTATTATTAGTGCTAACCTTTCAGAGCATGAAGAAACGAAATTATTGAAAACTCCGAAGAAGCACTGTGCCGCTATTGGATATACTCTGGATGATCTTAAGGGCATTAGTCCCACCCTATGTCAGCACAAAATAAAATTGGAGAAATATGCTAAACCAGGTATTGATCATCAACGACGGTTAAATCCTAAGATGAAAGAAGTGGTAAGAAATGAAATACAAAATCTTCTGGAGGCAGGTATAATTTATCCTATTGATGACCCACAAGTATATGGAGTCAATTATAGCATTTTCGATAAGTAAGAGTGTCGAACCCAACGAGGAGCAGAAGGAAATGACAAGTGGTTTTCAGCAAGGTAATGTCTGCAAGCACTAAAATTGTATGTAGCAGAGTAGTTTGATAGCTAGATAATTTGTAACAATCAAGTAACGATAATAGTAACAAAAGTGTAGCAAGGTAGCCCAATCCATTTGAGGCAAAGGACATGCCAAAACGGTCTCTTATGATAAGCAAAGTGTTCTTGAGGGTACACGGAAATTTCATCTAGTCACTTTCCTCATGTTGGCTTAATTCGTGTTCGCTACTTTGATAATTTGGCATGTGGGTGGACTGGTGCTTAGGTGTTGTTCTTACTTGAACAAACCTCCTACTTCTGGTTAACCCCCTCGCAAGCATCCGCAACTACAAGAAAAGTATTAAGAATAAATTCTAACCATAGCACTGAACTTTTGGATCCAATCGGTCCCTTACGAGATAACACATAAACTAGCCTTTTGGCTTCTGTCACTCTTGCAACCCATCATCTAATAACTACTCCACAATGCATTACCTTAGGCCCAAATATGGTGAAGTGTCATGTAGTCGATGTTCACATGACACCATTAAGGAAATCACAACATACATATCATCAAAATATCGAACACATATCAACTTCACATGATTACTTGCAACATGATTTCTCCTGTGACCTCAAGAACAAAAGTAACTAATCACAAATGATAATCATGCTCAATATCATAGGGGTATTAAATAGCATAATGGATCCGAACATATAATCTTCCACCAAATAAACCATATAGTAATCAACTACAAGATGTAATCAACACTACTAGTCACACACAAGCACCAATCTATAGTTCAGGTACAAAGATTGAACACAAGATGAACTAGGGGTTGAGAGGAGTTGGTTTTGTTGAAGATGTTGATGAAGATAGCCCTCCCCAGGATGGGAGAGTTGTTGGTGATGATGATGACGATGATTTCCCCCTCCGGGAGGGAAGTTCCCTCTGCGGAATCGCTCCGCCGGAGGGAAAAAGTGCTCATGCCCAGGTTCCTCCTCAAGACGGCGGCACTTCATCCCGGAAGTCCTCTCCTTGTTTTATTTCTAGGTCAAAATGACTTATATACCAGAAGAGGGGCACCGGAGGTGGGCCTGGGTGAGCACAACCCACCAGGGCGCGCTTGGGCTTCCTAGTGCGCCCAGGTGGATTGTGCCCACCAGGTGGGGCCCCTCTGGTACTTATTTGCTCCAATATTCCTCAAATATTCCATAAAAAATCCTCGTAAAGTTTCAGCTCATTTGGAGTTGTGCAGAATAGGTAGCCTGACATAGCTTTTTCAGGTCTACATTTCTAGCTGCCAGAATTCTCCCCCTTTGTGTATACCTTGCATATTATGAGATAAAGGCATTAGAATTACTCCAAAAAGCATTATTATACAATAAAACAACATAAATAACAGTAGGTAAACATGATGCAAAATGGACGTATCAACTCCCCCAAGCTTAGACCTTGCTTGTCCTTAAGCAAAGACCGAAATCGAATAACATGTCCTCATACTTAGAGAGAGAGAGAGAGAGGTGCCGATAAAAACAAGAATACAGACATAGAAGTATCATGTATATATCAGCAATAAACTTTAACATAAAACTTTTATCATAGAACTTTTATCATAGACTTCTCATGAACAAGTGACAATTCATCACAACATCAAAGTATAAAGAATAAACTCTATTGGAAACCAACAAACTATATTCTCGGTCAACTTTGCAACTTCAATTCATCATCTTTTCAGGAAGGGTCACGTATCGGAGCCTTTAGGCAAGTCCACATACTCAACCATCATTTAGTCTTCTATGATTGCTAACACTCGCCGCGTACACATGAGAAAAACGTTTCAACTAGGCACATAGAAAGATAGGGGCTTATAATTTTGCCTCCGAACGCATTCACCTCAAGGTTGATGTCAACAATAATAACTTGTGCTACCCATATTCAACTGGATATATGTGCCTAGATCTTTCCTCACCATATGATACTTGCCAAAGGAGAAAATAAAAAGGAATAGAGAGAAGAACTTTGACTCTTGCATGAAAGTAAATACATGAAAGTAAAAGATAGGCCCTTCACAGAGGGAAGCAGAGGTTGCCATGCGCTTTTTGTTTGTATGCTCAATCCCTTAGTTCAAGAGAGCGTCACATTATATTGCCCCTTATGATGGCAACCTTTATTATGCAGTCTGTCTCTTTTATTCTTCGCCATCACAAGTTCATACAACACTCAATTTTCCCTTACACTAAATGATCTTACACTTTTAGAAGCAGTTTTTATTGCCCTTTTTGCACCAATGACAATTTACTTGAAGGATCTTACTCAATCCATAGGTAGGTATGGTGGACTCTCAAACAAGATCTGGGTTTAAGGGTTTTGGATGCACAAGTAGTATCTCTACTTAGTGCGGAATTTTTGACTAGCAAAGATAGGGACAAGCACCACATGTTGACGGATCTATGACAATATAACTTCTATGTGAATATGAACAAACATAAATCATTACGTTGTCTTCCTTGTCCAACGTCAACAATTTTGGCATATACTAATATTTTGATGGGTGCTCACAATCACAAAAGATCTCTAGGATAGTGTATTTGCATGTGAATCTTCTCTTCCCTTATTAATTCTTTTATGAGTTGCATCATTGACCAATGCTATGTTTGTCAATCTACAATAAAATTTTCTACTTAAACTTTTCCTTGTGTAATGTCATCACTTACCATAAGACTAACATATGATCTTTTCCATTTATTTCCTTTCTTTTTATTGAAACAAGAAAGTAAAGAAAGCAAAACTCAAACTAAACTTTATTATATATCTCGCACACGATTACAAAGATAGATCACTGAGCAAAACTCTCGAAAAGAAAGGATCAAACTAAACTTTTATTCATCTAAAGAAAAAGATAACCATGGATCAAACTAAGAAAAGTAAAGGCAAAAGATAGTGGAGATGATACGATACCGGGGCACCTCCCCCAAGCTTGGCGAAAGCCAAGGGGAGTGCCCATACCCGATACTCAATTTTCTTTTGGTGATGAAGAAGGGGGTGGTGGTGATGAAGTAGAAGCAGTCCGGTCCTTAAGGGCCAAGAGACTCTCCAATCTTCAGATGATGCTTCGGAGGGAGGCAATGTGCTCCAGATGCAAAATATTTTCGCGAGTGAGATACTTATTTTGCACACGAACCATTTCAATGATCATGAAGGTTGCAATCTCAATGGGGGAGGGGGTAAGATGAGCATAGTATGGTTTAAGGATATCTTCCACTTACTCATCGGTAGGCAAGGCTTTCTCGACCATCAACACTTGATCTCCGTGGCCTCCTTGCTCTTGTCCTCCTTAGCTGCTCCAACGGGATCTTCCCTCTTCAGCTCGATCTTCATCAACCAAGCATCCTCTTCCATATGGTTAGAGGAAGAATAACACATGATGCCTAGCTCAACAGATCTGACAGAAAACAATGAGAAAAGAAAACAGGAGATTTCTCCATGATACGGAGGTCAGCGGGTTCGGGGGGTATATAAAGACTTTTTTATCTTGGGGAACAAGCAGAATAGAAGAAAAAACAGAGTCCGGAAAGTATCCGAGGTGGGCACAACCCATCGGGGCGCGCTTGGCCTAGTGTATCGTGCCCACCAGGGTCACTTTCCTGGTAGTTTCTTACTTTCCTATTTTTTTTTAAATATTCCAAATCTGACAAAAAATATTTTTGCAGATTTTTCAGAGTCTGTTTACTTACCGTATCACGTACCTCCCTTTTTTCATGATTCTAGAATGTTCCGAAAGGTTTCTTTTATGTGTTCTTCCGGTGTCATAGTTTGATAATATTGCTTTCAACATTAATGGATGTACCTGAGATATAATGTTTTATTCGTTGCCCATTAACAACCTTCGGGTTAGTACCTTTGGCATTATTTATTTAGATAGCTCCAAATTGATAAACCTCCTCAATAACATAGGATCCTTCCCATTTGGAGAGGAGTTTTACTACAAAGAATCTGAAACAAGAGTTGTACAAAAGAACATATTCTCCAACCTTGAACTCATACTTTTGGATTCTTTTGTTATGCCATCTTTTAACTTTTTCTTTGAATATCTTTGCATTTTCATAAGCTTGGCGTTCTCCATTCATCTAATGAACTAATAACAAATAACCTCTTTTCAGCAGCAAGTTTAAAATCATAATTGAGTTCTTTGATTTCCCAATATTCTTTATATTCTAACTCAAGAGGCAAATGACAAGCTTTTCCATAAGCCATTTTATAGGGAGACATACCCATAGGATTTTTATATGTTGTTCTATAAGCCCAAAGTGCATCATATTTTTTCTTAGACCAATTCTTCTGGGACCTATTGATAGTCTTTTGTAAAATTAGTTTTATTTCTCTATTGCTAAGTTCAACTTGACCACTAGACTGAGGATGATAAGGTGATGCAATTCTATGGTTAACATCATACTTAGCAAGCATTTTATGGAAAGCACCATGAATAAAGTGTGAACCACCATCAATCATTAAATATCTAGGGACTCCAAACCTTGGGAAAATAACTTCCTTAAGCATTTTAATATAGATGTTGTGATCAGCACTACTAGTTGGAATAGCTTCTACCCACTTAGTAACATAATCAACAACAACCAAAATATGAGTATACCCATTAGAGGAAGGAAAAGGTCCCATGAAATCAAATCCCCAAACATCAAATGGCTCAATAACAAGTGAATAATTCATAGGCATTTCTTGATGCTTACCGATATTACCTATTCTTCGACATTCATCACAAGACAAGACAAACTTACGAGCATCCTTGAAGAGAATAGGCCAATAAAAACCAAATTGCAATATCTTATGAGCGGTTTTGTCTCCCGCGTGATGTCCTCCGTAGGTCTTGGAGTGACATTTCCATAGGATTTGTTCCTGTTCATGCTCAGGTACACAACATCTAATGATACCATCTACTCCTTCTTTATAAAGATGTGGGTCATCCCAAAAGTAACGTCTTAAATCATAGAAGATTTTTTCTTTTGTTGGTATGTGAAGCTAGGTGGTATGTATTTAGCAACAATATAGTTAGCATAGTCAGCATACCAAGGTGTACTATTAGAAACATTTATTGCAACTAACTGTTCTTCAGGAAAGCTATCATTAATAGGTTGTGGTTCATCAAGAATATTTTCAAGCCTAGATAAGTTATCAGCTACGGGATTCTCTGCTCCTTTCCTATCAGTGATATGCGAATCAAATTCTTTAGCAGAAGAACCCACCTAACGAGTCTAGGTTTAGCATCTTTCTTTTCCATAAGATATTTTATAGCAGCATGATCGGTGTGAACAATCACTTTAGAATCAACAATGTAAGATCAAAATTTATCACAAGCAAATACCACTTCTAAGAATTCTTTTTCAGTAGTAGCATAATTTCGTTGAGCACTGTCCAGAGTTTTACTAGCATAATGGATAACCTTTAATTTCTTATCAACTCTTTATCCTAGAACAGCACCAACAACATAATCACTAGCATCATAGATAATCTCAAAAGGCAAGTTCCAATAAGGTGGTTGAACAACATGTGTAGTAATTAAGGCTTTTTGTAGTGTTTCGAAGGCTTCCAGACAATCATCATCAAACACAAAAGGAATATCCTTTTGCAAAATATTTGTAAGAGGCCTAGAAATTTTAGAAAAGTCTTTGATAAACCTCCTATAGAAACCAGCATGACCAAGGAAACTACGAATACCTTTGATATCTTTAGGACATGGCATTTTCTCAATTGCATCAACCTTGGCTTTGTCCACCTCAATGCCTCTTTCAGAAATTTTATGCCCCAAAACGATACCTTTGTTAACCATAAAGTGGCACTTCTTCCAATTCAAGACAAGATTTGTTTGTTCACATCACTACAAAACTCAATCAAGATTGCTTAAACAATCATCAAAAGACTTCCCATAAACAAAAAAGTCATCCATGAAAACCTCAACAATCTTTTCACAAAAATCAGAGAATATAGCAGTGATACATCTTCGAAAGGTAGCAGGTGCATTACATAAGCCAAAAGGCATACGTCTATAAGCATAAGTTCCAAAAGGACAAGTAAAAGTGGTCTTTTCTTGATTAGGTTGTGAAACAGGTATTTGTGAAAAACCAGGATATCCATCAAGGAAGCAAAAATGTGTGTGCTTAGATAATCTTTTGAACATTTGATCAATAAAAGGTAGAGGGCAATGATCTTTTCTAGTTGCTTTGTTTAATTTTCTATAGTCAATTACCATTCTATAGCCTGTAAGAATTCTTTGTGGAATAAGCCCATTCTTATCATTAGGAACAACAGTAATACCTCCCATCTTAGGGACACAATGAACCAGACTTACCCATCTACTATCAGCTATAGGATAGATTATACCTGCTTCCAGAATTTCAATATTTCTGTTCTTACCACTTCTTTCATATTCGGATTTAACCGACATTGGTGATCAACAACGGGTTTAGCATCAAGTTCCATATTAATATTGTGCTGACATAGAGTGGGACTAATGCCCTTAAGATCATCAAGAGTATATCCAATAGCAGCTTGGTGCTTCCTTAGAACTTTCAGTAATCTTCATGTTCTGAAAGGTTAGCACTAATAATAACAAGATATATATTTTTCTCATCAAGATAAGCATATTTCAAAGTGTCTGGCAATTGTTCTAATTCAAACACAGGATCACCTTTAGGTGGAGGAGGACCTCCTAGAGTTTTAATAGGCAGATTGTGTTTAAGCAGATGTTGTTGTTTGAAAAAGATTCTATCTATTTCATTTCTTTCATGCATATGCAAATCATTTTCATGGTCTAGCAAATATTGTTCTAAGGGATCAGTAGGAGGTACAACAATAGAAGCCAGACCATTAATTTCATCCTTACTAGGCAAAGGTTTTCTACTAAACTTGGAAAATTAAACTCATGAGATTCATCACCAAAGCTAACACCGACAGTTTGTTCCTCACAGTCTATTTTAGCATTGACGGTGTTCAAGAAAGGTCTACCAAAGATAATGGGACAAAAGTCATCTTGTGGGGAACCAAGAACAAGAAAATCAGTATGGTATTTTATTTTCCCACACAAGACTTCAACATCTCCAAGAATCCCAATTGGTGAGATAGTATCTCTATTGGAAAGTTTAATAGTAACATCTATGTCTTCTATTTTAGCAGGTGTTATTTCATTCTTAATTTCTTCATATAAGGAAAAAGGAATAGCACTCACACTAGCACCTATATCACATAAACCATGATAATAGTGATCTCCTATCTTGACTGAGATAACATGCATGCCCACAAGTATATGGGGTCAATTTTAGCCTTTTCGATAAGTAAGAGTGTCGAACCCAACGAGGAGCAGAAGGAAATGACAAGTGGTTTTCAGCAAGGTAATGTCTGCAAGCGCTAAAATTGTAAGTAGAAGAGTAGTTTGATAGCAAGACAATTTGTAACGAGCAAGTAATGATAGTAGTAACAAAGGTGCAGCAAGGTAGCTCAATCCTTTTGAGGCAAAGGATAGGCCAAAACGGTCTCTTATGATAAGCAAAGTCTTCTTGAGGGTACACAGGAACTTCATCTAGTCACTTTCATCATGTTGGCTTAATTCGTGTTCGCTACTTTGATAATTTGGTATGTGGGTGGAACAGTGCTTAGGTGCTATTCTTACTTGAACAAACCTCCTACTTATAATTAACTCCCTCGCAAACATCTGCAACTACGATAAAAGTATTAAGAATAAATTCTAACCATAGCATTAAACTTTTGGATCCAATCGGTCCCTTACGGAATAGCGCGTAAATTAGGGTTTAAGCTTCTGTCACTCTCGCAACCCATCATCTAATAACTACTCCACAATGCATTCCCTTAGGCCCAAATATGGTGAAGTGTCATGTAGTCGACGTTCACGTGACAGCACTAAGGGAATCACAACATACATATCATCAAAATATCGAACACATATCAAGTTCACATGATTACTTGCAACATGATTTCTCCCGTGACCTCAAGAACAAAAGTAAATACTCACAAATGATAATCATGCTCAAGATCAGATGGGTATTAAATAGCATAATGGATCTGAACATATGATCTTCCACCAAATAAACCATATAGTAATCAACTACAAGACGTAATCAGCACTACTAGTCACCCACAAGAACCAATCTATAGTTCCGATACAAAGATTGAACACAAGAGATGAACTAGGGTTTGAGAGGAGTTGGTGTTGTTGAAGATGTTGATGAAGATAGCCCTCCCCAAGATGGGAGAGTTGTTGGTGATGATGATGACGATGATTTCCCCCTCTGGGAGGGAAGTTCCCCCAGTGGAATCGCTCCGCCAGAGGGCAAAAGTGATCCTGCCCAGGTTCCGCCTCGAGACGGTGGCGCTTCGTCCCGAAAGTCCTCTCCTTGTTTTTAAGGTCAAAATGACTTATATACCAGAAGAGGGGCACCAGAGGTGGGCCTGGGTGAGCACAACCTACCAGGGCGTGCCTGGGCTCCCTGGCGCGCCCAGGTGGGTTGTGCCCACCTGGTGGGACCCCTCTAGTACTTATTTGCTTCAATATTCCTCAAATATTCCATAAAAAATCCTTGTAAAGTTTCAACTCATTTGGAGTTGTGCAGAATAGGTAGCCTCGCGTAGCTTTTTTAGGTCCAGATTTCCAGCTGCCAGAATTCTCCCCCTTAGTGTATACCTTGCATATTATGATAGAAAAGGCATTATAATTACTCCAAAAAGCATTATTATACAATAAAACAACATAAATAACAGTAGGTAAACATGGTGCAAAATGGGTGTATCACCTATTGCTGATAGTCAGTGGGTAAGTCCCGTTCATTGTGTCCCTAAGAAGGGAGATATTACCGCTGTTCCTAATGATAAGAATGAATTGATCCCACAAAGAATTGTTACAGGTTATAGAATGGTAATTTATTTTCACAAATTAAATAAAGCTACTAGAAAAGATCATTACCCTCTACCTTTTTTTGACAGAAAGACTATAAGGGAACCCCCAACAGTATAATTGGTGCAACAAAACCAAATTGCAAGTATCATGCCTTGAACCTGGGTGGGTGGGAAGGCATCACCCCCTTCCCACCACTAGGCTATGCCTTAGTCTGCTAGAAAGACTATCCAAACATACATATTTCTGCTTCCTAGATGGTTATTCTAGTTTCTCTCAAATACCTTTTATTGATCAAATGCTAGAAAGACTATCCAAACATACACATTTCTGCTTCCTAGATGGTTATTCTAGTTTCTCTCAAATACCTGTGTCAAAAGATGATCAGAAAAAGACCAACTTTACTTTCCCTTTCGGTACCTTTGCTTATAGACGTACGCCTTTTGGTTTATTCAATGCACCTGCTACCTTTCAAAGATGTATGACTACTATATTCTCTGACTTTTGTGAAAAGATTGTTGAGGTTTTCATGGATGATTTCTCCGTTTACGGAACTTCTTTTGATGATTGCTTAAGCAACCTTGATCGAGTTTTGCAGAGATGTGAAGAAACTAATCTCGTCTTGAATTGGGAGAAGTGCCACTTTATGGTTAATGAAGGTATTGTCTTGGGGCATAAAATTTTTGATAGAGGTATTGAAGTTGATAAAGCTAAAGTAGATGCTATTGAAAAGATGACGTGTCCTAAAGATATCGAAGGTATAAGAAGTTTCCTTGGTCATGCTGGTTTCTATAGGAGGTTTATTAAAGACTTCTCTAAAATTTCTAGGCCTCTCACTAATCTCTTGCAAAAAGACGTTTCATTTGTTTTTGATGATGATTCTGTAGAAGCATTTGAAATACTTAAGAAGGCCTTGATTTCTGCACCTATTGTTCAGCCACCTGATTGGAACTTACCCTTTGAAATTATGTGTGATGCTAGTGATTATGTTGTTGGTGTTGTTCTAGGACAAAGAGTTGATAAGAAATTAAATGTTATCCATAATGTTAGTAAAACTCTAGATAGTGCCCAAAGAAATTATGCTACTACTGAAAAAGAATTCTTAGCAGTTGTATTTGCTTGTGATAAGTTTAGATCTTATATTGTTGATTCCAAAGTAACTGTTCACACTGATCATGCTGCTATGAAATATCTTATGGAAAAGAAAGATGCTAAACCTAGACTTATTAGATGGGTTCTCTTGTTACAAGAATTTGATTTGCATATTATTGATAGAAATGGAGCTAAGAACCCCGTTGCAGACAACTTGTCTAGGTTAGAAAATGTTCTTGATGACCTATTGCCTATTGATGATAGTTTTCCTGATGAACAATTAGCTGTCATAAATGCTTCTCGAAATACTCCTTGGTATGCTGATTATGCTAATTACATTGTTGCCAAATTTATACCACCTAGCTTCACATACCAGCAAAAGAAATAGTTTTTCTATGATTTAAGACATTACTTTTGGGATGACCCACGCCTTTATAAAGAAGGAGTAGATGGTGTTATTAGACGTTGTGTACCTGAGCATGAACAGGAACAGATCCTACACAAGTGTCATTTTGAGGCTTACGGAGGACACCACGCTGGAGATAGAACTGCACATAAGGTATTGCAGTCCGGTTTTTATTGGCCTACTCTCTTCAAAGATGCTCGTAAGTTTGTCTTGTGTTGTGATGAATGTCAAAGAATTGGTAATATTAGTAGACGTCGGGAAATGCCTATGAACTATTCACTTGTTCTTGAACCATTTGATGTTTGGGGCTTTGATTATATGGGACCTTTTCCTTCCTCTAATGGGTATACACATATTTTAGTTGTTGTTGATTACGTTACTAAGTGGGTAGAAGCTATTCCAACTAGTAGTGTTGATCATAACACTTTTATTAAGATGCTTAAAGAAGTTATTTTTTCGAGGTTTGGAGTCCCTAGATATTTAATGGCTGATGGTGGTTCACATTTTATTCATGGTGCTTTTCGTAAAATGCTTACTAAGTATGATGTTAACCATAGAATTGCATCTCCATATCATCCTCAGTCTAGTTGTCAAGTAGAATTGAGTAATAGAGAGATTAAATTGATTTAGCAAAAGACTGTTAATAGATCTAGAAAAAATTGGTCCAAGAAACTTGATGATGCATTATGGGCTTATAGAACTGCTTATAAAAATCCTATGGGTATGTCTCCGTATAAAATGGTTTATGATAAGGCTTGTCACTTACCTCTTGAACTAGAACATAAGGCACATTGGGCTATTAAAGAGCTCAATTATGATTTCAAACTTGCTGGTGAGAAGAGGTTATTTGACATTAGCTCGCTTGATGAATGGAGAACCCAAGCCTATGAGAATGCCAAGTTGTTTAAAGAAAAGATTAAAAGATGGCTTGACAAGAGGATACAAAAGCGTGACTTTAATGTAGGTGATCATGTTTTGCTATACAACTCTCGTCTAAGTTTTTTTGCAGGAAAACTTCTCTCTAAATGGGAAGGTCCTTACATTATCGAGGAGGTCTATCGTTCCGGTGCCATAAAAATCAACAACGCCGAAGGCACAAATCCGAAGGTGGTAAACGGTCAAAGAATCAAACATTATATCTCAGGTAATCCCATAAATGTTGAAACCAATATAATTGACACCATATCATCGGAGAAGTACATAAGGGATACTTCCCAGAATATTTCAGACTCCGGAAAGGAATATGTATGTGGTATGGTAAGCAAACCAACCTCAAAACTGTTCTAACAACAATTTTCTCTGTTTTGGAATATTAAAAAAAAGGAAAATTAAAAGTAGTCCGAAAGAGACACGCGGCGACCACAAGGGTGGAGGGCGCGTCCCCCTACCTTGTGGCCACCGCGTGTGCCCTCCGGACTCCATTTTCTTGCACCATACTTATTTTTGTCGGTAAAAATTCATTATATAATCTCCTGAAGGTTTTGACCACCATATCACGGCAAAATCCTCTGTTTTTGTTTTGAGCTATTTCTGCAGCAGATTTAGAGCAAAATGTCTTTGCAAGAGTCGGTCAGGGAGAGTCGTGTCTCTCATCTGACGTCGAGACCTGGAGCAAACACCGGGGCTAACCACTTTGGGCGATCAAGGGAGGAAGAGATGTAGGCTGACTTGAAAAGGGTGGATACCATGGAGGAGGATCAAGAAGTTACCTCTCATCTTCAAGCTAGATTCATGCTGGAGGAACTTCAGAGCTCGGCAATCCCAAATTCGGTCATTCCTCCCAATGCTAGATTTCTCTCTTATGAAAATATGAAAAAGAGTGTTACCTTTTCCCCCGTAGCTATGAAACATCCATGGGTGAATGGAGCTTTAGCCGTCACGGGTAATCTCCGTAAGCAAGTAATGGATCTTAAGCAACAAGTTAATAAGCTCGAGGAAGAGAATCACATCCTAAGGAGCATCATCGCCAAGAATATCACATCACCACCTCCGAAGAAAGAGACATAAATACATGGGTATGGGCACTCCCCTTGGCAACTGCCAAGCTTGGGGGAGGTGCCCCGGTATCGTATCAGCATCATACCTCTATCTTTATCATTTTTCTTAGTTTGATCCTTTTGGTTATATCTTGATCTAGTGGAATAAAGTTTTAGTATGATCTAGCTTTGAGTTTTTTTGATCTCTATCTATGTAATTGAGTCCATGATTTATATATAATAAAGAGTAGTTTTGAGTTGAGGGCTTTGCTATCTTGCTATGATCTTGAGGGAATTAAAGAAAGAATAAAAAGAAATAAAAAGATCATATGTTGATCTTATGGAGAGTAATGACTTCACATATAAAGAGTGTGATGAATAAAAGTTGTTGAGAGTTGACAAACATAGTTTTGGTCATTGTTGCAATTAATAGGAAGTAATAAAGAAAGAGAGGTTTCACATATAAATATACTATCTTGGACATCTTTTGTGATTGTGGGCACATTAAAATATGACATGCTAAAATGTTGATGTGGGACAAGGAAGACAACATAATGGGTTATGTTTTCCTATATCCGAATAGAAGTTATATTGTCGTGGATCATCCAATATGTTGAGCTTTCCTTTCCCTCTCATGCTAGCCAAATTCTTCGCACCAAGTAGAGATACTACTTGTGCTTCCAACCATCCCTTAAACCCAGTTTTGCCATGAGAGTCCACCATACCTACCTATGGATTGAGTAAGATCCTTCAAGTAAGTTGTCATCAGTGCAAGAAATAAAAATTGATCTCTAAATATGTATGATCTATTAGTGTGAAGAAAATAAGCTTTATAGGAACTTGTTATATGGAAGAAATAAAAGCGACGGACTACATAATAAAGTTCTTTATCACAAGTGGCAATATAAAGTGATGTTCTTTTGCATTAAGATTTTGTGCATCCAACCATAAAAGCGCATGACAACCTCTACCTCCCTCTGCGAAGGGCCTATCTTTTATTTTTACCTTCTACCCTTACACAAGAGTCATGGTGATCATCACCTTTCCTTTTTACACTTTATCCTTTGGCAAGCACTATGTGTTGGAGAGATCCGGATATATATATATATCCACTCGGATGAGGTTTTCATAAAGTATTATTGTTGACATTACCCTTGAGGTAAAAGGTTGGGAGGCGAAACTATAAGCCCCTATCTTTCTCTGTGTCCGATTGAAACTTTGTACCCATAAGTATTGCATGAGTGTTAGCAATTGTGAAAGACTAAATGATAGTTGAGTATGTGGACTTGCTAAAAAGCTCTTATATTGACTCAATTTTCAATGAAGTTTCTGATTCATACTTTACCTTGTGAATGAATTGTTACTTTAGCATAAGAAATCATTCGGTTAAGCAAAGATTGGCTAAGAACGAGGTGACGATGCGCGTGGGAAATGGTTCCAAAGTCGATGTGATTGCGGTCGGCACGCTACCTCTACATCTACCTTCGGGATTAGTTTTAGACCCGAATAATTGTTAGTTGGTGCCAGCGTTAAGCATGAACATTATATCTGGATCTTGTTTGATGCGAGACGGTTATTCATTTAAATCTGAGAATAATGGTTGATCTATTTATATGAGTAATATCTTTTATGGTCATGCACACTTGAAGAGTGGTCTATTTTTGTTGAATCTCGATAGTAGTGACATACATATTCATAATATTGAAGCCAAAAGATGCAGAGTTGATAATGATAGTGCAACTTATTTGTGGCAGTGCCGTTTGGGTCATATTGGTGTAAAGCGCAGGAAGAAACTCCATTCTGATGGACTTTTGGAATCACTTGATTATGAATCACTTGGTGCTTGCGAACCATGCCTCATGGGCAAGATGACTAAAACTTCGTTCTCTGAAACAATGGAGGGAGCAACAGATTTGTTGGAAATCATACATACTGATGTATGTGGTCCCATGAATATTGAGGCACGCGATGTGTATCATTATTTTCTCACCTTCACAGATGATTTGAGCAGATATGGGTATATCTACTTGATGAAACATAAGTCTTAAACATTTGAAAAGTTCAAAGAATTTCAGAGCGAAGTGGAAAATCATCGTAACAAGAAAATAAAGTTTCTATGATCTGATCGTGGAGGAGAATATTTGAGTTACGAGTTTGTTCTTCATTTGTAACAATACGGAAATAGTTTCGCAACTCACGCCACCCAGAACACCACAGCGTAATGGTGTGTCCGAACGTCGTAACCGCACTTTATTAGATATGGTGCGGTCTATGATGTCTCTTACTGATTTACCGCTATCGTTTTGGGGTTATGCTTTAGAGACGGCTGCATTCACATTAAATAGGGCACCATGTAAATCTGTTGAGACGACACCTTATGAACTGTGGTTTAACAAGAAACCAAAGTTGTCGTTTCTTAAAGTTTGGGGCTGCGATGCTTATGTGAAAAAGCTTCAACCGGATAAGCTCGAACCCAAATCGGAGAAGTGCGTCTTCATATGATACCCAAAGAAAACTGTTGGGTACACCTTCTATCAAGATCTGAAGGCAAAATCTTTGTTGCTAAGAATGGATCCTTTCTAGAGAAGGAGTTTCTCTCGAAAGAAGTGAGTGGGAGGAAAGTAGAACTTGATGAGGTAACTGTACCTGCTCCCTTATTGGAAAGTAGTTCATCACAGAAATCAGTTCCTCTGATTCCTACACCAATTAGTGAGGAAGCTAATGATGATGATCATGAAGCTTCAGATCAAGTTGCTACCTAACCTCGTAGGTCTTCCAGAGTAAGATCGGCACCAGAGTGGTACAGTAATCCTGTTCTGGAAGTCATGTTACTAGACCATGATGAACCTACGAACTATGAGGAAGCGATGATGAGCCCAGATTCCGCGAAATGGCTTGAGGCCATGAAATCTAAGATGGGATCCATGTATGAGAACAAAGTGTGGACTTTGGTGGACTTGCCCGATGATCGGCAAGCCATAGATGGGATTTTTACATATGTGCCCCTGGTTCCTTAGCTATACTCATTCATCCCCATGCTCTTAACTTTTGCTCAATTGTCCCCACTCCCTTGCCAGAAACCCTCATAACTGGGCACAATGGATGTTGCCTTCGGGTCAAAGGCTTGACCGTTAATTCTAACTAGTGGGGCCACGCTGGACTGTGTCGTTAGTTCGACCTAACAAGTGGGGCCGCATTGGGTGGTGTTGGTGTTCGACCGTTGGGCCATGGTTTCGTTGGGCCGTCCCTTGCATTAAACGTCCGCGCACGCCACCAAGACAGAAGCCTGCTATGCATGCACCCAGAAAACCCTGCCTGCATGCGTTGATCGAGCTTGCATGCGCCGATGCCACGATCCCACGATGCACCGACCAAGCATGCATGCGCCGATGCGTCCGCCATGGTGCACTGACCGAGCAGCTTTCTTGCATGCCAGCCGCCACGGATGCAGCGATGGTTACTGCCGCTGGTTCCTCTCTTCTAGCTAGGTGGCTACATATTCATCCCTACTAACAAAGCTTGCTTGCATGCACTAGGTGGTTACTAACAAGGGAACCCTACTAACAAGCCGAGCTCTCAATAATCAACAAATATGTAGTCCCAATATGTAGATAGGGCCAACAAGCCCATAGCACGATCACATAGCTCAAACTAGGAAGAACTTAATAATAGAATAGATAGAAAACTTAATAATAGAATTTAAGGAAAGGGCCAACAAGCCCATAGAAACTCCAACATAGTTCAATTACAACTTAACATAACATAGACTAAAAAAAGATAGAGGGTTTAGAACCCTAGCTGCCGCCTTCTCCACCTCGCTCCTCCTCCGGGCGCCCTTTTCACTACTCCTCCGGGGTGTTGTCAATGGGGTACAGAAGAGTGTGCATGCGTGTCACGGTGGGGAAGATGTTGTTGTACTCCATGAACCTGTTGTGGGTGGTGAAAGCGATGAACTCGGAGCCACACCAAAACACCCGGCCGAGGAGGTAGAAGGCGTCGATTGTGTTGGTGAAGTGAGCAAGGAGAGCAACCACCACCCGGTTTTGGATGACCTCCTCGACGCGGAACATCGTTGGAGATCCCCTCGGGAGGTGATGGTAGCCAGATGCGAGGAAGAACTCATTGGAGTTCCTTGTGGTCCTTAGCCTTGATATCGCCCACACACGTAGTGTGCGATCAACGTACACGCCGGTAGGGTAGAGCCTCTCCGGCACAGTGGGTGGGAAGCGGTAGGTTGGTCCAGTGTACTGCATGGCCGAGGGATGTGCAGAAGACGGAGAAGGGGTCGAAGAGCAAGAAGGGTAGATGGATAAGGGATGGCAAAGGCAGAGGGTGGCTTAAATAGCCATAGTGCTACGTGTTATTTAGCTGTCACAATAACAGGGTCAAATGTGAAGTTAGTAGCCCGTTTTCAAACCCACCGCAGCATCGGGAGTGTACACGCCTGGGAAACGGTGGTTTGAAAAGAAGAAGAAAAAGAAGCTAATTGCACGCGTGGGAATCCGTGGTCAAACCCTATATTATATGAAAAAAGAGACAATTTTTGAAGAGCTTTTGGCCATTTTGCATGATAAAAATAAATTTGGCCCATAAAAATTTGGTCATTTTGCATGATAAAGAGATAGAGGGCTTGTGGCCATTATACAAATGCAAAATGATCCATGTTCTAATAGTTTGTGGCCATTTTGCTTGATAAAAATAAATTTAGCCCTTATAAAGCAACACACAAGCATGGCCGTGACATGGGTTCCTCATCCGGTGCTGGTCCTCAGAAGCGCCGTGTGTGGGTGCCTAATACTGCCCTACCACCCAGGTTCACACCGAGGCCATCCTTTCAGGCGCCTCGCCCCGCTCAACAGTTTGCACCAGCCAAGCCCTATGGTGGTCCAACCAACAATGCTTCTCCACGCACCAGCTCCGTGACATGCTTCAAGTGTGGGGAATCGGGCCACTACCTGCGCGAGTGCCCCCAGACCAACCCCAACCAGTCTGGAAAAGATGTTGGCCATGGCAAGCCGACAGGGAAAGTGTTCTACGCCAAGCCGGCCACCGCTGCACGTGGTCATGTCAACTGTATCTCTGCTGAAGAAGCTCAAGAGGATCCCAACGTCGTTCTTGGTACGCTCCTTGTTAACTGCCACCCGGCATCTGTTCTTTTCGATATTGGAGCATCTCATTCATTTATATCCGAGAGATATGCTCGTCTGCATAACACCACATTCTGTGAGATGCCCACCTCTATGGTAATTCAAACCCCGGGATCCAAATGGCAAACTTCTAGAGTAAGCCATGGGAATGAAATCCAAGTCGACAGACTTGTTTTTCTCGCATCTTTGATAGCTCTCAAATCTTCGGATATTAATATCATCTTGGGTATGGACTGGATGTCAGCCCATCATGCCAAGATTGATTATTTCTCTAGGACTGTTCAACTCACACATCCTTCGGGAAAGATAGTCAATGTCTTGACCCGAGTAGCCAAGCGACATCTATATTCTCTTAACGCCAGTCCGTTGCCAGACCTCGAAGACGTTCCGATAGTCCGTGACTTTCCGGATGTCTTTCCAGAAGAACTGCCAGGTGTCCCACCTAACAGAGATGTCGAGTTCGTGATAGATCTCATTCCAGGAACTGTTCCAATTTCTAGAAGACCCTATAAGATGGCACCTTTTGAACTAGCCGAACTTAAGAAACAACTCGATGAGTCCTTGAAAAAGGGTTTCATCCGACCTAGTTCATCTCCATGGGCTTGCCCCGTCCTCTTCATCAAGAAGAAGGATGGTACGGACCGGATGGTTGTAGATTATCGACCAGTTAACCTGGTCACAATCAAGAACAAGTATCCGCTCCCCAGGATCAATGACCTTTATGATCAGCTCGCTGGGTCCTCAGTCTTCTCTAAAATGGATTTGAGGTTGGGCTACCATCAAATCAAAATCAGGAACGGGGACATTCCTAAAACGGCTTTTGTTACTCGTTATGGCCAATACGAGTACACCGTCATGTCCTTCGGTTTAACCAACGCCCCAGCCACCTTTTCTCGGTTAATGAACTCAATCTTCATGGAGTATTTGGATAAATTCGTCGTGGTTTACCTCGATGATATACTCATCTACTCCAAGAACGAGGAAGAACATGCCGAACATCTAAGGCTAGTGTTGATGAAACTTCGAGAGCATCGCCTATATGCCAAATTTTCTAAGTGTGAATTTTGGTTGCCAGAAGTGACCTATCTAGGACATGTAATTTCTGGTAAGGGTATTGCTGTCAATCCTGAGCGAGTTCAAGCCGTTCTTAATTGGACTCCACCTGAATCAGTCAAGCAAGTTCGGAGTTTCCTTGGCTTAGCGAGCTATTGTCGCCGCTTTGTCGAGAACTTCTCCAAGGTTGCTAAACCTCTAACTGAACTCCTCAAGAAAGATAAAAAGTTTGAGTGGACTCCACAATGTGAGCATAGCTTCCAGGAACTGAAAAGACGCCTGACATCTGCTCCTGTATTGGTACCACCAGATTTCTCTAAGGACTTTGTTATCTATTGCGACGCCTCGCGGCAAGGATTAGGTTGCATTCTTATGCAAGATCGTCACGTAATTGCTTATGCTTCACGGCAATTGCACCCACATGAGGAGAATTATCCTACTCATGATCTAGAGCTTGTAGCTGTAGTCTATGCACTTAAAACCTGGCGACATTACCTCCTCGGTAATCGTTGCGAAATCTTCACCGATCACCAAAGTCTGAAGTACATCTTCACCCAACCGGATTTGAATCTCACGCAAAGACGTTGGGTCGAGTTGATCACAGATTTCGACTTAGGGATAACTTACACCCCAGGAAAGGCCAATGTCATGGCTGATGCACTAAGTCGTAAATCTTATTGTAACAATCTGATGTTACAACAAAGTCAACCGCTTCTCCATGAGGAATTTCGGAAGCTTAACCTTCACATTGTTCCTCAAGGATTTCTTTCCACCTTGGTGGCGAAACCTACTCTTACGGATCAAATTATCGCTGCCCAAAAGCGAGATAAAGGGATATCTAGGATCAAGGAGAACATTGCTAGCGGAGGTGCTAGATGTTTCTCCACAAATGATCATGGTGTTGTGTACTTTGAGAACCGTTTAGTGGTTCCCAAGAACCAGCATCTACGGCAGTTGATCCTTAAGGAGGCTCATGAATATCCTCTCACCATTCATCCCGGTAGTACCAAGATGTATCAGGACCTACGCCAGAGGTTCTGGTGGACTAGGATGAAGAGACACATTGCTCAGTTTGTTGCTAGTTGCAACGTCTGTCGACGTGTAAAAGCAGAGCATCAACGGCCTGCTGGCACCCTTCAACCTTTAGCTATTCCTGAATGGAAATGGGATATGGTATGGATTTCATTACCGGTTTTCCCAGGACCAGGAGAGGGAATAACGCTATCTTCATCGTTGTCGATCGTCTTTCCAAAGTAGCCCATTTCTTACCTGTTCGCGAGAGTATAACCGCTAGTCAACTAGCAGACTTGTACATCTCCCGAATAGTATCCCTCCATGGTGTTCCACTAGAAATTAACTCGGATCGAGGAAGTCTCTTCACCTCTCGATTTTGGGAAAGTTTCCAAAATGCTATGGGAACCCGCCTTTCCTTTAGCACTGCCTTTCAGCCTCAATCAAGTGGTCAAGTAGAACGCGTCAATCAGATTCTAGAAGACATGCTTCGAGCCTCCGTTATCTCATTCGGAACGGATTGGGAGAAATGTCTTCCATTTGCCGAATTTGCTTATAACAACAGCTATCAATCTAGCTTGGGTAAAGCCCCTTTTGAAGTTCTCTATGGACGAAGGTGTCGAACGCCTCTTAACTAGTCAGAAACCGGGGAAAGAAAATTCTTTGGCCCGGACATGATCCAGGAAGCAGAAGAGCAAGTTCGCATTGTTCGTGAAAAGTTGAAAACAGCCCAATCTCGTCAAAAGAGTCAATATGACCGAAAACATAAGGCTATGACTTTTGAGGTTGATGAGAAGGCTTACCTTCGGGTTACTCCTCTGAAGGGAACCCATCGTTTCGGTATCAAAGGCAAATTGGCTCCTCGCTACATTGGACCCTTTCGCATTCTTGCTAAACGGGGAGAAGTTGCCTACCAATTGGAACTACCTCCGCATCTCTCCAGAGTCCATGATGTCTTCCACGTTTCCCAACTCAGGCGTTGCTTCTCGGATCCTATCCGTGGAGTGGACCACGAAACGCTTGATCTTCAAGATAATCTCACGTATCAAGAGTACCCCGTTCGTATCCTCGATCAAGCCGAGCGTACCACTCGACGTCATAATATCAAGTTTCTCAAGGTTCAATGGTCGCACCATTCTGAGAAGGAAGCAACTGGGGAAAGGGAGGATCGTCTTCGACTTGAGTACCCCGCCTTCTTTCCGGAGGAACCTAAATCTCGGGACGAGATTCTTTTGAGTGGGGGTGAGTTGTCACATCCTAGCTAGTTCATGCATTAGCGTGTTGCATCATGTCCATTTTTCTCAACAGAAACTTGAAATGGGGATGACAAAACCCCCAGCCCCCTCTGAAACCAACTAGGGTTTACTAAAAATATTTTCAATGAACCTGAAATGCCCTTCTAAAATGTCCATCATTTTTGTCTTGGTTCAGAACCCCTGCCAAAAGTGGTGCACAATTTTCTAGGTCATCCTAAGGTCTTTGAATTAAATCATAAATATTTGAGTTTGGGCATTTAAATTATATAAATTATTTTAAATGCTCAAATAATCCCAAACTAAAATGTTACATGCTGGATATATCCCAGTTAGTGGCCATGAGCAGTTTGGGAAATTTTGGAGTTGTTTAGGTATTTTTAGTAAGCCCACAAAGTTACAGAATAATTAAAAAAGATAAATAAGAGAGAGAGAGTGAACTAACCTGGCAGCCCGCCTAGCCAGCCCACCAGCCGGCCCAGCCCAGCAGCCGCTCCAGCGAGCTGCTTGCCTTCGCCAGGCAGGCAGGCAGGTGCTCGACGGCGACGCCAGCGCGCGCCATGTAGCTGCCCGCCGCCCTGCTTCACCCCCTCGCCTCTATGCTGGCCTGGATGAGCTCCACGTCGTGCTTCGAACCCTGTGGACACACCCATTCGCCCCCAGCTCCTCTCCCTCGCTGTCCCGCACCATGGCCGACGCCACCGCAGCCGCACCCTCGCCGTAGTCGCGCTCTCCGTCGTCCCCGTGCCGCGCCACCGTGTCCAGGAGCTCCGCCGCCCTCCTCTCGTTCGAGCTAGTTGAGCCCCGAGCGCTCGCGTGCCCCGAAGCCACTGCACCGACCTCGCCGACTCCGCCGTCACCGGAGATCCCCTTCGCCGTCGCCGCCGCACCAGCTCGTCCCCGACCGCGCCGTCTGGTTCCTCGAGATCGCCGTGAGCCCAGCTACCTCTCCCCCCTTTCCTCTCTCGCTCTCGTACACCACAGTGAGCGCACGGAGCTTCACCGCACGCACCGCCGCCGAGCTCGTCGCCGACGTGTCTCCGGCCAACCACCGGCCACACCACCGTGTCCATCGCACTCACCGCACCCGCAGGAACCCGTAGCATCACTCCACGCGCCTCGCCGTGCCCCATAGCGTCGAGTTCGACCTCTCCTGAACTCCGGCGACCGCCAAAGTCGTTGCCGGCGCCGTTTCCGGCCACCCCGAGCCCAACCAACACCACCAAGAGCTGCGGCTTAGCCCCAGCTACACGTAGATGCCCTCCGCGGCTCTTTTGGTCGCCGGAATGCACAAAACCACTTCCGCCGCCGCATTCGGCCTCGCCGGCAGCTAAAAGCCGGTGAGTTGACCCTGCTAACCCCTCGTTTGACCACGGGTGGGCCCAGTTTGACCCCCCTGGGTCAATGACAGGTGGGGCCCAGCCCTGTTAACTATCAGGATTAGTTTTAATTAATATTAATTAAACTAATTACATTGACACACGGGACCCACTAGTCAGGGTTGACCTGGACTGTTCCGTTGACCGCTGACATCATCCTGACGTAATGCTGACGCAGTAATTTATTTACTAGAATTATTATTACACAGGAAATTCCAGTAAATACCACAAACTTTGAAAAATCATAGAAATTAATCTATAACTCCAAATGAAAAGTTTTATATATGAAAAATGATCAGAAAAATCCAATCTATCCATCTGTACTGGTTTCATGCATGTTTAAGCAAGCTAATCTGATGTTCAGTGCAGAACAAGATAAAGCACTTATAAGGGCCATGTATGAGTTTGAAACTTGAATCTTTGATTCAAAATGGTTCAAACCCATCTGGTCTTAGTTGCATTAGCCCAATACACTCATTTTGCCATGTCTCATGCATGCATCATATTGTTGCATATTGTTTGGTGATGTTGTGTATCGGTGCTCTTGCGGCAGGTTCTGCCCCCGAGGAGTACCACGATTACCCTAGCGAAGATCAATATCAGTGCATCGACCCATCAGGCAAGCAACCAACCATTTGATCATATCGATACAATCCCATCTCCTCGCTTCTGCTCTCTTTTACTGCATTAAGACAACGCGTTTCAAACTACTGCGTGCTACGGTAGTTGAACCCATTTCCTCTGCATGACCTGTCATTGCCGCAGTAACTAGATGAAACCCACTAGCATGTGTAGGAGTTGATTGAGCCATATGTATGTGTTATTCCTACCTTGCTATGCCTGCTATGCTTAGAGTCGTGTCAGGTCTGGTTCATTTGGGTGATGGACTAGAGTGAAATGATCATGCCGGTAATAAGAGTGATGCGGTGAACACGATTTGGTAAAGGTATCGATGAGAGGCCATGTAGGAGTACATGGTGGGTTGTTTCATTGAAGCAGACCATAAGCACTAAGATCTGTATTTGTGATTTAAGATTCAGCTACTACCATGCATTGGGCCCTAAAATATGACCCCGCTCGACTTCTTATTCACCCTAGTCCTCTGTCCAGGAGTTGCAAGTAGTTTCTGGTGTTTGTAGCTTACTGGAGGCCGTGGACAGCGCTGACCCGCAGGGTGGGCTGTGATGCGGTAGGTACGTGGCACGATGTACCGGATACCCGTTAGGTATCTCGGGAACCCTGTACACATCGTTCGGGGCCGTATGTGGAACCCCGACCGAACTCCCTGCGGATGGAACCTGAATAGGCGATAAACCTGGACTAGAGACTTAGGTGTTTAGGTAGGTCGTGGTCTACACCCACGTCGGCTTTCGCTTGAAGTCTGCCGAGCACATGTCGTGTGCAGACGCTAAGTGGTGGAAACATGTATGAAGAAGTACACCCCTGCAGGGTTAACATTATCTATTCGAATAGCCGCGTCCGCGGTAAAGGACTACTTGGTTGCCTATACAGTTCATAGACAAGTAAATGGATACTACTAAAATCCTCAAGATAAGCGTGAGTGCCGAGGATGGCTCTTCCGTAGGATGACGGAGGTGGATCCTCGGTAGTGTATTGAAGTGGTGAGTAGTGGACTCGCGTGCGCAAAACCATTTCAAGTTGGTGTATCGTAGGATAGCTTAGCCAAGAGTCAAAGCTGGCTTGCTACAATAACCCCACCAACCCTTCTTGATAATGTGCATGTATGTAGGATCTGATGTAAGTCTTGCTGAGTACCTTTGTACTCATGTTGCTATAATTTACATTTTTCAGAAGACGCTGCAACCCCTTCTGATGGGTTCTTCGTAGACGTTGACATCGATGAGTAGACTGAGGCCCAGGTGGTGACCTTGAGCTTGTGAAGGACCACGTAGTATAGCCAGGCTTTCCAAGCCTCTTTTATTTTACTAGTTGTCTGTACTCAGATAAGTTACTTCCGCTGTTGGCTTGTATGCTTGTATGACTTGAATGTGGGTCGTGTGACCCATACTTGTGTGTATGCTATGTATGGCTCTCTGAGCCCCTAAATAAAGTACTTGTGTTGTAGAGTCATGTTGTGATACCTTGTTGTATTTGCACATATCGAGCATATTGTGTGTATGATTGAAATGCTTGGTATGTGTGGGATCTGACTATCTAGTTGTTTATTATTAGTAGCCTCTCTTACCGGGAAATGTCTCCTAGTGTTTCCACTAAGCCTTGGTAGCTTGCTACTGCTCCGGAACACTTAGGCTGGCCGGCATGTGTCCTTCTTCGTTCCTGTGTCTGTCCCTTCGGGGAAATGTCACGCGATGGATACCGGAGTCCTGTTAGCCCGCTACAGCCCAGTTTACCGGAGTCCTGCTAGCCCAGTGCTACAGCCCGGATTCACTTGCTGATGACCGACACGTTCGATGCTGGGTCATGGATGCCTGTCCCTGTAAGTCTGTGCCACTTTGGGTTTACGACTAGCCATGTCAGCCCGGGCTCCTTACCATATGGATGCTAGCGACGCTATCATATACGTGTGCCAAAAGGCGCAAACGGACCCGGGCAAAGGTAAGACGATACCCGTGGGAATACCGTGCGTGAGGCCGCAAAGTGATATGAGGTGTTACATGCTAGATCGATGTGGCATCGAGTCGGGGTCCTGACAGGTCGATCGTGAAGACATACGACTACATCAACTGCGTTGTCATAACGCTTCCGCTTACGGTCTACGAGGGTACATGGACAACACTCTCCCCTCTCATTGCTATGCATCACCTTGATCTTTCATGCGCGTAGGAATTTTTTTGAAATTACTACGTTCCCTAACATTGGTATCAGAGCCAGGTTTATGCGTACATGTTATATGCACGAGTAGAACACAAAGAGTTGTGGGCGATAATAGACATACTACTTACCAGCATGTCATACTTTGATTCAGCGGTATTGTTGGATGAAGCGGCCCGGATCGACATTACGCGTACGCTTACACGAGACTGGTTCTACCGACGTGCTTCGCACACAGGTGGCTGGCGGGTGTCAGTTTCTCCAACTTTAGTTGAATTGAGTGTGGCTACGCCCGGTCCTTGTTGAAGGTTAAAACATCACATACTTGACGAAAAATCGTTGTGGTTTTGATGCGTAGGTAAGAACGGTTCTTGCTCAGCCTGTAGTAGCCACGTAAAACTTGAAACAACAAAGTAGAGGACATCTAACTTGTTTTCGCAGGTCATCTTGTGATGTGATACGGTCAAGAGATGATGCTAAATATTATTGTATGAGATGATCATGTTTCATAACAGAGTTATCGGCAACTGGCAGGAGTCATATGGTTGTCGCTTTATTGTATGCAATGCAATTGCCCTGTAATTGTTTTTACTTTATCAGTAAGCAGTAGCGATAGTCGTAGAAGCAATAGTTGGTGAGACGACAATGATGCTATGATGGAGATCAAGGTGTCGCACTGGTAAGGATGGTGATCATGACGGTGCTTTGGAGATGGAGATCAAAAGCACAAGATGATGATAGCCATATCATATCACTTATATTGATTGCATGTGATGTTTATCCTTTATGCATCTTATTTTGCTTATTTCAACGGTAGCATTATAAGATGATCTCTCACTAAATTTCAAGGTACAAGTATTCTCCCTGAGTATGCACCATTGCGAAAGTTCGTCATGCCGAGGCACCACGTGATGATCGGGTGTGATAAGCTCTACGTTCACATACAAAGGGTGCAACCCAGTTTTGCACATGCAGAATACTCAGGTTAAACTTGACAAGCCTAGCATATGTGGAAATGTCCTCGGAACACTAAGACCGAATGGTCGAGCGTGAATCATATAGTAGATATGATCAACATAGTGATGTTCACCATTGAAAACTACTCCATCTCACATGATGATTGGACATGGTTTAGTTGATTTGGATCACGTGATCACTTAGATGATTAGAGGGATGTCTATCTAAGTGGGAGTTCTTAAGTAATATGATTTATTGAACTTTAATTTATCATGAACTTAGTACCTAATAGTATTTTGCATGTCTATGTTGTTTTAGATAGATGTCCCGTGCTGTTGTTCCATTGAATTTTAATGCGTTCCTTGAGAAAGCTAAGTTGAAAGATGATGGTAGCAATTACACAGACTGGGTGCGTAACTTGAGGATTATCCTCATTGCTGCACAGAAGAATTACGTCCTGGAAGAACCGCTAGGTGCAAGACCCGCTGCAGGAGCAACACCGGATGTTGTGAACGTCTGGCAGAGCAAAGCTGATGACTACTCGATAGTTCAGTGTGCCATGCTTTACGGCTTAGAACCAGGACTTCAACGGCGTTTTGAACGTTGTGGAGCATCTGAGATGTTCCAGGAGTTGAAGTTAATATTTCAAGCAAATGCCCAGATTGAGAGATATGAAGTCTCTAATAAGTTCTATAGCTACAAGATGGAGAGAATAGTTCTATCAGTGAACATATACTCAAAATGTCTGGGTATAACAACCACTTGATTCAACTGGGAGTTAATCTTCCTGATGATAGTGTCATTGATAGAATTCTTCAATCACTGCCACCAAGCTACAAGAGCTTATGATGAACCATAATATGCAAGGCTGCAGAGGTAGAAATCAAGAAGGAGCATCAAGTGTTGATGGTCAACAAGACCACCAGTTTCAAGAAAAAGGGTAAAAGGAAGAAGGGGAACTTCAAGAAGAACATCAAGCAAGTTGTTGCTCAAGTGAAGAAACCCAAGTCTGGACCTAAGCCTGTGACTGAGTGCTTCTTTCCCAAAGGGACTGGTCACTAGAAGCGGAACTGCCCCAAGTATTTGGCGGATAAGAAGGATGGCAAGGTGAACAAAGGTATATGTGATATACATGTTATTGATGTGTACCTTACTAATGCTCGCAGTAGTGTCTGGGTATTTGATACTAATTCTGTTGCTAATTTTTGCAACTCGAAACAGGGACTACGGATTAAGCGAAGACTGGCTAAGGACGAGGCGACGATGCGCGTGGGAAATGGTTCCAAAGTCGATGTGATCACGGTAGGCACGGTACCTCTACATCTACCTTCGGGATTAGTTTTAGACCTGAATAATTGTTATTTGGTGCCAGCGTTAAGCATGAACATTATATCTGGATCTTGTTTGATGCGAGACGGTTATTCTTTTAAATCTAAGAATAATGGTTGTTCTATTTATATGAGTAATACTTTTATGGTCATGCACACTTGAAGAGTGATCTATTTTTGTTGAATCTCGATAGTAGTGACACACATATTCATAATATTGAAGCCAAAAGATGCAGAGTTGATAATGATAGTGCAACTTATTTGTGGCACTGCCGTTTGGGTCATATTGGTGTAAAGCGCATGAAGAAACTCCATTCTGATGGACTTTTGGAATCACTTGATTATGAATCACTTGGTGCTTGCGAACCATGCCTCATGGGCAAGATGACTAAAACTCCGTTCTCTGGAATAGAGTGAGCAACATATTTGTTGGAAATCATACATACTAATGTATGTGGTCTGATGAATATTGAGGCACGCAGCGGGTATCATTATTTTCTCACCTTCACAGATGATTTGAGCAGATATGGGTATATCTACTTGATGAAACATAAGTCTAAAACATTTGAAAAGTTCAAAGAATTTCAGAGCAAAGTGGAAAATCATCGTAACAAGAAAATAAAGTTTCTACGATCAGATCATGGAGGAGAGTATTTGAGTTAAGATTTTGGTCTTCATTTGAAACAATGCGGAATAGTTTCGCAACTCACGCCACCCGGAACACCACAGTGTAATGGTGTGTCCGAACGTCGTAATCACACTTTATTAGATATGGTGCGACCTATGATGTCTCTAACTGATTTACCACTATCATTTTAGGGTTATGCTTTAGAGACGACTGCATTCACGTTAAATAGGGAACCATCTAAATCCGTTGAGACGACGCCTTATGAACTGTGGTTTAGCAAGAAACCAAAGTTGTTGTTTCTTAAAGTTTGGGGCTGCGATGCTTATGTGAAAAAGCTTCAACCTAATAAGCTCGAATCGAAATCGGAGAAGTGCATCTTCATAGGATACCCAAAGAAAACTGTTGGGTACACCTTCTATCACAGATCCGAAGGCAAAATCTTTGTTGCTAAGAATGGATCCTTTCTAGAGAAGGAGTTTCTCTCGAAAGAAGTGAGTGGGAGGAAAGTAGAACTTGATGAGGTAATTATACCTGCTCCCTTATTGGAAAGTAGTTCATCACAGAAATCAATTCATGTGATTCCTACACCAATGAGTGAGGAAGCTAATGGTGATGATCATGAAGCTTCAGTATAAGTTGCTACCGAACCTAGTAGGTCTTCCAGAGTAAGATCCGCACCAGAGTGGTACGGTACTCCTGTTCTGGAAGTCATGTTACTAGACCATGATGAACCTACGAACTATGAGGAAGCGATGATGAGCCCTGCGAAATGGCTTGAGGCCATGAAATATGAGATGGGATCCATGTATGAGAACAAAATGTGGACTTTCGTGGACTTGCCCGATGATCGGCAAGCCAAAGAAAATAAATGAATTTTTAAGAAGAAGATCGACGCAGATGGTAATGTTACTATTTACAAAGCTCGAATTGTCGCGAAAGGTTTTCGACAAGTTCAAGGAGTTGACTACGATGAGTCCTTCTCACTTGTAGTGATGCTTAAGTCTATCTGAATCATGTTAGCAATTGCTGTATTTTGTGATTATGAAATTTGGCAAATGGATGTAAAGACTGCATTCCTGAATGAATTTCTGGAAGAAGAGTTGTATATGATGCAACCTGAAGGTTTTATCGATCCAAAGGGTGCTAACAAAGTGTGCAAGCTCCAGCGATCCATTTCTGGACTGGTGCAAGCCTCTCTGAGTTGGAATAAACATTTTGATAGTGTGATCAAAGCATATGGTTTTATATAGACTTTTGGAGAAGCATGTATTTACAAGAAAGTGAGTGGGAGCTCTGTAGCATTTCTAATATTATGCGTGGATGACATATTATTGATTGGAAATGATATAGAATTTCTGGATAGCATAAAAGGATAATCGAACACGAGTTTTTCAATGAAAGACGTCGGTGAAGCTGCTTATATATTGGGCATCAAGATCTATAGAGATAGATCGAGATGCTTAATTGGACTATCACAAAGCAAATACCTTGATAATGTTTTGAAGAAGTTCAAAATGGATCAAGCAAAGAAAGGGTTCTTGCCTGTGTTACAAGGTGTGAAGTTGAGTCAGACTCAAAGTCCGACCACCGCAAAAGATAGAGAGAAAATGATAGATGTTCCCTATGCTTCAGCCATAGGCTCTATCATGTATGCAATGCTGTGTACTAGACCTGATGTGTGCCTTGCTATTAGTTTAGTAGGGAGGTACCAAAGTAATCCAGGTGTGGATACCTAGACAATGGTCAAGAACATCCTGAAATACCTAAAAAGGACTAAGGATATGCTTCTCGTTTATGAGGTGACAAAGAGCTCGTCGTAAATGGTTACGTTGATGCAAGCTTTGACACTGATCCGGATGACTCTAAGTCACAAACCAGATACATATTTGTATTGAACCGTGGAGTTGTAAGTTGGTGTAGTTCTAAGCAAAGCATCATGGCGGGATCTACATGTGAAGCGGAGTACATAGCTGCTTCAGAAGCAACAAATGAAGGAGTCTGGATGAAGGAGTTCATATCTGATCTAGGTGTCATACCTAGTGCATCGGGTCCAATGAAAATCTTTCGTGACAATACTGGAGCCATTGCCTTGGCGAAGGAATCCAGATTTCACAAGAGAAACAAGCACATCAAGAGACGCTTCAATTCCATCCGTCATCAAGTGTCCTAGAGGCAATAATAAAGTTGTTATTTATATATTTCCTTATATCATGCCCTGGAGGCAATAATAAAGTTGTTGTTTATATATTTCCTTATATCATGATAAATGTTTATTATTCATGCTAGAATTGTATTAACCAGAAAATTAGTGCATGTGTGAATACATAGAAAAATAGAGTGTCACTAGTATGCCTCTACTTGACTAGCTCGTCAATCAAAGATGGTCAAGTTTCCTGGCCATTGACATGAGCTGTCATTTGATAAACGGGATCACATCATTAGGGAATGATGTGATTGACTTGACCCATTCCGTTAGCTTAGCACTTGATCGTTTAGTATGTTGCTATTGCTTTCTTCATGACTTATACATGTTCCTGTGATTATGAGATTATGCAACTCCTGAATACCGGAGGAACACTTTGTGTGCTACCAAATGTCACAACGTAACTGGGTGATTCTAAAGGTGCTCTACAGGTTTCTCCGATGGTGTTTTTTGAGTTGGAATATATCGAGATTAGGATTTGTCACACCGATTGTCGGAGAAGTATCTCTAGGCCCTCTCGGTAATACACATCACTATAAGCCTTGCATGCAATGTGAATAATGAGTTAGTTACGGGATGATGCATTACCGAATGAGTAAAGAGACTTGCCGGTGACGAGATTTAACTAGGTATTGAGATACCTACGATCAAATCTCGGGCAAGTAACATACCGATGACAAAGGGAACAACATATGTTGTTATGCGGTTTGACCGATAAAGATCTCTATAGAATATGTGGGAGCCAATATGAGCATCCAGGTTCCGCTATTGGTTATTGGACAGAGAGTATCTCAGTCATGTCTACATAGTTCTCGAACCTGTAGGGTCCGCACGCTTAACATTTGGTGACGACCGGTATTATGAGTTTATGTGTTTTGATTTACCGAAGGTAGTTCTGAGTCCCGGGTATGATCACGGACATGACGAGGAGTCTCGAAATGGTTGAGACATAAAGATCGATATATTGGACGACTATATTTGGACGCCAGAATGGTTCCGGGTGAGTTCGGGCATATACCGGAGTACCAGGAGGTTATTGGAACCCCTCGGGAGGTATATGGGCCTTATTGGGCCATAGTGGGAGAGAAGAGAGGGAGGCATAGGAGGGGGTGCGCCCCCCTCAAGCCTAATCTGAATTGGGTGCCCCCCTTTCCTTCCCCTCTCTCCCCCTTCCTTCCACTCATAGTCCAACTAGGGAAGGGGGGTCCTACTCCCGGTGGGAGTAGGACTCCCCATGGGGCGCGCCATAGGAGGGCCGGCCCTACCCCTCCTCCACTCCTTTATATACGGAGGAGGGGGGCACCCCATAGACACACAGAAGTTGATCATTGATCTCTTAGCTGTGTGCGGTGCCATCCTCCACCATAATCCACCTCGGTCATATCGTCGTAGTGCTTAGGCGAAGCCCTGCGCTGGTAGCTTCATCATCGCCGTCATCACGTTGTCGTGCTGACAAAGCTCTCCCTCAACACTCTCTTGGATCGTGAGTTTGTGGGACGTCACTGAGCTGAACATGTGCAGATCGCGGAGGTATCATACGTTCGGTACTAGGATCGGTCGATCGTGAAGACGTATGACTACATCAACCGCGTTGTCATAATGCTTCTACTTACGGTCTACGAGGGTACGTGGACAACACTCTCCCCTCACGTTACTATGCATTGATAACACACAAATATAGGGGATCGCAACAGTTTTTGAGGGTAGAGTATTCAACCCAAATTTATTGATTCGACACAATGGGAGCCAAAGAATATTCTTAAGTATTAGCAGTTGAGTTGTCAATTCAACCACACCTGGATAACTTAGTATCTGCAGCAAAGTAGTATGGAAGTAACGGTAATGATAGCAAAAGTAATAGTAGCAGTTTTGTAGTAATGGTAACAGTGGCAACGGCAAAGTAACTAAGCAAAGAACAATATGTGAAAAGCTCGTAGGCATTGGATCGGTGATGGATAATTATGTCGGATGCGATTCCTCATGTAATAGTTATAACATAGGGTGACACAGAACTAGCTCCAGTTCATCAATGTAATGTAGGCATGTATTCCGAATATAGTCATACGTGCTTATGGAAAAGAACTTGCATGACATCTTTTGTCCTACCCTCCCGTGGCAGCGGGGTCCTAATGGAAACTAAGGGATATTAAGGCCTCCTTTTAATAGAGAACTGGACCAAAGCATTAGCACTTAGTGAATACATGAACTCCTCAAACTACGGTCATCACCGGTAAGTATCCCGATTATTATCACTTCGGGGTTAACGGATCATAACACATAATAGGTGACTATAGACTTGCAAGATAGGATCAAGAACTCACATATATTCATGAAAACATAATAGGTTCACATCTGAAATCATGGCACTCGGGCCCTAGTGACAAGCATTAAGCATTGCAAAGTCATAGCAACATCAATCTCAGAACATAGTGGATACTAGGGATAAAACCCTAACAAAACTAACTTAATTACATGGTATATCTCATCCAACCCATCACCGTCCAGCAAGCCTACGATGGAATTACTCTTGCACGGCGGTGAGCATCATGAAATTGGTGATGGAGGATGGTTGATGATGACGACGGCGACGGATTCCCCTCTTCGGAGCCCCGAACGGACTCCAAATCAGCCCTCCCGAGAGGTTTTAGGGCTTGGCGGCGGCTCCATATCGTAAAATACGATGAACCCTTCTTCTTTTATATTTTTCTCTGCGAAAGCAAATATATGGAGTTGGAGTTGAGGTCGGTGGACGTCCAGGGGGGCCACGAGGCAGGGAGCGCGCCCTAGGGGGGCACCCCCACCCTCGTGACTAGGGTGTGGGCCCCCTCACGCTAATTCTTTCGCCAGTATTTTTATTAATTCTGAAAAGTTGCTCCGTGGATTTGCTGGTCATTCCGAGAACTTTTATTTCTGCACAAAAATAACACCATGGCAGTTCTGCTCAAAACAGCGTCAGTCCGGGTTAGTTCCATTCAAATCATGCAAGTTAGAGTCCAAAACAAGGGAAAAGGTGTTTGGAAAAGTAGATACGACGGAGACGTATCAACTCCCCCAAGCTTAAACCTTTGCTTGTCCTCAAGCAATTCAGTTGATAAACTGAAAGTGATAAAGAAGAACTTTTACAAACTCTGTTTGCTCTTGTTGTTGTAAATATGTAAAGCTAGCATTCAAGTTTTTAGCAAAGATTATGACTAACCACATTCACAATAACACTTAGGTCTCATGTTTACTCATATCAATGGCATAATCAACTAGCAAGCAATAATAATAAAACTCGGATGACAACACTTTCTCAAAACAATCATAATATGATACAACAAGATGGTATCTCACTAGCCCTTTCTGAGACCGCAAAACATAAATGCAGAGCACCTTTAAAGATCAAGGACTGACTAAACATTGTAATTCATGGTAAAAGAGATCCATTCCTAGTCATACCCAATATAAATTAATAGTAATGCATGCAAATGACAGCGGTGCTCTCCAGCGGGTGCTTTTTAATAAGAGGGTGATGAATCAACATAAAAGTAAATAGATAGGCCCTTCACAGAGGGAAGCAGGGATTTTTAGAGGTGCTAGAGCTCAATTTTTAAAACAGAGATAATAGCATTTTGAGCGGTATACTTTCACTGTCAACATAACTACTATGAGATCTCGATATCTTCCATGCTACACACATTATAGGCGGTTCCCAAACAGAATGGTAAAGTTTTATACTCCCCCTCCACCAACAAGCATCAATCCATGGATTGCCCGAAACAACGGGTGCCTCCAACTAACAACAATCCTGGGGAAGTTTTGTTTAATTATTTTGATTTGATTTGAACATGGGACTGGGCATCCCGGTGACCAGCCATTTTCTCGTGAATGAGGAGCGGAGTCCACTCCTCTTGAGAATAAGGATGACAATGGATCGGGTTCGGCCCGGGTTGAACAATATCAAATCCATATCCAAATCCATGAAGACATTATGTGCCCGTCCATGAAAAAATCCATGGGCGAAAAACAATGTCCATGTCCAAACCCGATGATATCCATCGGGTATGGATATCCATCGGGTACTCTCAACATGTATACATATATCAAGCATTCCACAAGTGCACAAGATTCACATAAGATCTCAAATTTTCACAAAACAACATAGCTCAAGTGCACAACATCAAATTATCTTTTAGATTCTAACAAGATGACACAAAAAAGTGCACATCACCAAATAATCTCTCAAAATCTCACATCACCAAATAATCTCTTGGATTCACAAGTGCATATCATAGCAATAGCACAATATTTTTTAGATAATAGGCTATTGCCCGACCATTGATTGAGGCTCTCGGATTCAAGATTCAAATATAGACCAATAACAGTTGCAACTACATTAAAGAAAAGAGGTACCAGCACCTTGAAACAACATCCACAAAATATCAAGGGAGATGCAAGGTTCAGAAACTAGTCGGTTCACTAACCCAGAAAGAAACTTATTACATTGCACCTCATGTGAGACAAGGTGACACAACACCCAGAGACTGAAGACCAGAGCACCACGCAGACTAGAGCAATAACGCTACATCATTTCTCAGTCTTAGTTTCTCACAAAATGGCATCACACAACATCAAGTAACCACAGGTACAACCATGCGTCCTCTTCCATTCTTCACCTCAATATTCTAGGAATAATCTTTTATTCTTCACCTCATTGTTTTAGGAATCATCTTCTAGGCTTCGGTTATGATGGAGTTAGACTCGCCCTTGAAGTGAACATAACAAAAGGACAACTATTAAAATCATGGAAATAAACAGAACAAACATTGCAAGTTTGCAACATTTAAAAGTGGAATTTCATGAGTGGAATATGCTACCATAGTTTCTTCTTCATCATCAAGAACACTTTGAAATTCCTCAAATAGAGTGGACTTGCTATCCCCTAATGCCAATATTTAGATGTTGGGCTACCAGCTAAGTTAAAATTTCTAGGGTTAACCACAACAGGGCCTTGTGCTCCATCATGAGAAGCTACTGATCTATACAAGCAAAAAACACTGTCTTCAGTTTCAATTAAAGTTAGACAAGGTACATGATATCGAGACTGTGCAGTTCCAGTCAAAAAGATAAACTATACAGATTTGAAATTATTGTGATCTATAAGTTGTAGCGAATGGTAACTGGCAACCTAAATTATTTTTTCTATCTTTATTCTTTTAGCGAATAAGGTAGACCGACAAAAGTACATGTTAGATTGAAACTCACTTATGTGGCAATACCTGATTACTAATTAACTTGCATATATACAAACCATGGATGATGCCATGTACCAAAAAAGAACTGTGACTCAATTAGTAACCTGGGAAATCTAATACTGATATTCAAGAGTACTTTGCAGAAATTGCTATTGTAAACTGAAGTACAAGAGTACTCTGCTCCAATTGCTACTTTAAACCGAAGTACAAGAGTATTTTGCACAAATTCACAAACAACACAAGCTGCACTCCCACGTACAGGAACGCCAGACATACAAGAGAGAGATTGATGGAACAAAAGATTACCCTAAGCGTCGGCTATTTGGTGTGGCCGTAAGCTCCTCAGCATGATCAGGCTCCTCATCATGGTCTGCGCGCGGCTGCCTCCCGGCATAGCCGTGTAGTCATGCTCCTGGTCCTGTAGGTAGCAACACTCTTGTACGCCGTGCTGCTCCGCATAGCAGCTCAGAGCCTTGCGCCAGCCCGCCACCATCGCCGGCCCGCCGTCGTTCCCGTGCATCCATGGAGAAGCAAAGATGGAGGGGTAGAGGGGATATGGAGTTGGGGCGTTGGCCTGCCACTATCCAGTTGTGGCGTTGGCTTCTGAAGTGTCGTAAGATCTGGCGGCACCGGCGGGTGTACCGGGCTGCAAGAGGAGCAAGCCAAGGAGATGGCGTCACTTCTTAATGTCGAGTCGTTTAACGAGGAGATACAAGAATGAGTCTATTAAAAAAACAGAATCTGAAGCGGCAGTAGAAGTTACGGTTGGGAGGGATTGCAAAATTTATTTATCATTATTTATTAAAAAAAATAGATAAATTGGAAGTTGACATAGTGTGGATCATTGAATTTCGCCCCACATGTCATACTATCTAGTCGGGTTCGGGTATATCCACGGATACATAACTATGTCCATGCCCTATCCATGAATAATCGGGTCGGATTCGAGTGCTGTCCATGGACGTAAAAATGTACCCAAACCCTACCCATTCGGATCGGGTATCCGCGGGTATCCATGTCCATGGATAAAATTGCCGTCCTTACTTGATAATAACCCTCCTAGCATGGAAGATACAGACAACCCTAGTTGCTACATGAGCTGCTCGAGCATACAAAACAGAATTTCATTTGAAGGTTTGGAGTTTGGCACATACAAATTTACTTGGAACGGCAGGTAGAAACTGCATATAGGAAGGTATGGTGGACTCATATGGAATAACTTTGGGGTTTATGGAGTTTGGATGCACAAGCAGTATTCCCGCTTAGTACAGGTGAAGGCTAGAAAGAGACTGGGAAGCGACCAACTGAGAGAGACAACAGTCATGAACATGCATTAAAATTAATAGACACTGATGACCCACGAGTGTAGGGGATCTATCGTAGTCCTTTCGATAAGTAAGAGTGTCGAACCCAACAAGGAGCAGAAGGAAATGATAAGCGGTTTTCAGTAAGGTTTTCTCTGCAAGCACTGAAATTGTAGGTAATAGATAGTTTTGTGATAAGATAAATTGTAACGAGTAACAAGCAATGAAAGTAAATAAAGTGCAGCAAGGTGGACCAATCCTTTTTGTAGCAAAGGATAAGCCTGAACAATTTCTTATAATGAGAAAAGCGCTCCCGAGGACACATGGGAATTATCGTCAAGCTAGTTTTCATCACACTCATATGATTCGCGTTCGGTACTTAGATAATTTGATATGTGGGTGGACCGGTGCTTGGGTACTGACCTTACTTGGAAAAGCATCCCACTTATGATTAACCCCTATTGCAAGCATCCGCAACTACAAAAGAAGTATTAAGGTAAACCTAACAACATCATTAAGCATATGGATCCAAATCAGCCCCTTACGAAGCAACACATAAACTAGGGTTTAAGCTTCTGTCACTCTAGCAACCCATCATCTACTTCTTACTTCCTAATGCCTTCCTCTGGGCCCAAATAATGGTGAAGTGTCATGTAGTCGACATTCACATAACACCACTAGAGGAAAGACAACATACATCTCATCAAAATATCGAACGAATACCAAATTCACATGACTACTAATAGCAAGACTTCACCCATGTCCTCAGGAACAAACGTAACTACTCACAAAGCATAGTCATGTTCATAATCAGAGGAGTAATAATATGCATTAAAGATCTGAGCATATGATCTTCCACCAAGTAAACCAATAAGCATCAACTACAAGGAGTAATCAACACTACTAGCAAGCCACAAGTACCAATTTGTGGTTTTGCATACAAGATTGGATACAAGAGATGAACTAGGGTTTGAGAGGAGATGGTGCTGGTGAAGAGGTTGATGGAGATTGACCCTCTCCCGATGGGAGGATCGTTGGTGATGATGATGGTGATGATTTCCCCCTCCCGAAGGGAAGTGTCCCCGGCAGAACAGCTCTGCCGGAGCTCTAGATTGGTTCCGCCAAGGTTCCGCCTTGTGGCGGCAGAGTTTCGACCCGTAAGGTTGCCCATGATTTTTTGCAGGGTAAAAGCCTTCATATAGCAGAAGATGGACACCGGAGGGCCACCAGGGGGCCTAGGAGACAGGGGGCACCCAGTAGGGGTGGGCGCGCCACCCACCCTCCTGGCCAGGCTGTCGGCCCCCTGAGGTGTTTCTTACACTCAATAATTCTTATTAATTCCAAAAATAAGTTTCATGGAGTTTCAGGTCTTTTGGAGCAGTGCAGAATAGGTTTCCAATGTTTGCTCCATTTCCAGCCAGAATTCCAGTTGCCGGCATTCCCCCTCTTCATGGTAAACCTTATAAAATAAGAGAGAATAGCCATAAGTATTGATATATAATGTGTAATAACAGCCCATAATGCAATAAATATTGATATAAAAGCATGATGCAAAATGGACGTATCAACTCCTGCAAGCTTAGACCTTACTTGTCCTCAAGCGGAAGCCGAAATCAAAAAATATGTCCACATGTTTAGAGATAGAGGTGCGATAAAAATAAAATAAGGACATGAGGGCATCATGATTATTCTTATAACAGCAACATAAATAGATTTTGCCATATGAATTCTTATGCTCAAGTAACAATCAATTCACAATGTCAAGTATGGTTCAGAAACTTCATTGAAAGCTAACAAACTATAATCTCAGTAATTGAAGCAATTGCAATTTATCATAACATCAGAAAGAGTCAAGAATAGAGCTTTTCAGCAAGTCCACATACTCAACTATCATGTAGTCTTCTACAATTGCTAACACTCACGCAATACTTGTGGTTATGGAGTTTCAGCCGGACACTGAGAAAGATAGGGGCTTATTGTGTTGCCTCCCAACATATTCACCTTTAGGTGATGTCAACAATAATAGTCCATGCTAACGAACATCCAATTGGATATATATATCATGATCTTTCAAACATGAGGAGCTTGCCAAAGGATAAAATGAAAAAGGGAAAGGTGAAGATCACCTTGACTCAAGTATAAAGTAAAAACATAAAGTAAAAGATAGGCCCTTCGCAGAGGGAAGCAGAGGTTATCATGCGCTTTTATGATTGGATACACAAGATCTTAGTATGAAAGAACGTCACTTTATATTGCCACTTGTATATGGACCTTTATTATGCAGTCCATCGCTTTTATTGCTTCCATAACAAGATCTTATAAAGCTTATTTTCTCCACACTAATAAGTGATGCATATTTAGAGAGCAATTTTTATTGCATGCACCGATGACAACTTACTTGAAGGATCTTACTCAATCCATAGGTAGATATGGTGGACTCTCATGGCAAAACTGGGTTTAAGGATATTGGGAAGCACAAGTAGTATCTCTACTTGGTGCTAGGAATTTGGCTAGCATGAGGGGGAAAGGCAAGCTCAACATGTTCGGAACATAAATGACAATATACTTTAACTGAGATGTGAGAAAACATAATCCATTACGTTGTCTTCCTTGTCCAACGTCGACTCTTTTAGCATGTCATACTTAATGAGTGCTCACAGTTATAAAAGATGTCCAAGATAGTATATTTATATGTGAAACCTCTCTTTCCTTATTACTTCCTATTAATTGCAACGATGACCAAAACTACGTTTATCAACTCTCAAAAACTTTTAAGCCTCATACTTTATATGTGTGAAGTCATTACTATCCATAAGATCAATATGAACTCTTTTATTCTTTTTATTCTTTCTATTTTTCTCAAGATCATAGCAAGATAGCAAAGCCCTTGACTCAACACTAATATTTATTATAGATAGCTCACGGACTCGATTACATAAAGAGATCACAAAGCAAAACTCAAAACTACTTGATATCAAAACTTCAATCTACTATATCAAGATACTACTAAAAGGATCGAACTAAATAAAACGGTAAAGATAGGAGTGTGATGGTGATACGATACCGGGGCACCTCCCCCAAGCTTGGCAGTTGCCAAGGGGAGTGCCCATACCGATGTGATTATGTCCTCGGAGGTGATGGAGGTGGTGATGATGATGGTGGATAATCGCACATTGAGCGTAAAAGCTCCTCCAACTTGCGGATAATGCCCTTGAGTCCGGCAATATGATCCTTCACCAAAATATTCTCCTGTGTGAGATACTTATTCTGTATGCGAGCTAACTCAATCATCTTGAAAGCTTCAATCTCAGTTGGAGTAAAGAGGTTAGGTAAGGGTTGAGGGATGTCTTCTTCTTTCCCTGCCGGAGCTTGAACCTCCATGGCCTTCTTGATCCCTTCATCCTTGTTGATCTCTTCCGATTCTTCTCTTTTCAGCTCTATCTTCAATAGCCAAGCATCCTTGTCTTCATTGTTGAAGGAGGGTGACGCCATGGTGCTCTAGATCTGTCAGAAAAATAGCTCGAAACGAAAATAGAGGATATTTGCGTGATACGGTGGTCAAAACTTTTGGGAGATTATATAATGAATCTTTACCGATCAAAATACGTAATGTGCAATAAAACGGAGTCCGGGAGGCACACGAGGTGGCCACGAGACAGGGGGCGCGCCCAGTAAGGGTGGGCGCGCCCTCCACCCTCGTGGAGGCCTCGTGTCCTTCCCGAACTACTTCTTTCTTCCTAAAATTCTAAAATATTCCAAAACTGATAAAAATTGCAATTAGAATTGTTTTGGAGTCAGTTTACTTACGGTACCACATACCTATTCCTTTTCGGAGTCTGGAACATTCTGGAAAGTGTCCCTTATGTATTCCTCCAGGGTTACGGTTTCAATAATATTAGTTTCAACATTGATAGGATTACTTGAGATATAATGTTTAATCCTCTGACCGTTCACCACCTTCGGACTCGTGCCTTCGAAGTTGTTAATTTTTATGGCACCCGAACGATAGACCTCCTCGATAACGTAAGTACCTTCCAATTTAGAGAGAAGTTTTCCCGCAAAAAATCTTAAACGAGAGTTGAATAATAACACATAATCACCTACGTTAAACTCACGCTTTTGTATCCTTTTGTCATGCCAGCGCTTGACTTTTTCTTTAAATAGCTTGGCATTCTCATAGGCTTGGGTTCTCCATTCATCAAGTGAGCTAATATCAAACAACCTCTTCTCACCGGCAAGTTTGAAGTCATAGTTGAGCTCTTTGATAGCCCAATATGCTTTATGTTCAAGTTCTAGAGGTAAATGACAAGCTTTTCCATAAACCATCTTATACGGAGACATACCCATAGGATTTTTGTATGCAGTTCTATAGGCCCATAATGCATCATCAAGTTTTTTGGACCAATTCTTTCTAGATCTATTCACAGTCTTTTGCAAAATTAATTTGATCTCTCTATTTCTCAACTCTACTTGACCACTAGACTGCAGGTGATAAGGAGATGTGATTCTATGATTAACATCATACTTAGCAAGCATCTTACGGAAAGCACCATGAATAAAATGTGAACCACCATCAGTCATAAGATATCTAGGGACTCCAAACCTCAGAAAAATAAATTCTTTAAGCATTTTAATAGAAGTGTTATGATCAGCACTACTAGTTGGAATAGCTTCTACCCACTTAGTAACGTAATCAACAGCAACTAAAATATGTGTATATCCATTAGAGGCAGGAAAAGGTCCCATATAATCAAAGCCCCAAACATCAAATGGTTCAATAACAAGAGAATAGTTCATAGGCATTTCTTGACGTCTACTAATATTACCAATTCTTTAACATTCATCACAAGACAAGACAAACTTACGGGCATCTTTGAAGAGAGTAGGCCAATAAAAATCGGATTGCAATACCTTATGCGCAGTTCTGTCTCCAGCATGGTCTCCTCCATATGATTCAGAGTGACACTTGCATAGGATCTGTTCCTGTTCATGCTCAGGTACACAACATCTAATAACACCATCTACTCCTTCTTTATAAAGGTGTGGGTCATCCCAGAAGTAATGTCTTAAATCATAAAAGAACTTTTTCTTTTGCTGGTATGTGAAACTAGGTGGTATAAATTTAGCAAAAATGTAATTAGCGTAATCAGCATACCATGGAGCAGTACGAGAAGCATTAATGACCGCTAATTGTTCATCAGGAAAGCTATTATCAATAGGCAGTGGGTCATCAAGAACATTCTCTAACCTAGACAAGTTGTCTGCAATGGGGTTCTCAGCTCCCTTTCTATCAATAATATGCAAATCAAATTCTTGAAGCAAGAGAACCCATCTAATGAGTCTAGGCTTAGAATTTTTCTTTTCCATAAGATATTTAATAGCAGCATGATCAGTGTGAATAGTAACTTTGGAATCAGCAATATAAGGTCTAAACTTATCACATGCAAACACAACTGCTAAGAATTCTTTTTCAGTAGTAACATAATTTCTCTGGGCAGTATCAAGAGTCTTACTAGCATACTGGATAACATTCAATTTCTTATCAACTCTTTGCCCTAGAACAGCACCTACAGCATAATCACTAGCATCACACATAATTTCAAAAGGTAAATTCCAATCAGATGGCTGAACAATAGGTGTAGTGATCAAAGCTTTCTTAAGTATTTCAAATGCTTCTACACAATCATCATCAAAGACAAAAGGAATATCTTTTTGTGATAAATTAGTCATAGGCCTAGAGATTTTAGAAAAGTCCTTAATGAACCTCCTATAAAAACCGGCATGACCAAGGAAACTTCTTATACCTTTTAGTTCATTGGGACATGGCATCTTTTCAATAGCATCAACTTTAGCTTTATCAACTTCAATACCTCTCTCGGAGATTTTGTGCCCCAAGACAATGCCTTCATTAACCATAAAGTGGCACTTTTCCCAATTCAAGACGAGACTAGTGTCTTAGCATCTCTGCAAAACTCGATCAAGGTTGCTCAAGCAATCATCAAAAGAGGATCCATAAACGGAGAAATCATCCATGAATACCTCACAAATCTTTTCACAAAAGTTAGAGAATATAGCCATCATGCATCTTTGAAAGGTAGCAGGTGCATTACATAAACCAAAAGGCATACGTCTATAAGCAAAAGTACCAAAAGGGCAAGTAAAAGTAGTTTTTGATTGATCTTCCACTAACACAGGTATTTGAGAGAAACCAGAATAACCATCTAGAAAGCATAAATGTGTATGTTTGGATAGTCTTTCTAGCATTTGATCAACAAAAGGTAAAGGGTAATGATCTTTCTTAGTAGCTTTATTTAATTTACGAAAATCAATTACCATCCTATAACCTGTAATAATTCTTTGCAGAATCAATTCATCTTTATCATTAGGAACAACAGTAATACCTCCCTTTATAGGGACACAACGGACAGGGCTTGCCCATTCACTATCAGCAACGGGATAAATTATACCTGCCTCGAGGAGCTTTAGTATCTCATTTCTTACCACTTCTTTCATCTTAGGATTTAATCTTCGTTGAGGATCTCTAACTGGTTTGGCATCTTTCCACTTTAATTTTGTGTTGGCATAGAGTAGGACTAATGCCGTTAAGATCATCCAGAGTATATCCAATAGCAGCACGGTGCTTCTTCAGAGTTTTCAATAATCTTTCCTCTTCCTGCTCTGAAAGGTTAGCACTAATAATAACAGGATATATCTTTTTTTCATCAAGATAAGCATATTTAAGATTATCAAGTAATGGTTTAAGCTCAAACACGGGATCACCTTTGGGTGGAGGAGGATCCCCTAGGATTTCAAAAGGTAAGTTGTGTTTGTGTTTCAAGATAGGAACCTACTGAAGGAATACTTCATCTATTTCCCTTCTTTCATTCATAAACATATCATTTTAATGCTCTAGCAAATATTGTTCTAACGGATCAGTAGGAGGCACGACAATAGAAGCAAGACCAATTATTTCATCTTTACTAGGTAATTATTTATCACGGGGTTGTCTATGAAATTTAGCAAAATTAAACTCATGAGTCATATCATCCAAGCCAATCGTAACAACATCCTTTTCGCAATCAATCTTAGCATTAACAGTGTTTAGGAAGGCTCTACCAAATATAATGGGACAAAAGTCATCTTGTGGGGAACCAAGAACAAGAAAATCAGCAGGGTATTTGACCTTCCCACACAAGACTTCAACATCTCTAACAATCCCAAAAGGCCTAATAGTATTCTATTAGCAAGCTTGATTGTAACATCAATATCTTCCAACTCAACAGGTGCAATATCATGCATAATCTCTTGATATAAGGAAATAGGTATTGCACTAGCACTAGCACCCATATCACATAGGCCATGATAACAATGATCTCCTATTTTAACAGAAATAACAGGCATGCCTACCACAGGTCTATGTATCTTAGTATCTGGTTTAACAATATTAGCAGTTTCACCACAGAAATAAATAACATGCCCATCTAAATCATCATCCAAGAGATCTTTAACCATAGCAATACTAGGTTCAATTTTGATTTGCTCAGGAGGTGTATAAGTCCTAGTAATACTCTGATGAACAACAGTTGAAGCTTTAGCATGATCCTTCATTCTAACAGGAAAAGGAGGTTTCTCAACATAAGTAGTAGGAACAATAGGATCACTATAGGTGACAGTCTTTTCTTCAACTGTAATAGGTGCAACTACTTTTACTTCAACGGGAGGATTATATTTAAACCACTTCTCCTTAGGGAGATCAACGTGAGTAGCAAAAGATTCACAGAAAGAAGCTACTATCTCAGAGTCAAGTCCATATTTAGCGCTAAATCCATGAAAAGCATCGGTATCCATAAAAGATTTAACACAATCAAACTTAGGTGTCATACCTGACTCCTTACCATCGTTGGAACCCCAATCTTCAGAGTTGCATTTAATTCTTTCCAATAAGTACCATTTGAATTCAATAGTCTTAAGCATATAAGAACCAGCACAGGAAGTATCGAGCATGTTGCGATCATTGAGAGAAAGATGAGCATAAAAATTTTGAATAATCATTTCTCTAGAGAGCTCATGATTGGGGCATGAATATAACATTGACTTAAGCCTCCCCCAAGCTTGAGCGATGCTTTCTCCTTCGCGAGGCCAGAAATTATATATGTAATTACGATCACGATGAACAAGATGCATAGGATAGAACTTCTGGTGAAATTCCAACTTCAATCGTTTATAATTCCAGGATCCCGTATCATCACATAGCCTATAAATGTTTCCTTACCAAGTTCCACTCACCAAAAGCGCTACACTCCCCGGCAACGGTGCCAGAAAAGAGTCTTGATGACCCACAAGTGTAGGGGATCTATCGTAGTCCTTTCGATAAGTAAGAGTGTCGAACCCAACGAGGAGCAGAAGGAAATGATAAGCGGTTTTCAGTAAGGTTTTCTCTGCAAGCACTGAAATTGTAGGTAATAGATAGTTTTGTGATAAGATAAATTGTAACGAGTAACAAGCAATGAAAGTAAATAAAGTGCAGCAAGGTGGCCCAATCCTTTTTGTAGCAAAGGATAAGCCTGGACAATTTCTTATAATGAGAAAGGCGCTCCTGAGGACACATGGGAATTATCGTCAAGCTAGTTTTCATCACGCTCATATGATTCGCGTTGGTACTTTGATAATTTGATATGTGGGTGGACCGGTGCTTAGGTACTGCCCTTACTTGGACAAGCATCCCACTTATGATTAACCCCTATTGCAAGCATCCGCAACTACAAAAGAAGTATTAAGGTAAACCTAACCACAACATTAAACATATGGATCCAAATCAGCCCCTTACGAAGCAACACATAAACTAGGGTTTAAGCTTCTGTCACTCTAGCAACCCATCATCTACTTATCACTTCCCAATTCCTTCCTCTAGGCCCAAATAATGGTGAAGTGTCATGTAGTCGATGTTCACATAGCACCACTAGAGGAAAGACAACATACATCTCATCAAAATATCGAACGAATACCAAATTCACATGACTACTAATATCAAGACTTCACCCATGTCCTCAGGAACAAACGTAACTACTCACAAAGCATAGTCATGTTCATAATCAGAGGAGTAATAATATGCATTAAGGATCTGAACATATGATCTTCCACCAAGTAAACCAATAAGCATCAACTACAAGCAGTAATCAACACTACTAGCAACCCACAGGTACCAATTTGTGGTTTTGGATACAAGATTGGATATAAGAGATGAACTAGGGTTTGAGAGGAGATGGTGTTGGTGAAGAGGTTGATGGAGATTGACCCTCTCCCGTTGGGAGGATCATTGGTGATGAAGATTGTGATGATTTCCCCCTCCCGGAGGGAAGTGTCCCCGGCAGAATAGCTCTGCCGGAGCTCTAGGTTGGTTCCGCCAAGGTTCCGCCTTGTGGCGGCGGAGTTTCGTCTCTTAAGCTTGCCCACGATTTTTTCCAACGTAAAAGCCTTCATATAGCAGAAGATGGACACCGGAGGGCCATCAGGGGGCCCAGGAGACAGGGGGCGCGCCTAGTAGGGGTGGGCGCACCCCCACCCTCCTGGCTAGGGTGTGGGCCCCCTGAGGTCTTTCTTCCACTCAGTAATTCTTATTAATTCCAAAAATAAGTTTTGTGGAGTTTCAGGTCTTTTGGAGTAGTGCTGAATAGGTTTCCGATGTTTGCTCCTTTTCCAGCCAGAATTCCAGCTGCCGGCATTCCCCCTCTTCATGGTAAACCTTATAAAATAAGAGAGAATAGCCATAAGTATTGATATGTAATGTGTAATAACAGCCCATAATGCAATAAACATTGACATAAAAGCATGATGCAAAATGGACGTATCAGACACTGAGTACAAGCATGAGTAGGATATAATCCACCATGAACATAAATATCGTGAAGTCTATTTTGATTTTCTTTTAACTATATGCGTGAACATGTGCCAAGTCGACTCACTCAATTCATTCAAAGGAGGATACCACCCTATCATACCACATCACAAGCATTTTAATAGCATGTTGGCACGCAAGGTAAACCATTATAAACTCATAGCTAATTAAGCATGGCATGAGCAACTATAATCTATAATTGTCATTGAAAACATGTTTATTCATAATAGGCTGAATCAGGAATGATTAGCTAATCATATTTACAAAAACAAGAGAGGTCGAGTTCATACCAGCTCCTCTTATACCAATCATTTCATCATATATCATCATCATTGCTTTTCACTTGCACGACCGAACGGTGTGGAAAATAATAATAGTGCACATGCATTGGACTAAGCTGGAATCTGCAAGCATCAATTTCAAGAGAGAAGACAAAGTAATATGGGCTCTTGGTTAAAGTAAATCAATTATTCATATGAGAGCCACTTAGACATTTTCATTATGGTCTTCTCCTCTTGACCCCCAAAGGAAAGAAAAGAAATAAAACTATTTACATGGGAAAGCTCCCAACAAGCAAAAAGAAGAACGAGAAATGTTTTTGAGTTTTTCTTTTAATTATTATTACTACAAGCATGGAAATTAAACTAACTAATTTTTTTGGTTTTTCTTAAGGTTTATCTAACACATAAGAAGAAAGCAGGAAAAGAAAATAAACTAGCATGGATAGTAAAATGAAAGAGTATGAGCACCGACACTAGAATTAGTGTGTGAACATGAATGTAAAGTCGGTGAGGAATACGTACTCCCCCAAGCTTAGGCTTTTGTCCTAAGTTGGTCTATGGCCATGGGTCAGAGCTACTCCCTCCGGTGTACTGAGGGGTATCATCTGGGTACCACCGGCTGGCAAACTCCTCCGGATTCCACTGATAAAAGGATGGTCGATAAGGGTCAAGTTGTGGTTCCGGCTCAGGCTCTGGGGCTGATGTCTTGCCTCGGTAAGCATGAACGGCCTCCGGTAAAACGAGAAATGTGCATGAAGATAAATCAAACAAAGAGGGTGCAGGCAATAAACTCATGTGCTACCATCATACTTAAGCATATTCTCATCATTTGTAACAATAAACTCATGTGCTACCATGCTTTTGTAATCTAGAAAAGTAGGGGGGAGCAGTTTTTCTTCTTTCTCAAAGTGTCTAATAGGTATCCTGAAATGTTTAGCGAGGCGTGAAGCATAGATACCTCCAAAAATGGGGCCCTTAGTACGGTTCATGCTTAATCGTCTAGCAATAATAGCGCCCATATTAAAAGAGTTATCACAAAATAAAGCATGGAACAAAATGATAATATCAGGAACACTAAGGTTTCCACAGTTTCCGCAACCAATTAAGCATCGACTAGCAAATATTGCAAAGTAGCGTAAAACAGGAGAATGTATGCTGGTTATTCGTGCATCGGAAACTTTCCTCGTTTCCCCTACAGTAATAGTGTCAATAAATCCTTCCACATCCTTATGATGTGGTTCCTCTAAGCTGCCCCCGAAGGGTATCTTGCAAACTGTGCAAAATTCATATAGTGACATCTCCCTATCAACATCATATAATTTAAATGCTACCGAAGGAGGTGATTTCTTAGGATAAAAGTAGAAGTTTTGCATGAAAGTATTGGTGAATAAGAGATACTGTTCAAGTTGGTTGTGGAGGAAGTCAGTGAGGCCCGCATTATCAACCAAGAAATAGAAATCATCATATATCTCGGCTGCTCTCAAGAAATCATCACAAGGCCATTCACACGGCTGTACTTCCGCCACATGAGGAAGATTATACTTGGGCTTTTCATTCTCCTTAGCTTGTTTATCCTTAGAACCTTGGCTAGAAGAGCCCCTCAAGAAGAATCTCTTCATATTTTTCTGAAAATATCTGAAATTTTTAGTGACCCAAAATAAAAGAAAACCGAACTTAATAAAATTGATAGCAACTACTCCCACAAGTGCCTAGAGCCTCTATCATGCATTAGAATTACTTGGGACCTCATAAATTGAACATGCAAGCTCAAGAATAGGGTCACCTAAGCAGAAAGAATTTGCAATGAATAAAGCACTAGAACAAAAACTAATTGGATCATTGGAGGAGTCACATACCAAAGAACAATCCCCCAAAGCAGTTTTGTGAATGGAGCTTTGAGCAAGGAGATCGAAAATGGCAGCAAAACGAGCTAGAACTCGTGCTTGAGCTAGATAGTGATTTTTTTGGGAGGAAGAAGAAGTGTGTGGGTGCAGGAATAAGTGGAGGGGAGCCACCATGGGCCCACGAGGCAGGGGTGCGCCTTGTAGGGGTGGGCGCTCCCTGGACCCTCGTGGCCAGGTGCTTGCTCCCCCTGCTGTGTTCTCAGTGCCAGATATTCTCAAATATTCCAGAAAAAATCATATTAAATTGGCATGGCATTTGGAGAATTTTTATTTTTCTGATATTTTTTATTGCATAGACAATTCAAAAAACAGACATAATATATTATTTCTACTTTATTTATTCTAATTAACAGGAAGTGAAGAGAGGGTATAGAAGGTTGTGCCTTCTAACTTCATCCATCTCATGCTCATCAAAAGGAATCCACTAACAAGGTTGATCAAGTCTTGTTAACAAACTCATCTTGCCTGCTCATGGATTCAGCAGGCAGTTTAAAAGGTTGGCCTATTTGGGAATCTCCGGATCTATGCTTATTTTCAACTCCCCGAACCACCGAGTCACATGAAACTGGAGAAATTTCAAAGTGACACTAGGTTACCTCAACGGGGATATGAACATCCCCAATAATAAGAATATCATACTTTTTCTTTGCAGTGGGAAGAGGAAATTCAAAACCTCCAATAATTATTGATGGAATTTTCCCAATAGAATTTATACTGTGAACTTGAGGTTGTTTCATCGGAAAGTGTACCGTATGCTCATTACCATTGATATGAAAGGTGACCTTGCCTTTGTTGCAATCAATAACAGCTCCTGCAATATTTAAAAAGGGTCTACCAAGGATAATCGACATACTGTCATCCTCAGGAATATCAAGAATGACAAAGTCTGTTAAAATAGTAACATTCGCAACAACAACAGGCACGTCCTCACAAATACTGACAGGCATAGCAATTGATTTATCAGCCATTTGCAAATATATCTCAGTAGGTGTCAACTTACTTAATTCAAGTCTACGGTATAAGGAAAGAGGCATAACACTAACACCGACTCCTAAATCACATAAAGCAGTTTTAACACAATTTCTTTTGATGGAGTATGGTATAGTGAGTACTCTGGGATCACCAAGTTTCTTAGGTATTCCACCCTTAAAAGTATAGTTAGCAAGCATGGTGGAGATTTCGGCTTTAGGTATTTTTCTTTTATTTGTAATGATATCTTTCATGTATTTAGCATAAGGGTTTGTTTGAAGCATATCAGTTAAGCGCATACGTAAGAAAATAGGCCTAATCATTTCAGCAAAGCGCTCAAAGTCCTCATCATCCTTTTTCTTGGATGGTTTAGGAGGAAAAGGCATGGGTTTCTAAACCCATGGTTCTCTTTCCCTACCATGCTTCCTAGCAACAAAGTTTCTCTTATCATAACGTTGATTCCTTGATTGTGGGTTATCAAGATCAACAGCTGGTTCAATTTCTATATCGTTGTTATTGCTAGGTTGAGCATCTACATGAACATCATTATTAGCATTATCATTAGGTTCATGTTCATCTCCAAACTATGTTTCAGCATCAGAGATAGAAATATCATTAGGATTCTCAGGTGTTTCTATAATAGGTTCACTAGAAGCATGCAAAGTCCTATCATTTTTCTTTTTCTTCTTTTTAGAAGGACTAGGAGCATCTAAATTATTTTCTGAGAATCTTGTTCAATTCTCTTAGGGTGGCCTTCAGGATACAAAGGTTCCTGAGTCATTTTACCAGTTCTAGTAACCACTCTAATAGCAAAATCATGTTTATTATTTAGTTCATCAAGCAATTCATTCTGAGCCTTAAGTACTTGTTCTCCTTGAGTAGTGACCATAGAAACATGTTTACTAGTGAGTTTAAGTTCACCCTTAACTCTAGACATATAATCACTCAAGCGTCCAATCATATAAGCATTATTTTTCAATTATCTACTAACATAATCATTAAAATTTGCTTGTTTATCCATAAAATCATCAAATTCATCTAAGCATTGGCTAGCAAACATAGTAGACGGGATTTCAACTTTATCATATATATAAAGAGAGTTTACCTTCACTACCTGTGTCGGGTTATCAAGACCTTGTATTTCATTAGGTGGTATATTGAGGCCATGAATTTCTTCAACAAGAGGTAAATTTTTAACATCTTCAGCTTTAATACCTTTCTCTTTCATAGATTTCTTTGCCTCTTGCATATCTTTAGGACTGAGAAATAGAACACCTATTTTCTTCGGAGTTGGCTTAGGAGTTGGTTCAGGAGGTGCTCAATTATTTTCATTGGCCAACATATTATTTAATAGCAATTCAGCTTGGTCGACTGTCCTTTCCATGAAAACACAACCAACACAGCTATCCAGGTGGTCCTTGGAAGCATCGGTTAGTCCATTATAGAAGATATCAAGTATTTCATTTTTCTTTAGAGGATGATCACGCAAAGCATTAAGTAATTGGAGAAGCCTCCCCCAAGCTTGTGGGAGACTATCTTCTTCGATTTGCACAAAATTATATATTTCCCTCAAGGCAGCTTGTTTCTTATGAGCAGGGAAATATTTAGCAGAGAAGTAGTAAATCATATCCTGGAGACTACGCACACAACCAGGATCAAGAGAATTAAACCATGTCTTAGCACACCCTTTAATGAGAAAGGAAATATTTTAAGGATATAGTAATAGCGAGATTTCTCATCATTAGTAAACAGGATGGCTATATCATTTAACTTAGTAAGATGTGCCACTACAGTTTCAGATTCAGTGCCATAGAAAGGATTAGATTCAACTAAAGTAATAATCTCGGGATCAACAGAGCATTCATAATCCTTATCGGTAACAAAGATAGGTGAAGTAGCAAAAGCAGGGTCATGTTTCATTCTAGCATTCAAAGAATTTTGTTTCAGCTTAGCTAATAATTTCTTAAGATCTGATCTATCATTGCAAGCAAGAAAATCTCTAGCAGTTTCTTCATCCATAACATAACCCTCAGGAACAACAGGCAATTCATATTTAGGGGGAGAACCTTCATCATCACTATCATCAATATTATCAGTTTCAATAATTTCATTCTCCCTAGCCCTAGCAAGTTGTTCATCAAGAAATTCACACAGTGGCACAATAGTATCAAGCATAAAAGTAGTTTCATCACAAGTATCATGCATAGCAGAAGTGGCATCATCAATAACATGCGACATATCAGAATTAATAGCAGAAGCAGGTTTAGGTGTCGCAAGTTTACTCATAACGGAAGGAGAATCAAGTGCAGAGCTAGATGGCAGTTCCTTACCTCCCCTCGTAGATGAGGGATAAATTTTAGTTCTTTGATCTTTCAAGTTCTTCATAGTGATCAGCAGATATAAATCCCAAGTGACTCAAAGAATAGATCTATGCTCCCCGGCAAAGGCGCCAGAAAATAGTCTTGATAACCCACAAGTATAGGGGATCGCAAAAGTTTTCGAGGGTAGAGTATTCAACCCAAATTTATTGATTCGACACAAGGGGAGCCAAAGAATATTCTTAAGTATTAGCAGTTGAGTTGTCAATTCAACCACACCTGGATAACTTAGTATCTGCAACAAACTATTTAGTAGCAAAGTAGTATGGAAGTAACGGTAACGATAGCAAAAGTAATAATAGCAGTTTTGTAGTAATGGTAACAGTGGCAAGGGCAAAGTAACTAAGCAAAGAACAATATGTGAAAAGATCGTAGGCATTGGATCGGTGATGGATAATTATGTCGGATGCGATTCCTCGTGTAATAGTTATAACATAGGTAACACAGAACTAGCTCCAGTTCATCAATGTAATGTAGGCATGTATTCCGAACATAGTCATATGTGCTTATGGAAAAGAACTTGCATGAAATCTTTTGTCCTACCCTCCCGTGGCAGCGGGGTCCTAATGGAAACTAAGGGATATTAAGGCCTCCTTTTAGTAGAGAACCGGACCAAAGCATTAGCACTTAGTGAATACATGAACTCCTCAAACTACGGTCATCACCGGTAAGTATCCCAATTATTGTCACTTCGGGGTTAACGGATCATAACACATAATAGGTGACTATAGACTTGCAAGATAGGATCAAGAACTCACATATATTCATGAAAACATAATAGGTTCAGATCTGAAATCATGGCACTCGGGCCTAGTGACAAGCATTAAGCATAGCAAAGTCATAGCAACATCAATCTCAGAACATAGTGGATACTAGGGATCACACCCTAACAAAACTAACTTAATTACATGGTAAATCTCATCCAACCCATCACAGTCCAGCAAGCATACAATGGAATTACTCACGCACGACGGTGAGCATCATGAAATTGGTGATGGAGGATGGTTGATGATGACAATGGCAACGGATTCCCCTCTCCGGAGCCCCGAACGGACTCCAGATAAGCCCTCCCGAGAGGTTTTAGGGCTTGGCGGCGGCTCTGTATCGTAAAACGCGATGAACCCTTCTTATTTTATTTTTTTCTCCACGAAAGTAAATATATTGAGTTGGAGTTGAGGTCGGTGGACGTCCAAGGGGCCCACAAGGCAGCGGCTACGCCCTAGGGGGGCGCGCCCCCCACCCTCGTGACCAAGGTGTGGGCCCCCTGACGCTAATTCTTTTGCCAGTATTTTTTATTAATTCTGAAAAGTTGCTCCATGGATTTGTAGGTCATTCTGAGAACTTTTATTTCTACACAAAAATAACACCATGGTAGTTCTGTTGAAAATAGCGCCAGTCCGGGTTAGTTCCATTCAAATCATGCAAGTTAGAGTCAAAAGCAAGGGCAAAAATGTTTGGAAAAGTAGATACGACGGAGACGTATCATGCATCACCTTGATCTTGCGTGTGCGTAGGATTTTTTTTTAAATTACTACGTTCCCTAACAGTGGTATCAGAGCCAGGTTTATACATAGATATTATATGCACGAGTAGAACACAAAGAGTTGTGGGCGATAATAGTCACACCACTTACCAGCATGTCATACTTTGATTCGGTGGTATTGTTGGATGAAGCGGCCCGGACCGACATTACGCGTACGCTTACACGAGACTAGTTCTACCGACGTGCTTCGCACATAGGTGGCTGGCGGGTGTCAGTTTCTCCAACTTTAGTTGAATCGAGTTTGGCTATGCCCGATCCTTGTTGAAGGTTAAAACATCACATACTTGACGAAAAATCATTGTGGTTTTGATGCGTAAGTAAGAACGGTTCTTGCTCAGCCCACAGCAGCCACATAAAACTTGCAACAACAAAGTAGAGGATGTCTAACTTGTTTTTGCAGGGCATGTTGTGATGTGATATGGTCAAGACATGATGCTAAATTTTATTGTATGAGATGATCATGTTTTGCAACAGAGTTATCGACAACTAGCAGGAGTCATATGGTTGTCGCTTTATTGTATGCAATGCAATCGCCCTATAATTGTTTTTACTTTATCACTAAGCGGTAGTGATAGTCGTAGAAACAATAGTTGGCGAGACGACAATGATGCTACGATGGAGATCAAGGTGTCACGCCGGTAATGATGGTGATCGTAACGGTGCTTTGGAGATGGAGATCAAAGGCACAAGATGACGATGGCCATATCATATTACTTATATTGATTGCACGTGATGTTTATCCTTTATGCATCTTATTTTGCTTAGTTCGATGGTAGCATTATAAGATGATCACTCACTAAATTTCAAGGTACAAGTGTTCTCCCTGAGTATGCACCATTGCGAAAGTTCGTCATCCCGAGACACCACATGATGATCGGGTGTGATAAGCTCTACGTTTACATACAACGGGTGCAAGCCAGTTTTGCACACGTAGGATACTCAGGTTAAACTTGACGAGCCTAGCATATGCAGATGTGGCCTCGGAACACTAAGACCAAAAGGTCGAGCGTGAATCATATAGTAGATATGATCAACAAAGTGATGTTCACCATTGAAAACTAATCCATCTCACGTGATGATCGGACATGGTTTAGTTGATTTGGATCACGTGATCACTTAGAAGATTAGAGGGATGTCTATCTAAGTGGGAGTTTTTAAGTAATATGATTAATTGAACTTTAATCTATCATGAACTTAGTACCTAATAGTATTTTGCATGTCTATGTTGTTGTAGGTAGATGCCTCGTGCTGTTGTTCCATTGAATTTTAATGCGTTCCTTCAGAAAGCTAAGTTGAAAGATGATGGTAGCAATTACACGGACTGGGTTCGTAAGTTGAGGATTATCCTCATTGATGCACAGAAGAATTACGTCCTCGAAGTACCGCTAGGTGCAAGACCCGCTGCAGGAGCAACACCGGACGTTGTGAATGTCTGGCAGAGCAAAGCTGATGACTGCTCGATAGTTCAGTGTGCCATGCTTTACGGCTTAGAACCGGGACTTCAACGACGTTTTGAATGTCATGGAGCATATGAGATGTTCCAGGAGTTGAAGTTAATATTTCAAGCAAATTCCCGGATTGAGAGATATGAAGTCTCCAATAAGTTTTATAGCTGCAAGATGGAGAGAATAGTTCTGTCAGTGTCATTGATTCAACTGGGAGTTAATCTTCCTGATGATAGTGTCATTGACAGAATTCTTCAATCACTACCACCAAGCTACAAGACCTTCATGATGAACCATAATATGCAAGGGATGAACAAGACAATGCCTAAGCTCTTCGTGATGCTAAAGGCTGCAGAGGTAGAAATCAAGAAGGAGCATCAAGTGTTGATGGTCAACAAGACCACTAGTTTCAAGAAAAGGGTAAAGGGATGAAGGGGAACTTCAAGAAGAATGGCAAGCAAGTTGTTGCTCAAGTGAAGAAACCCAAGTCTGGACCTAAGCCTGTGACTGAGTGCTTCTACTGTAAAGGGGCTGGTCACTGGAAGCGGAACTGCCCGAAGTATTTGGCGGATAAGAAGGATGGCAAGGTGAACAAAGGTATATGTGATATACATGTTATTGATGTGTACCTTACTAATGCTTGCAGTAGTGCCTGGGTATTTGATACTGGTTCTTTGCTAATACTTGCAACTCGAAATAGGGATTACGGATTAAGCAAAGATTGACTAAGGACGAGGTGACGATGCGCGTGGGAAATGGTTCCAAAATTGATGTGATCATGGTCGGCACGCTACCTCTACATCTACCTTCGGGTTTAGTTTTAGACCTTAATAATTGTTATTTGGTGCCAGCATTAAGCATGAACATTATATCTGGATCTTGTTTGATGCGAGACAGTTGTTCATTTAAATCTGAGAATAATGGTTGTTCTATTTATATGAGTAATATCTTTTATGGTGATGCACACTTGAAGAGTTGTCTATTTTTGTTGAATCTTGATAGTAGTGACACACATATTCGTAATATTGCAGCCAAAAGATGCAGAGTTGATAATGATAGTGCAACTTATTTGTGGCACTGCCGTTTGGGTCATATTGGTGTAAAGTGCATGAAGAAACTCCATTCTGATGGACTTTTGGAATCACTTGATTATGAATCACTTGGTGCTTGCGAATCATGCCTCATGGGCAAGATGACTAAAACTCCGTTCTCCGGAACAATGGAGCGAGCAACAGAATTGTTAGAAATCATACATACTGATGTATCTGGTCCGCTGAATATTGTGGCACGCGGCGGTATCGTTATTTTCTCACCTTCACAAATGATTTGAGCAAATATGGGTATATCTACTTGATGGAACATAAGTCTAAAACATTTGAAAAGTTCAAAGAATTTCAGAGCAAAGTGAAAAATCATTGTAACAAGAAAATAAAGTTTCTACGATCTGATCGTGGAGGAGAATATGTGAGTTACGAGTTTGGTCTTCATTTGAAACTGAAGGCAATATGCCCTAGAGGCAATAATAAAGTTGTTATTTATATTTCCTTATATCATGATAAATATTTATTATTCATGCTAGAATTGTATTAACCGGAAACTTAGTACATGTGTCAATATATAGACAAATAGAATGTCACTTGTATGCTCCTACTTGACTAGCTCATTGAATCAAAGATGGTTAAGTTTCCTAGCCGTAGACATGAGTTGTCATTTGATTAGCGGGATCACATCATTAGAGAATAATGTGATTGACTTGACCCATTCCGTTAGCTTAGCACTTGATCGTTTAGTATGTTGCTATTGCTTTCTTCATGACTTATACATGTTCCTATGTCTATGAGATTATGCAACTCCCGAATACCGTAGGAACACTTTGTGTGCTACCAAATGTCAGAACGTAATTGGGTGATTATAAAGGTGCTCTACAGGTGTCTCTGATGGTACTTGTTGAGTTGGCATAGATCGAGACTAGGATTTGTCACTCCGATTGTCGGAGAGGTATCTCTGGGCCCTCTCGGTAATGCACATCACTATAAGCCTTGCAAGCAATGTGAATAATGAGTTAGTTGCGGGATGATGCATTACAAAACGAGTAAAGAGACTTGCCACTAAGGAGATTGAACTAGGTATTGAGATACCGACGATCGAATCTCGAGCAAGTAACATACCGATGACAAAGGGAACAACGTATGTTGTTATGCGGTTTGACCGATAAAGATCTTCGTAGAATATGTAGGAGCCAATATGAGCATCCAGGTTCCGCTGTTGGTTATTGACCAGAGATGTGTCTCGGTCATGTCTACATAGTTCTCGAACCCGTAGGGTCCGCACGCTTAACGGTTGGTGACGATCTGTATTATGAGTTTATGTGTTTTGATGTACCGAAGGTAGTTAGAAGTCTCGGATATGATCACGGACATGAAAAGGAGTCTCGAAATGGTTGAGACATAAAGATCGATATATTGGATGACTATGTTTGGACTTCAGAAGTGTTCCGGGCAAGTTCGGGCATATACCGGAGTATCGTGGGGTTACCGGAACCCCCCGGGGAGTATAGTGGGCCTCATGGGCCTTAGTTGAGAAAAGGAGGGGCGGCCAAGGCAGGGCCGTGCACCCCCTCCCCCTATAGTCTGAATTGGACAAGGAGGGGGCGCCCCCCTTTCCTTCCCCTCTCTCTCCTCCTTCCCCCTTCTCCTACTCCTACTAGGAAAGGAGGAGTCCTACTCCTGGTGGGAGTAAGACTCCCCCCTTGGCACGCCCTCCTCCTGGCCGGCCGCCTCCCCCCTAGATCCTTTATATACGGGGGTGGGGGGGCACCCCAAGACACACAAGTTGATCATTGATCTTTAGCCGTGTGCGGTGCCCCCCTCCACCATAATCCACCTCGGTCATATCGTAGCGGTGCTTAGACGAAGCCCTGCGTCGGTAGCTTCATAAACACCATCATCACGTCGTCGTGCTGACGGAACTCTCCCTCGAAGCTCTACTGGATCATGAGTTTGTGGGACGTCACCGAGCTGAACGTGTGCAGATCGCGGAGGTGTCGTACGTTCGGTACTAGGATCGGTCGATCGTGAAGACGTATGACTACATCAACCGCGTTGTCATAATGCTTCTGCTTACGGTCTACGAGGGTACGTGGAGGACACTCTCCCCTCTCGTTGCTATGCATCACCATGATCTTGCGTGTGCGTAGGAATTTTTTTGAAATACTACGTTCCCCAACAGTGGCATCCCGGCCAGGTTTATGCATAGATGTTATATGCACAAGTAGAAAACAAGTGAGTTGTGGGCTATACAAGTCATACTGCTTACCAACATGTCATACTTTGATTCGGCGGTATTGTTGGATGAAGCGGCCCGGACCGACACTACGGTACGCTTACGCGAGACTGGTTCTACCGACGTGCTTCGCACACAGGTGGCTGGCGGGTGTCAGTTTCTCCAACTTTTGTTGAATCGAGTGTGGCTACGCCCGGTCCTTGTCGAAGGTTAAAACAGCACTAACTTGACAAAATATCGTTCTAGTTTTGATGCGTAGGTAAGAATGGTTCTTGCTCAGCCCGTAGCAGCCATGTAAAACTTGCAACAACAAAGTAGAGGACGTCTAACTTGTTTTTGCAGGGCATGTTGTGATGTGATATGGTCAAGACATGATGCTAAATTTTATTGTATGAGATGATCATGTTTTGCAACAGAGTTATCGGCAATTGGCAGGAGCCATATGGTTGTCACTTTATTGTATGCAATGCAATCGTCCTGTAATTGTTTTTACTTTATCACTAAGCGGTAGCAATAGTCGTAGAAACAATAGTTGGCGAGACGACAACGATGCTATGCTGGAGATCAAGGTGTCGTGCCGGTGACGATGGTGATCATGACGGTGCTTTGGAGATGGAGATAAAAGGCACAAGATGATGATGGCCATATCATATCAATTATATTGATTGCATGTCATGTTTATCTTTTATGCATCTTATTTTGCTTTGATTGACGGTAGCATTATAAGATGATCTCTCACTAAATTTCAAGGTATAAGGGTTATCCCTGAGTATGCACTGTTGCCAAAGTTCGTCGTGCCGAGACACCACGTGATGATCGGGTGTGATAAGCTCAACATTCACCTACAACGGGTGCAAGCCAGTTTTGCACACGCAGAAATACTCGGGTTAAACTTGACGAGCCTAGCATGTGCAGATATGGCCTTGGAACACTGAGACTGAAAGGTCGAGCGTAAATCATATAGTAGATATGATCAACATAGTGATGTTCGCCATTGAAAACTACTCCATTTCACGTGATGATCGGAACTGGTTTAATTGATTTGGATCACGTAATCACTTGGATGATTAGAGGGATGTCTGTCTAAGTAGGAGTTCTTAAGTAATTTGATTAATTGAACTTGAATTTATCATGAACTTAGTACCTAATAGTATTTTGCTTTTCTATGTTGTTGTAGATAGATGGATCGTGTTGTTGTTCCGTTGAATTTTAATGTGTTCCTTGAGAAAGCTAAGTTGAAAGATGATGGTAGCAATTACACGGACTAGGTCCGTAACTTGAGGATTATCCTCATTGATGCACAGAAGAATTATGTCCTGGAAGCACCGCTAGGTGCAAGACCCGCTGCATGAGTAACGCCGGATGTTGTGAACGTCTGGCAGGGCAAAGCTGATGACTACTCGATAGTTCAGTATGCCATGCTTTACGTCTTAGAACCGGGACTTCAACGACATTTTGAACATCATGGAGCATATGAGATGTTCCAGGAGTTGAAGTTAATATTTCAAGCAAATGCCCGGATTGAGAGATATGAAGTCTACGATAAGTTCTATAGCTGCAAGATGGAGGAGAATAGTTTTGTCAGTGAACATATACTCAGAATGTCTGGGTATAACAATCACTTAATTCAACTGGGAGTTAATCTTCCTGATGATAATTTCATTGACAGAATTCTCCAATCACCGCCACCAAGCTACAAGAGCTTCGTGATGAACTATAATATGCAAGGGATGGAAAAGACAATTCCCGAGCTCTTCGCAATCTAAAGGTTGCGGAGATAGAAATCAAGAAGGAGCATCAAGTGTTGATGGTCAACAAGACCACCAGTTTCAAGAAAAAGGGTAAAGGTAAGAAGAAGGGGAACTTCAAGAAGAACAACAAACAAGTTACTGCTCTGGAGAAGAAACCCAAGTCTGGACCTAATCCTGAGACTGAGTGCTTCTACAGCAAAGGGACTGGTCACTGGAAGCGGAACTGCCCCAAGAATTTGGCGGATAAGAAGGATGGCAAGGTGAACAAAGGTATATGTGATATACATGTTATTGATGTGTGCCTTACTAGAGCTCGCAGTAGCACCTGGGTATTTGATACTGGTTCTGTTGCTAACATTTGCAACTCGAAACAGGGACTACGGATTGAGCAAAGATTGTCTAAGGACGAGGTGACGATGCGCGTGGGAAATGGTTCCAAAGTTGATGTGATCGCCGTCGGCATGCTACCTCTACATCTACCTTCGGGATTAGTTTTAGACCTGAATAATTGTTATTTGGTGCCAGCGTTTAGCATGAACATTATATCTGGATCTTGCTTGATGCGAGACGGTTATTCATTTAAATCTGAGAATAATGGTTGTTCTATTTATATGAGTAATATCTTTTACGGTCATGCACCCTTAAAGAGTGGTCTATTTGTATTGAATCTTGATAGTAGTGATACACATATTCATAATATTGCAACCAAAAGATGCAAAGTTGATAATGATAGTGCAACTTATTTATGGCACTTCCGTTTAGTTCATATTGGTGTAAAGCGCATGAAGAAACTCCATATTGATGGACTAGAATCATTTGATTATGAATCACTTGGTACTTGCGAACCATGCCTCATGGGCAAGATGACTAAAACGACGTTCTCCGGAACAATGAGCGAGCAACAGATTTGTTGGAAGTCATACATACTGATGTATGTGGTTCGATGAATATTGAGGCTCGCGGAGGGTATCGTTATTTTCTCACCTTCACAGATGATTTAAGTAGATATGGGTATATCTACTTAATGAAACAGAAGTCTAAAACATTTGAAAAGTTCAAAGAATTTCAGAGTGAAGTTGAAAACCATCGTAATAAGAAAATAAAGTTTCTATGATCTGATCATGGAGGAGAATATTTGAGTTACGAGTTTGGTCTACATTTGAAACAATGCGGAATAGTTTTGCAACTCACGCCACCTCGAACACCACAGCATAATGGTGTGTCCAAACGTCGTAATCGTACTTTACTAGATATGGTGCGATCTATGATGTCTCTTACTGATTTACCACTATTGTTTTGGGGTTATGCTTTAGAGACGGCTGCATTCGCGTTAAATAGGACACCGTCTAAATCTGTTGAGACGAAGCCTTATGAACTGTGGTTTAGCAAGAAACCAAAGTAGTCGTTTCTTAAAGTTTGGGGTTGCGATGCTTATGTGAAAAAGCTTCAACCTGATAAGCTCGAACCCAAATCATAGAAGTGCGTCTTCATAGGATACCCAAAGAAAACAGTTGGGTACACCTTCTATCACAGATCCGAAGGCAAAATCTTTGTTGCTAAGAATGGATCCTTTCTAGAGAAGGAGTTTCTCTCGAAAGAAGTGAGTGGGAGGAAAGTAGAACTTGATGAGGTAACTATACCTGCTCCCTTATTGGAATGTAGTTCATCACAGAAATCAGTTCATGTGATTCCTACACTAATTAGTGAGGAAGCTAATGATGATGATCATGAAGCTTCAGATCAAGTTGCTACCAAACCTCGTAGGTCTTCCAGTGTAAGATCCGCACCAGAGTGGTACGGTAATCCTGTTCTGAAAGTCATGTTACTAGACCATGATGAACCTACGAACTATGAGGAAGCGATGACGAGCCCAGATTCCACGAAATGGCTTGAGGCCATGAAATCTGAGATGGGATCCATGTATGAGAACAAAGTGTGGACTTTGGTGGACTTGCCCGATGATCGGCAAGCCATAGAAAATAAATGGATTTTTAAGAAGAAGACCGATGCAGACAATAATGTTACTATTTACAAAGCTCAATTTGTCGCGAAAGGTTTTCGACAAGTTCAAGGAGTTGAATATGATGAGACCTTCTCGCCCGTAGAGATGCTTAAGTCTGTCTGAATCATGTTAGCAATTGCTACATTTTATGATTATGAAATTTGGCAAATGGATGTAAAGACTGCATTCCTGAATGGATTTCTGGAAGAAGAGTTGTATATGATGCAACCTGAAGGTTTTATCGATCCAAAGGGTGCTAACAAAGTGTGCAAGCTCCAGCGATCAATTTATGGACTGGTGCAAGCCTCTCAGAGCTGGAATAAACGTTTTGATAGTGTGATCACATCATATGGTTTTATATAGACTTTTGGAGAAGCATGTATTTACAAGAAAGTGAGTGGGAGCTCTGTAGCATTTCTAATATTGTATGTGGATGACATATTGTTGATTGGAAATGATATAGAATTTCTGGATATCATAAAAGGATACTTGAACAAGAGTTTTTCAATGAAAGACCTCGGTGAAGCTGCTTATATATTGGGCATCAAGATCTATAGAGATAGATCGAGACGCTTAATTGGACTATCACAAAGCACATACCTTGATAAAGTTTTCAAGAATTTCAAAATGCATCAAGAAAATAAAGGGTTCTTGTCTGTGTTACAAGGTGTGAAGTTGAGTCAGACTCAAAGTCCAACCACCGCAGAAGATAGAGAGAAAATGAAAGATGTTCCCTATGCTTCAGCCATAGGCTCTATCATGTATGCAATGCTGTGTACCAGACCTGATGTGTGCCTTGATATTAGTTTAGCAGGGAGGTACCAAAGTAATCCAGGAGTGGATCACTGGACAGCGGTCAAGAACATCCTGAAATACCTGAAAAGGACTAAGGATATGTTTCTCGTTTGTGAAGGTGACAAAGAGCTCATCGTAAATGGTTACGTCGATGCAAGCTTTGACACTGATCCGGATGACTCTAAGTCACAAACCGGATACATATTTATATTGAACGCTGGAGTTGTAAGTTGGTGCAGTTCTAAGCAAAGCATCGTGGCAGGATCTATGTGTGAAGCGGAGTACATAGCTACTTTAGAAGCAGCAAATGAAGGAGTCTGGATGAAGGAGTTCATATCAGATCTAGGTGTCATACCTAGTGCATCGGGTCCAATGAAAATCTTTTGTGACAATACTGGAGCCATTGCCTTGGCGAAGGAATCCGGATTTCACAATAGAACCAAGCACATCAAGAGACGCTTCAATTTCATCCATGATCAAGTGTCCTAGAGGCAATATTAAAGTTGTTATTTATATATTTCCTTATATCATGCCCTAGAGGCAATAATAAAGTTGTTATTTATATTTCCTTATATCATGATAAATGTTTATTATTCATGCTAGAATTGTATTAACCGGAAACTTAGTAAATGTGTGAATACATAGACAAATAGAGTGTCACTAGTATGCCTCTACTTGACTAGCTCGTTAATCAAAGATGGTTAAGTTTCCTGGCCATTGACATGAGTTGTCATTTGATAAACGGATCACATCATTAGGGAATGATGTGATTGACTTGACCCATTCCGTTAGCTTAGCACTTGATCGTTTAGTATGTTGTTATTGCTTTCTTCATGACTTATACATGTTCCTACGACTATGAGATTATGCAACTCCCGAATACCGGAGGAACACTTTGTGTGCTACCAAACGTCACAACGTAACTGGGTGATTATAAAGGTGCTCTACAGGTGTCTCAGATGGTGTTTGTTGATTTGGCATAGATCGAGATTAGGATTTGTCACTCCGATTTTCGGAGAGGTATCTCTGGGCCCTCTCGGTAATACACATCACTATAAGCCTTGCAAGTAATGTGACTAATGAGTCAGTTACGGGATGATGCATTATGGAACAAGTAAAGAGACTTTCCGATAACGAGATTGAACTAGGTATTGAGATACCGATGATCGAATCTCGGGCAAGTAACATACCGATGACAAAGGGAACAACGTATGTTGTTATGAGGTTTGACTGATAAAGATCTTCATAGAATATGTGGGAGCCAATATGAGCATCCAGGTTCCGCTATTAGTTATTGGCCAGAGACATGTCTCGGTCATGTGTACATAGTTCTCGAACCCGTAGGGTCCGCACGCTTAACGTTCGGTGACGATCGGTATTATGAGTTTATGTGTTTTGATGTACCGAAGGTAGTTCGGAGTCCCGTATATGATCATGGACATGACGAGGAGTCTCGAAGTGGTCAAGACATAAAGATCGATATATTGGATGACTATATTTGGATGTCGGAATGGTTCCGGGCGAGTTCAGGCATATATCGGAGTACTGGGAGGTTACCGGAACCCCCCGGGAGGTATATGGGCCTTATTGGGCCATAGTGGGAGAGAATAGAGGAAGGCATAGGAGGGAGCGCACCCTCCTCAAGCCCAATCCGAATTGGGTGCGGGGTCGTCCCCTTTCCTTCCCCCTCTCTCCCCCTTCCTTCCACTCCTAGTCCAACTAGGGAAGGGGGGGAATCCTACTCCCGGTGGGAGTAGGACTCCCCATGGGGCGCGCCATAGGAGGGTTGGCCCTCCCCCTCCTCCACTCCTTTATATACGGAGGGGGGGGCACCCCATAGACACACATAAGTTGATCATTGATCTCTTAGCCATGTGCGGTGCCCCCCTCCACCATAATCCACCTCGGTCATATCGTCATAGTGCTTAGGCGAAGCCCTGCGCCGGTAGCTTCATCATCACCGTCATCATGTTGTTGTGCTGACAAAGCTCTCCCTCGACACTCTGCTAGATCGCGAGTTCGTGGGACGTCACCGAGCTGAACGTGTGCAGATCGTGGAGGTTCCATACGTCCGGTACTAGGATCGGTCGATCGTGAAGATGTATGACTACATCAACTGCATTGTCATAATGCTTCCGCTTACGGTCTATGAGGGTGCATGGACAACACTCTTCCCTCACGTTGCTATGCATCACCTTGATCTTGCGTGTGCGTAGGAATTTTTTTGAAATTACTACGTTCCCTAACAGTAGTAGGGCGCGCCCCCACCCTTGTGGGCCCCTCATGCACCCCCTAACCTAATTCTTTCGCCTATATATTCCCATATATCCCCAAACCAACAGAGGAATCCACAAAAACACTTTTCCACTGCCGCAACCTTCCGTACCTGTGAGATCCCATCTAGGGACCTTCTTCGGCATCCTATTTTCATCTTTGCCTAACAATAGTATTGATTTGTGGAACAAGTGTAAAGATGCTTCCATCTCTAAGTATTTTCCTCCCGCTAAGATCATCTCCCTTAGGAACGATATTATAAATTTTAAGCAACTTTATCATGAATATGTTGCACAATCTCGGGAGAGGATGAAATTGATCATACGAAATTGCCCTACTCATGGTTTGAATTTGTGGATGATTATACAAAAAATTTATGCCGGATTAAAATTTTCTTCTAGAAATCTTTTAGATTTAGCCGTGGGAGGCACTTTTATCGAAATTACTTTAGGAGAGGCTACTAAACTCCAAGATAATATTATGGTTAATTATTCTGAATGGCACACCAAAAGATCTTCCACTAGTAAAAAAGTGCATGCAATTGAAGAAATAATGTGTTGAGTGAAAAGATGGATGAACTTATGAAATTATTTGCTAGTAAGAATGCTCCTATTGATCCTAATGATATTCCTTTATCCACTTTTATTGAGAATAACAATGAATCTATGGATGTGAATTAACTTTAATCCTAGGCCGTTTCCTAGTAATTCCTCTAATAATTATGGTAATTCCTACAACATTTCTTATCGAAATTTTAATAAGATACCCACTGATTTTGAGATGAGTTTTCAAGAATTTATGAGTTCACAAAAGAATTTCAATTCATTGATTGAAGAAAAATTTCTCAAGATTGATGATTTGGCCAAGAACGTGGATAGAATTTCTCTTGATGTTGATTGTTTGAAACTTAGATATATTCCATCCAAGCATGATATTAATGAGTCTCTCAAAGCCATGAGAATTTCCATTGATGAGTGCAAAGAAAGAACCGCTAAGATGCATGCTAAATGAGATTTGTTTGAAAAGGCGTGTTCTTCTAGTTTTTGTGAAAATAATGATGAAGATCTTAAAGTGATTGATGTGACTCCTATTGAATCTTTGTTTTCTAATATAAATCTTGATAAAGATGGGACTGGAGATGAGTTAACCTTAATTAAAAGGCGTCCCAATGATTCAGAGTTTTTAGAACTTGATGCAAAAATTGATAAAAGTGGCATTGAAGAGGTCAAAACTTTAAGTAGCAATGAACCCACTCTTTTGGATTTCAAGAAATTTAATTATGACAATTGTTCTTTAATAGATTGTATTTTCTTGTTGCAATCCATGTTGAATTCGCCTCATGCTTATAATCAAAATAAAGCTTTTACTAAACATATCGTTGATGCTATGATGCAATCGTTTGAAGAAAAGCTTGAATTGGAAGTTCTATCACTAGAAAACTTTATGATGAGTGGGAACCTACTATTAATACTAAAATTAAAGATTATGAGTGACATGCTTTGTGTGATTTGGGTGCTAGCGTTTCCATAATTCCAAAAACTTTATGTGATGTGTTAGGTTTTCGTGAATTTGATGATTGTTCTTTAAATTTGCATCTTGCGGATTCCACTATTAAGAAACCTATGGGAAGGATTAATGATGTTCTTATTGTTGCAAATATGAATTATGTGCACGTAGATTTCATTGTTCTTGATATAGATTGCAATCCTACATGTCTTATTATTCTTGGTAGACATTTCCTTAGAACGATTGGTGCAATTATTGATATGAAAGAAGGAAACATTAGATTTCAATTTCTGTTAAGAAGGGCATGGAACACTTTCCTAGAAAGAAAATTAAATTGCCTTATGAATCTATTATGAGAGCTACTTATGGATTGCATACCAAAGATGACAATACTTAGATCTATTCGTGTTTTATGCCTAGCTAAGGGCGTTAAAAAATAGCACTTGTTGGGAGGCAACCCAATTTTATTTTTGTTCTTTGCTTTTTGTTCATGTTTTGCTTTGAATAATTCATCTAGCCTCTGGTTAGATGTGATTTTGTGTTTTAATTAGTGTTTGTGCCAAGTAAGACCTTTGTGATAGCTTACGGTGATAGTTATTTTAATCTTGCTGAGAAACAGAAACTTCTGTGCCCAGTAAATAAATTCCTGGATTTTATTGAAACGTGCTTTTGATCTGATTCTTTATGCTCTGGATTGGTACACAAATTTCCCAGGTCTTCCTAATTTTACAGAATATTTGGAGTTACAGAAGTATTCGAGAGTTACAGATTGCTACAGACTGTTCTGTTTTTGACAGATTCTGTTTTCTATGTGTTGTTTGCTTATTTTGATGAATATATGGGTAGTATCTGGGGGTATGAACCATGGAAAAGTTGGAATAAAGTAGATATTACACCAATATAAATAAAGAATGAGTTTTCAATAGTACCATAAAGTGGTGATTTATTTTCTTATACTAGCGGAGCTTATGAGATTTTCTGTTGAGTTTTGTGTTGTGAAGTTTTCAAGTTTTGGATAAGGATTTGATGGACTATGGAATAAAGAGTGGCAAGAGCCTAAGCTTGGGGATTCCCAAGGCACCCCGAAGTAATATTCAAGGACAACCAAGAGCCTAAGCTTGGGGATGCCCCAGAAGGCAAACCCTCTTTCGTCTTCGTCTATCGGTAACTTTACTTGAGGCTATATTTTTATTCACCACATGATATGTGTTTTGCTTGGAGCGTATTCTATGATTTGAGTCTTTTCTTTTTAGTTTGCCACAAGTATCCTTGTTGTACACACCTTTTGAGAGGGACACACATGAATCATGATTTATTAGAACACTCTATGTGCTTCACTTATATCTTTTGAGCTAGGCAATATTGCTCTAGTGCTTCACTTATATCTTTCTAGAGCATGGCAGTGGTTTTATTTTTATAGAAATTGTTGAACTCTCATGCTTCACTTATATTATTTTGAGAGTCTCTAAACAGCATGGTAATTTGCTTTGCTTATAAATTTAGTCCTAATATGATAGGCATCCAAGCGGGATATAATAAAAACTTTCATATAAAGTGCATTGAATACTATGAGAAGTTTGATTCTTTATGATTGTTTTGAGATATGAAGATGGGGATATTAGAGTAGTGCTAGTGGGTAGTTGTGAATTTGAGAGATACTTGTGCTAAAGTTTGTGATTCCCGTAGCATGCACGTATACTGAACCATTATGTGATGAAGTCGGAGCATGATTTATTTTTTGATTGTCTTGCTTATGAGTGGCGGTCGGTGATGAGCGATGGTCTTTTTTCCTACCAATCTATCCCCCTAGGAGCATGCGTGTAGTACTTAGTTTCGATAACTAATAGATTTATGCATTAAGTATGCGAGTTCTTTATGACTAATGTTGAGTCCATGGATTATACGCACTCTCAACCTTCCACCATAGCTAGCCTCTCTTGTGTTGTGAAACTCTCGCCGGTACCATACACCCAGTATATACCTTCCTCACTGGGACAATGCTCCATCATTGTCATATTGCCTTGCATGATCATGTAGTTGACATCATATTTGTGGCAAAGCCACCATTCATAATTTTTCATACATGTCACTCTTTAATCATTGTACATCCCGGTACACCGCCGGAGGCATTCACATAGAGTCATATTTTGTTCTAAGTATTGAGTTGTAATTCTTGAGTTGTAAGTAAATAAAAGTGTGATGATCTTCTTTATTAGAGCATTGCCCCAGTGAGGAAAGGATGATGGAGTGATTCCCCCACAAGTCGGGATGAGACTCCGGACGAAAAAAAGAGGCCAAAAAAATGAAAAAGGCCCAAATAAAAAAATATAAAAGAGAGAAAAAGAGAAGCGGCAATGTTACTATCCTTTTTCCACACTTGTGCTTCAAAGTAGCACCATGATCTTCATGATAGAGAGTCTCCTATGATATTACTTTCATATACTAGTGGGAATTGCATTATAGAACTTGGCTTGTATATTCCAATGATGGGCTTCCTCAAATTGCCCTAGGTCTTCGTGAGCAAGCGAGTTGGAAGCACACCCACTTAGTTTCTTTTTAGCTTTCATAAACTTATAGTTCTAGTGCATTTGTTGCATGGCAATCCCTACTCACTCATATTGATATCTATTGATGGGCATCTCCATAGCCCGTTGATGCGCCTAGTTGATGTGAGACTATCTCCCTCTTTTTGTCTTCTCCACAACCATCACATTCTATTCCACCTATAGTGCTATATCCATGTCTCACACTCATGTATTGTGTGAAAGTTGAAAAAGTTTGAGAACATCAAAAGTATGAAACAATTGCTTGGCTTGTCATCGGGGTTGTTGATGATTTAAATACTTTGTGTGATGAAGATGGAGCATATCCAGACTATATGATTTTGTAGGGATAGCTTTCTTTGGCCATGTTATTTTGAGAAGACATAATTGCTTTATTAGTATGCTTGAAGTATTACTGTTTTTATGTTAATATTAAACTTTTGTTTTGAATCTTACGGATCTGAACATTCATGCCACAAGAAAGAAAATTACATGGATAAATATGTTAGGTAACATTCCACATCAAAAATTCTGTTTTTATCATTTACCTACTCGAGGACGAGCAGGAATTAATCTTGGGGATAATTGATACGTCTCCAACGTATCTATAATTCTTTATTGTTCCATGCTATTATATTATCTGTTTTGGATGTTTTATATGCATTATTATGCTATTTTATATTATTTTTGGGACTAACCTATTAACCTAGAGCCCAGTGCCAGTTCCTGTTTTTTCCCAGTTTTGTGTTTCGCAGAAAAGGAATACCAAAAGGAGTCCAAACGGAATAAAACCTTTGCGATGATTTTTCTTGGGCCAGAAGACAACTAGGAGACTTGGAGATGAAGTTGGAGGAGCCACGAGGTGGCCATAAGGATGGAGGGCGCGCCCCCCACCCTTGTGGGCCCCTCGTGCACCTCCTGACCTAATTCTTTCTCCTATATATTCCCATATATCCCCAAACCAATAGAGGCATCCACGAAAACACTTTTCCACCACCGCAACCTTCTGTACTCGTGAGATCCCATCTAGGGACCTTCTCCGACGTCCTGCCGGATGGGGATTCGATCATGTACGGCTTCTACATCAACACCATTGCCCCTCCGATGAAGCGTGAGTAGTTTACCACAGACCTATGGGTCCATAGCTAGTAGCTAGATGGCTTCTTCTGTCTCTTTGATTCTCAATATCATGTTCTCGTCGATGTTCTTGGAGATATATTCGATGTAATACTTTTTTTGCGGTGTGTTTGCCGAGATCCGATGAATTGTTGATTTATGATCAGCTTATCTATGAATACTATTTGAATCATCTCTGAATTCTTATATGCATGATTTGATATCTTTGTAATTCTCTTCGAACTATCGGTTAGGTTTGGCCAACTAGATTGGTTTTTCTTGCAATGGGAGAAGTTCTTAGGTTTGGGTTCAATCTTGCGGTGTCCTTTCCCAGTGATAGTAGGGGCAGCAAGGCACGTATTGTATTGTTGCCATCGAGGATAAAAAGATTGGGTTTTCATCATATTGCTTGAGTTAATTCCTCTACATCATGTCATCTTACTTAATGCATTACTCCGTTCTTTATGAACTTAATACTCTAGATGCATGTTTGAAAGGATCGATATAGTTGACTAGAGGGGGGTGAATAGGCAACTAACACTTTTCAGACTTTTATTTACCAATTTAAACTTAGCATCAAAGTAGGTTGTCTAGATATGCAACTACGTGAGCAACCTATATGATGTAATAACAACTAGAACAAAAGCAAGCAAGGGATACACCACAAATAAGCTTGCACAAGTAAAGGCACGAGATAACCAAGAGAGGAGTCGGTGGAGACGAGGATGTGTTACCGAAGTTCCTTTCTTTTGAGGGGAAGTACGTATCCGTTAGAGCGGTGTGGAGGCACAATGCTCCCCAAGAAGCAACTAGGGCCACCGTAATCTCCTCATGCCCTCACACAACGCGAGATGTCGTGATTCCACTATTGGTGCCCTTGAAGGCGGCGACCGAACCTTTACAAACAAGGTTGGGGCAATCTCCACAACTTAATTGGTGTTTGACACGAGAAAATCTTATGGGCACTCCGTGAGAAGGGAAGAGAAGGAGTGTGGATTTCTCTCATGCGCCGGGGAAAAGAGAATGCGGGCGTGCCAGTGTACCATAGTACACAAAGAAAACAAAGAGATGTGAACAGTATTTTATTAATCTCAAGGATAACAAATACAATTCCCGATATGCGCTCCGTGGCCTACTAGCACGGCCTGCCTAACTAGCGTTGTGCGGTCACCTGGTTCCCGGGGCCTCGAAAGGCTCCCGGTTAATTACTCCCGCGGGTTGCTCCACGAGATACCTCCGATTAAGCCGTGTGGTCGTCTTCATCGTCTTCGCTTCACGTTCTCCATGCATATGATTATGGTGTGTGTAGGTGCGGGCAGCGGCAAAGACTGTGTCCTCGTCGGTACACGTGCCACTCAAAACATGTCTTTGTGCTAGCCACGTCCGCCCTCGCCGTCGCGCCTCGTCAGTCTTGACAGCGTTGATGTTAGTCGGTATTGGGGTAGCATGGATCCTGCTTGGCTCGGACTTCTTGATGATGTAGAAGCTTCGTCGGGGTGCGCAAGGGGTTGCCTCGCGGGAGTATTCTTTTGTGGAGACTGTCGTCAGTGTAAACCAATGCACGCTTGCATCGGCACGGCCGGTGTAGTTGGTGTCTCATCTCGACTAGAAGCCGTGGTTAGGACAGTCTGCGGAGACAAAGACTCCGCCTTACAAGGCCGTGAGAGGTAAATGCCTTAGAGGGGCATGGTGGATGCCTCGTCTTGACTAGACGCCATATTCGGTGGTCTGCCAAAACAAGGATCACGCGGCGGGGCCAAAGAAAGGTAACATCATGCAGAGGCACGGTTGATGCCTCGTCTCAGCTAGACGCCGTACTCGGTGGTCTGCTAAGACAAGGATCACGCCGCATGTACGACGATGAGACCTGTATGCAACAAAGGGTGCATCTCGTCTTGGCTGGACGCCGTATTCGGTGGTCCACCAAGACAAAGGCGAACATCGCGGGGCCGAAGAAGGATGACATGGAGGGGCGTGATTGATGCCCTGTCCTAGCTAGACGCCGTATTTGGTGGTCTGCTAAGACAAGGAGCACGCCGCCTGTATGACAATGAGACATGTGCAACGAAGGGTGTGCCTCGTCTCGGCTGGACGCCGTAATCGGTGGTCCACCAAGACAAGGGTGAAACATTGTGGTGTGTTGAAGAAGGATGGCTTCATGGAGGAGCGTGGTTGACGCCTCGTCTCAGCTAGACGCCGTATTCGGTGGTCTGCTAAGACAGGGAGCACACTGCCTGTACGCCGAGGCCTATAAGACATGAAGAGTGCACCTCGTCTTGGTCAGACGCCGTATTCGGTGGTCCGCCAAAGACAAGGGCGCTGCCTCACAAGACCAAGGAAGGTGACTTTGTAAAAGGGCGTGGTTGGGCTCCGTCTTTGGCGAGCTCCGTCCGCACCCGATCGCGATGTGCAAAGACGAAGGGCTTGGTGTGGACAAACTCCAACGGTGTTGGTGTAATCTCCTTGTTCGATGAAGTCCTCTCGGCTGCCGGCGACGGAATTGAATGAGCGCTGTCTTTGGCAACGAGCACGTGCCCTCCGTGTAGTGCATGCATGCTGGATGTAAGGAGGAGACAAAAAAATTAGACATTAGTCTCACCTTCCGGAAACATGACCATTGCGTTCATCGCCACCGAGGTTCTTTGCGCGGATGAGGGTACGCCGACTCGTCGATCTCCTATCAACGTGCGTCGGCTGCGTGCGTTTTGCCTCTTGATGGATGAGGCGTTGCGTGGACTTGCTTGATGAATGGGTGCGTGATGAGTTTGTTGGGTGCGTGCGTGAGTGGCGTGTGATGAGTTTGTTGGGTGCGTGCGTGAGTGGCGTGAGATTTCTCTCGTGGGTTTGCTGCCTGTCCTCAATGTTGAGACTTTGCCTCTATATATAGGCGTCCGGCTGGTGTAGAGGAAAGGAAACGTGAGATTTCTTGGTCCGTACTCTTGCTTCGTTCGGCAGGTCACCTTTCCTTTTGTATTCGTTTCCAAATTTTGGAGACTCGCCGATTGTGTATTGCTCCTCGCCCAAGTTGATGCGTAAGCTAGGAAATCCCAATGCCGCTTCTACACCTTCCTTCTGCTAAAAACTCTCCATTTGAGCCTGCAAAAAGAAAGGAAAACATCTTGCGTGCATGTGATTACCCGGCTGCTGATGGGCCTGCCTTTCGTTGGATAAATACGTGTGCATGCTAGCCAGCCTGCAAATACTCAAGTACGTACGACATGCGTACATGTTTGCCGCGTATAATCTACCAAAATACATGCATGTATGCTATCTTACGTGTGCATGCAAAAAAGGTAACCAAAGACCAGCTGGTGAGAGAGGGCTAATGTACAGGTACACGTATATGCCTGGTTTGAGTATTGCGGGTATTCGGATATATACACGCGGGCTTGCCGGCCGGCCGAGATACCCGAATACGTACATATAGTGTATAAATACCAAGTGCAAGGCAAGCTTGTCACGTACATGCAAACCCCCTCTTTTTTTTGAACGATCATGCAAGAGGTACGTACATATGATAATAAGCCCAATCTCAAATACATTACCTGCACATCACCTGTGACGAAAAATTCTTAAAGATAATCATTAAATTGCTCCGTGAAGTACTCAATCTCAAACACATCAAACGGATGTATACAAGGCAATTTTACTTCAACTTTTCATATAAGGAAGCAACATCCTGGACGTAATCCAGAGCTCCCGGTCAGTCCGATCAAGGCTCTAGCACAAGTCTTTCCATGTATGTGTCATGTAAGCTACTATAAAAATAAGACCTTGGGTAGCGTCCAAGAGCACACAAGTTCGATCATTGCCCACGACACATCCGATCTGAAGTGAAAAAGGTACGCCTTTGTTACTTCTTCTCTGAAGCTAATGCCTCGCCTTGACTTTGCGTGTTCTGTGTGCATGCCCAGTAGATACACTTGTATCTTTTGTCTCCTGCTAACTTTGTATTTGCTATCTCACTCGTGTCATCAGGACACCATGGGACGGGGCGACAAGTCAAAGAAGTATGGATCGAGAGATGTTGAGGGCTCGACGAGTGGCAGCAGGAACGGCAAAGGCGGCTCAACTCCTCCACCACCTCCAAGAAAGTCGGGAAACTATTCCAAGAGCGTGGAGTACACATGTCGGTCACCGCCGTTGCCAAGTGCCCCGCCGCTTGTACTGAAATCGCATAGCTCAGCGCCACGGACTACGCGTAGCTACCCGAACCGCAACTCAAAGAATTCTGATGAGACATCCATCTCCCTTGATACTGACGCTCCACCACTAGGGAACCTGGAGGTAAAGAGAATAAAAAAAGAAAAAGAGCTCGCATGAATGTATTTTTTTTCTTACTTCTACATATATCATGTACGCATGCAGGACAAGCTTGACGATGTGTTGCCGTTCGTGCCTATGAGCAGCGGTATGGAACAACTCCTAGACGAGGTGATGGAAAACATGGACCAAGATGAGCCGGCCACCAAATCTGCACCTCCGGCCAAGTCTAGTTCAGTGGCGAAGCACACGCCCCCGGCAATGAATGATCAAGCTATGAATTCTTCAACTGTGCCAGGGAGCGATCTCGTCGTAAAACCTGCCTCCCTGGTGACCAAGCCCGCTTCTTTAACCACATCAACAGGCACCCCCGAAGTGGACAAGAAGAGGTCATCGGGAGCTATCAATGACAAAGATGTTGGGATAACTGCAAAGAAGCCAAGGACGTCTGCTTGCGGTACGTGTATAATCCCCCCGCCACCCTTGCATGAATTTTCTTTGGATGCTTTCTTGACTCGTTCTCTTTTTGTCGCCTTTCTAGATGTCTCCGGCAAATCAAATAATCTAGAAGACTTTTATTCCCCTGAGGCAAAGGAACTCCGTGTATTAATTGAGCAACACCAGAATACCCTTGCTGGAGAAAACACTCTGCTCGAGAAGCTCAAAGTCCCTCCAACGAGTAACATCTCAACGCCAAGCCTTGTTCTCCCGCCCGGAATAGCAGCAAAGTACATCTCAATAGGACTCAAGGATATACAAGAGGCGCTAAGGGAGCAGCCAATCAATGAGGAGCTAACCATAACTAAAATCGAGTCCGTGATAAGTATGTGGAAGATCCCGTATGCGAACGAGGTCCCGCCAGACCTTGAGATTCTGATTCGACACCTTGAAGCAGTGGTGGCTCGTCTGGGCGAAAAAGGTGGTCTTGCCACTTCCCACACATCGGCACCCGCGCCGGCGCAAGTGTCATCTCTGTTGGAGAAACTCGATGCAGCTCATGCGGGGATCACTCAAGGACTTTGCTGCCTCGAGAAGGAAGGGCCGCACCTAGAGGGGCGCCTTGCCAACCTCGCCTCCATCTGCAACAGACAAAAGAAGTTGGCTGAAGAACATCGGATGCTTGCCGGCAAACATCAGCAGCTTGCCGAGGAGTACAAGGCCCTCTGCGAGAAGGAAACCGAGATGGCGGCACTGGCTGAAAAGCGCACGTGCATCCTAGCTGACATGATGACTTCTAGCTCCCGCCATCTTGAAGCTCATGAGGATGCAGTCCGGAGTTCGTCACAGGTGGCCGAGTCATACACAAGACGCCGTGCGGAGGCGACTGCCTTCCTGACCGCCGGCAGAACGCTTCCGAAGATCGCGACGATCCTAGCATATAAAGCTCCTGAGTGAGGGAGCGGGCTAGAGATCATGGACTGCTCTGCAAAAGCTGCACTTAAAAATATGTTCTATCTTAGTTAAATATAATTTGTCTTAGCTCATCCAGAAAAAGTTTGATTAGTCTCAGTGAACTTTTGTATCATCGATCAATAAAATGATTGCTTTTGTGATATATCTCCTTTTTTTTACTTTTACTTGCCGGGTCTTTGCTTCATTCTGGCCATGGAGCTGCCTTGTATCAGCTTCCAACAACGGTGAGGCTAGCTAACCACAGCCTCCTTGGTGTATATGCTGCAGTCCTTCCGGCTCGTTGGACTCCACCAATGCTTGATGTAACAACTTCGACTTGTCTTGCACCAGCCGCGACACCTTCGAGTGCACATCTAGACCTCAAAAATATATCGATCAATCCATCATATGTGTAGGTGTTCGTATGCTTATTTGTATGTTTGTCGTCGCGGCCTCCACGTATAACCAAGGCATATATTTCCGATGTACATATTACCGCCCTCATGCATGCATGTATTTACGTAGGCAAAATTGCCATGCACCACGTACAAGATCAATCAAGAGATTAACTAGTTCGTGCATGCACTAGTCCACCCTGTATGTACATATACTCTTCCCTATGTAACCTGCACTCCCGAAAATTCCTTTTTGTTCAAAAAAAATAACAATAATGACAATTAAGGGATTAGTCACGTAAGAGAGAGAGGAAAAAGAGTTGGTCTGTATCTTTTTTTATTACTTATTTAGCCTCTCTTCTTTAGTACAAAACTGCGTCAAACAATTGGAGGCTCCCAACGACACCACGAAGCTTCACCACAATGGACTATGGCTTCGAGGTGACCTCAACCGTCTAGGGTGCTCAAACACCCAAGAGTAACAAGATCCGCTAAGGATTAGTGGGGTAAATCAAATTTCTCTTGGTGGAAGTGTAGATCGGGGCCTCCTCAACCAATCCCGAGCAAATCAACAAGTTTGATTGGCTAGGAGAGAGATCGGGCGAAAATGGAGCTTGCAGCAACAATGGAGCTTAGGGATGGAAGAGGTGGTCAACTAGAGGTAGGAGACACCCCTTTTATAGTTGTGGACAAAATCCAACCGTTATCCACTAATCCAGCCCGCGACATGCGGTACTACCGCTCCAGAAACGCGGTACTACCGCAAGGCCACGCGGTACTACCGTGAGGGACCATGGTACTACCGCGGTAGCTGCAGAGACTAGAACATGCCTGACTGAGAGCAGTACTACCGCGAGCACGGTACTACCGCTCCCTCTAGCGGTACTACCGCGAGGCAGGAAAGTCCTAGCTAGGGAAGGGTGCGGATGAATAAAAATACATCTGTGCCTACTTTCGCCGGAAAACAAACGATGCAAACACCCGTCACAGTACTACCGCGCTCGAAGTGCGGTACTACCATGGAGGCGCGGATGTAAAAAATTACATCCACCCCTACTACCGCGAAGCAGCGGCACTTAGCCTGGGAGCCACGGTACTACGGCTCCAGAGGAGCGGTACTACCGTGGGCTCCCGCGGTACTATTTTCCCGCACGACGTGCGGTACTACCGTGCAGGCGCGGATGTAAAAAATTACATCCGCCCCTACTACCGCAAAGCAGCGGTACTTGGCCAGGGAGCCACGATACTACGACTCCAGAGGAGCGGTACTACCGTCAGCTCCCGCGATACTACCGCACAGTGGCACGGTACTACCGCAGGTGCCTGCGGTACTACCACTCCAGGGAGCAGTACTACCGCAAGCTCAGCAACAGCAGCCAGGACAATCGCATAGAGGATAAACGGGGGATGCTCCAAAGTGCAAGGGAAAGGTGGAGACAAGGAAGGAAACGTGTACTTGATGATTCCACCTGAACCTTTCCGACGCGGACCCCCTCTTAATAGTACGGCTCTCCTATGACTCAAAACCAAAAAGAAACGTAGAAAAACGTCATCTTCAATAGTCTTCGAGGGGCACCGAACCGTCTTGTGCCTAGCGATGAAACGTCTGAGAAACTCAAGGCACACGATTAGTCCGCAAAAGCATTGTCATCAATCACCAAAACACTTAGGGATAAATATGCCCTTACAATCTCCCCCTTTTTGGTGGATTGATGACAATACGGGATTTGCACAAGGGGAAATAATATTGAGCAGAGGCAAACCCCTCCTATCTAAAATATAGATGGGCTCCCCCTAGATGTGTGCAATCTAGATGGATGCTTTGGACTGCACATCACACAAGCTAGGATCAACACTCCCCCTATATTTTAGAGACAAGGCATGATCTTGCAAGGGTAAGACTAACATCTAAGCAAGTGCATAAACATAGGTAGCACAATATATCACAAGCTTACTAAGATAGGTAGAGTGCATATGTCTTACACCATATGAAGGTCAAACCAACCAAAGCAACCGAAACAACCGAAACGAGGTTCAAACGAGACACGCAAACACACCAAACACGACACACAACTCGCAAATCCCTACACTCTCTCCTCCTTTGGCATCGAGACGCCAAAAAGGCAGAGAGGACACCTACACACAAGGGGTGGCTCAAGCAGAGAAATCATCCCAACGCTCCTCGTCAGACGCGGCGGCAGGAATGGTCTCCTCGACGTCCTCTTCAGAATCAGTCCACTTGTAGCCTTGTTTCACCATCCACTCAGCCTTTGGAGTGATGTGATCCTAAGAACCGCCAGACACGTCCTCTCCATACAGCCTCAAGATCTTCTTGTCCCGGTGGCGACTCTCCTTGGATGCCACGTGAGTCTTGTACTGCCCCTTAGCTTGCATGCAGAAAAGAGTCTTCATCTTGTCTTTCAGCTTCTTGGCCCACGAGGGCTCAGAGGAACTATGGGAAGACCCAGCAGCACGGTCCTCAGCAACATCCTCTGCTCCAGCCTCATCCTCATAAACTGCCCTCCTAGCAGCAGACGCCTCAGCACGAGTAGTAGTGTTGGCCCAGTTGGGCTTGACATGGAGACTAATGGGATCATGCCGAATCCAGTCTGAAGCAAGGAACTCATCACCAGGGTACTGCTTCACCCAAGTCTTGGAGATCAACAGAAACAGGTATGGTCCATAGATAGGCACCTTGCGGTTGAACACCGCAAACCGAAGCTCACACCACATGATGTGTGAGACATCAAGTGGCTGAATCTGAGACACACGTGCCTGCTCGCACAGGAGCAACATGTCCACCATATAGGCATGAACCTTGTCCTTGTCACCAATGCGAGGGAACAGAGAGTTGCAGAAGATGCGATACATGATATCTAGAAAGGAGTTGAGCACCCACACCGACTTGCCACTGGGAAGCATCTTCTCAACATAGAACGGCTGAATCTTGTCCTTGTTAGCAGACTCAGGATTGGCATGGGGGCGAACACCCACGGGTGTGTTGAGCCCGTCATCAGGAACCTGAAGCAGATCCATGAACTCCTTCCAGGTAGTAGTCAATTGACGGCCATTGGTCATCCAGGTCATCCTCCGCTCCTCCCCAGGGTGAAAGAATACTGAGGCAAAGAACTGACAGATAAGCTCAGGGTCATAGTCAAGATGGAAAGAGATCACATGTTCAATACCAAACTGCTCCACCAAATCCAAAGCTTCTCAAAGTACTCACGAAACTTGTCCTTCCTCAGGTGATGCATGGCTATCCACTTGACATCCACGTAGGTATTTTGCTTGTTCTTGATGACATCCAGATAAGTGAGAGTCTGCTGCTTGGTCCAAAACAATTCACTGTCTCTGACAGTAGCACGAGGATTCACATACGGGTTGATCTGCCTGAGACGGATGAACTCAGAAGGGGGGAATCTTGTCCATGCCCTTAGCGGGTTCCTTGTGCTTGCTAGCGGTGGCCTTGACATGGCGCTTGGGGGCATTGGAGCCCTCTGGTGCTTCACCTTGATTGCGCAGACGCTTGGAGCCAGTGTCACGACTGGGATTGGAACGGCGAGAGCCACCACCTGAGACACAAAGCGCAAAACACCCACGACAAGCAAGAAGGATCAATGCAAAGACCACGGCAAAGCAAAATAAACACGAAAAAAGCATACGTGGTAATTGCCATGAGATAGAATGGGCCCAATGGTAGTACTGCCTCGTGCTGCGGTACTAAAATTTTAGTACCGCTCCTAGTCGCGGCAGTACCGTGTGAGGTCACGGTAGTACCGGGGCTGGGAGCGGTAGTAAGATCCTAGTGCCACAGCTCATGCGGTAGTACCGCACCGGATGGGCGGTAGTACCGGCCGAGCGGTAGTACCGCACATGTGGCACGGTAGTACCACACCGCGTCAGATCCGAACCAAACTTTGAATCTGAGAAGAACCGCGAAACCACGGCGGTACTACGGTTGATCAACTCTATCACAGGACAACATATCAAGTATAATCCCTACGCAATACTACTCTCCTACATCCTACTCTTGCAAAGATTTAGCCTAAAATCTCAAGAACAAAAGCATCTCCCCAAAAACCTAGAGGCAAAGAAAACAACGAAAAGGAAGGACCTTGTTCCATGGCAAGAGCACATGGTGGGGAACGATCCCACCGGGCGGAATCGCAGGAGAGCAGCCGGAAGCGGAGATCCGGCGAGGGACTCCGACCCCGTTCTTGAGCGAGAGAGAGAGAGAGAGACGAAGTGGGGAAATAGACGAATGGGTATGGGGGAGTTAGAACTCCCCCTGCCCATCCTTATCCCTACGCGTCTGCGACAGCGCGGTAGTACCGCACATCATCGCGGTAGTACCGCTTGGGCTGAAGTACCGCACCAAAGCGGTAGTACCGCTCTCCCAGGCGGCAATAAAAAATTACTGCCGTGCTGGGGCGGTAGTACCATGCTCTCCACACGCGATGGTACTGTAGCAGGCTGCGGTAGTACCATGAGCTCAAGAAAAACAGGTTTCAAACACACAAAAAGGAGGTCTTCGCAAGGAAACTTCGGGCACAAGAGAGGCTCAACACAACGCTCAACACAAATGCAGAAAGGCCAACGACAACAACAAACAACCACGCGACACCACCTCTCAAAGGAGAGGGCGGTGGCCGGAGCCACCTATGTTTGAGTCAATTGGTATGGCACCGCGAAGAATTATCCTTGGGCCCATGACCAACACTCATCTTTGAAGCACAAGCACATCAGAAATGGCTAATGTGAAAGAGTTGATCGATTTATGCATAATGGGGGGGAGAGTTCATTGAGAGAACAACACTCCCCCTATGTCCATGCCTACACCTAAACTAGACAACAAGTTGAGTGAGGTGGGGTGTGCACGGGCTCAAGTCACATTGCTCGAATCAATGATATTTAGCTCACGCCTTAACTCGTGAAATCTTGCTTCATCCAAGGGCTTCGTGAAAATATCTGCAAGGTTATCATGAGTGTTAACATACTTGAGCTCGATCTCCCCTCGCCTAATATGTTCCTGGATGAAGTGATACTGAATCTCAATGTGCTTCGTCCTGAAGTGTTGCACCGGGTTGAGAGAAATCTTGATGGCACTTTCATTATCACACCAAAGAGGCACTTTGTCACAAATGACACCGTATTCCTTTAAAGTTTGCCTCATCCATAGGAGTTGTGCACAACAACTACCGGCCGCCACATATTCCGCTTCGGTGGATGAGAGAGACACACAACTTTGCTTCTTGGAAGACCAAATCACCAAAGAGAAACCAAGAAATTGGCACCCTCCGGAAGTGGACTTCCTATCCACTTTGTCTCCCGCCCAATCGGAATCTGTAAATCCTTCAAGCTTGAAGTTTGCTCCTCTTGGGTACCACAAGCCAAAGTTTGGGGTATGAGCCAAATATCGAAAGATTCGCTTGACCGCCACATAGTGGCTTTCCTTAGGTGCGGCTTAAAACCGTGCACAAATTCCCACACTCAACATGATATCCGGTCTAGATGCACAAAGGTAAAGCAAGGATCTAATCATGGAGCGATATACCTTTTGATCCACCGCTTTACCATTGGGATCAATGTCAAGTTGGCACTTGGTAGGCATTAGAGTAGAAGCCGGCTTGACATCACTTAGCTTGAATCTTTTTAGCATGTCTTGAGTATATTTGGCTTGGTTGATGAAGGTACCTTCACTTCTTTGTTTGATATCAAAACCAAGGAAGAACTTCAACTCTCCCATCGAAGACATCTTGAACTTAGAGGTCATGAGAGTGGCGAATTCCTCATTGAAAGCTTTGTTAGGGGAACCAAAGTTAATATCATCAACATATAGTTGGCATACAAACAACTCCCCTTTGACCTTCTTAGTAAAAAGAGTGGGATCGATTTGCCCAACTTCAAATCCGCGATCTTGTAACAACTCGGTAAGGTGGTCATACCACGCACGTGGGGCTTGTTTAAGGCCATAGAGTGCCTTATCGAGTTGATACACATGATCCGGGAAGTAGGGATCCTCGAACCCGGGGGGTTGCTTGACATAGACCAACTCATTAATATGACCAATAAGAAAAGCACTTTTCACATCCATTTGTTGTAACTTAAAGTTGTGATGGGAAGCATAAGCAATCAACAAATAAATGGATTCAAGGCGGGCAATGGGAGCAAAGGTTTCACCGTAGTCGATACCCTCGACTTGGGAGTAGCCTTGTGCTACCAATCTTGCCTTGTTGCGAATGATGTCCCCATGAGCATCTTGCTTGTTCTTGAAAATCCACTTGGTTCCAATGACATTGTGGTTCCCCGACGGCCTTGGCACCAATCTCCACACCTTGTTATACTCGAAGTTGTTGAGTTCTTCATACATGGCATTGAGCCAATCCGAATCTTCGAGCGCCTCATAGACCTTTTGGGGTTCAACACAAGAGACAAATACATGATGTTCACAATAGTTTGCTAATTTTCTACAAGTGTTTACCCACTTTCTTAGGCTTCCAACCACATTGTCCATGAGATGACCTTTGGTGGTGAGCTTGGAAGCGACCTTCGCGGCACGACGCTCTAATTCCTCCTCAGCTGTGGAGGGAGGAGGATTAACTTGACTATCTTGAGCATCGTCTTGAGCTTGTTCAAGATCTTGAGCTTGCTCTTGATCTTGAACTTGCTCTAGGGGGAGAACTTGACCTTGGGCATCATTTGGTGAATCATCACCATCTTGAGGTTGATCTTGCCCTTGGTCTTGTTCACGAGGTTGAGGGCCTTCACTATGTTCTTCGGAAGCGTGTGGGTCTTGGGTTGGTGATGGCTCCACTTGAGTGGAGCATTGTCCTTCTCCTTTGGCCACAAGGGGTTCCTTAATGGGTAGGATATGACCAATACCCATTCTTCTTGTGGCTTGGGGAGGAATTTCATCACCTACATCACAAGTACCACTTTGCTCCACTTAGGAGCCGTTATTCCCGTCGAACTCTACATTACATGTCTCCTCAATGAGTCCGGTGGACTTGTTGAGGACACGGTAAGAATGAGAGTTTGAAGCATAACCAACAAATATGCCCTCATAAGCTCTAGCCTCAAATTTAGACAAACGGACACCTTTCTTGAGAATGAAACACTTACACCCGAACACCCGGAAGTACTTGAGGTTGGGCTTGTTGCCGGTGAGTATTTCATAAGGAGTCTTGTTCAAGCCTTTGCGGAGATAGAGCCGATTGGATGCATGACATGCTGTGTTGATGGCTTCAGCCCAAAAGTTGTAGGGAGACTTGAACTCCGCCATCATGGTTCTTGCCGCATCCATCAACGTCCGGTTCTTCCTCTCCGCGACACCATTTTGTTGAGGGGTATATGGTGCAGCATATTGATGTTTGATCCCCTCATCATTAAGAAACTCATCCAAGGTGTAGTTCTTGAACTCGGTGCTATTGTCACTTCTTATTGTCAAGATCTTTGCATCATGTTGGCGTTGAGCTTCATTTGCAAAGTCGATGACGATTTGTTGAGTTTAACTCTTCCTCTTGAAGAAATATACCCAAGTACATCTTGAGTAATCATCCACAATCACCAAGCAATACTTTCTACCCCCAAGACTATCGAAGGATGGAGGCCCAAAGAGGTCCATGTGAAGGAGCTCCAAGGGTCTCTTCGAGTAGATGATAGTCGTGGGAGAGTGAGCCTTCTCATGAAGCTTCCCTTTGATACAAGCACTACAAGCACGATCTTTGGCAAAACTAACATTTTTTAGTCCACAGACATAGACCCCCTTGAGAATACTTTGCAAAGATCTCATATTGACGTGGGCTAAACGGCGATGCCAAAGCCATCCCACATCAACTTTAGCATTTAGGCATGTCGCGGTCTTACTGGGTCGCTCCGAAAAGTTAATCACATAGAGACCGTTCTCGACATGCCCAACAAAGGCTACTTTAAGAGTCTTGCTCCACAAGGGGCCATGGTATCAATATCAAAGAAGGTGGCAAAACCCATGAGTGCAAGTTGACAAACGGAAAGAAGATTGAATGCAAGGGACTCGACAAGCATGACTTTCTCGATCGTTAGATCATGAGAAATGACAACCTTGCCAAGACCCAATACCTTAGAGGACGAGGCATCACCCCACTCGACGTTGGTGGGCATAGATGGAATCTTGTGCATGTCCGCCACCAACTCCTTCCTTCCGGTCATATGATTTGTTGCTCCACTATCGAGCAACCATGATCCTCCACCGGAAGCAAACCCATACATGAAATCAATGCTTGGTTTTAGGTACCCATTGAGTAATGGGTCCTTTAACGTTAGCAACAAGGGTCTTGGGAACCCAAATAGACCATTCAATATACTCATAAGGAGAACCAACAAATTTTGCATAAACATGTCCATACTAGCATGGCATAACACATATGAGGGGTTAAAGTCGTCGGCTTTGTTGGAAGGGGTGGCATTGCCCTTATTGACATCACCACCCTTCCCATTGTTCTTCTTCTCCTTAGGAGCACCTTCTCCCTTCTTCACAAATGTTTGCTTGAGAGGAGGAGGTCGTTTGGTCTTGTCATTCTTCTACTTGTTCTTGGACTTGGGGGTAAACCCAACTCCCTCCTTGGCCACAACTTCCTTTTGATTGCTCAAAAGGTCACTGAGGTTTTTCTCACCTTGAATGCATGTCACAAGACCTTTCTTCAATTGCTCTTTCAACTAGGCATTCTCCTCCACAAGATGCACATGCTCACAACACGGGTTAGTAGCATTTGCGTTATCAATTAAGACCATATGAGGAAAAGTGGCTTTCTCCTTGGTTAACTTCACTTGGAGTTGAGCATGAGACTCCTTGAGGCTAGCATGAGCACCCTTCAAGGCCTTGTGAGCCTTCTCAAGTACATCAAACTCCTCTTTGAGTCTAGCAAGATCAACCCCAAGTTTAGTCTTCTCGGAGTTTGCCACACAAAAGACAACAATAGCATGATCAAGATTTTTCTTTAATTTAGCATGGTCATCGTTGTGCGACTCCTCAAGAGTCAAACGATGCCCACGCTCTTCCTCGAGGGCATTAGAGAGATCCAATATCTCATCGGCATAGTCACGACTATGACCTTCCATTTAGAGATGGTTTCTTCATGAGCCTCGATCATGTCATTGGCTTCACCAAGTTGTTCCAAGAGAGCAACAACGTGCTTCTTGGATTTACCCTTGAGTTTACTCATAAAAGACTCAAACTCATTCAACTCTTCATTAGACCCCTCATTTTCATCAATGCAATCCATCAAGGAAGGATTAGTAATGATGGTGGTTTTGATGTTGGGGGTTACCTTGTTAGTGGCTTTAGCCATGAGGCACTTGGCGGTGATGTTTTCGTTGGGTGAATCAAAAAGAGACATACAGGGAGTAGTAGCAATGGCAACAGAGGCCATGACCATTGCTTCTCCATCTTCATCATCGTCGTCATCCTCATGGTATTCTTCTTGAACCACTAACCCTCGAGTAGGAGTCTTCTTGGTGAAGTTGTTCTTGTTGGGGAAGGACTTGGCTTTGTCTTTTCGAATGAGCTTGCCACCGTTGTCTTCCCGTTTCTCGTAAGGACAATCTGCAACAAAGTGACTCACATTTCCACAATTGTAACAAGTTCTCACTCGTTGCTTGCCCTTGAGTCCACTTGAATTGTTCTTGTTGAAATTGGGCCTTGTATTCTTCTTGCTCCAAAATTGCCTCGAAGCAAGAGCCATGTGCTCATGATAATCATATTTTGTATCCTCAGGATTGCCCTCCTCATCTTCCTCTTCTTCCACAAGGACCTTGTCCTTCAAAGCAAGATTGGACTTCTTTGTTCTTTGAGAACGGAGCACCGTGTTGTCGGCGGTCTTGTCCAAGATGCTCATAGCAACGAACTCATCCAACACTTCACTCGAGGTCATGGAGTGGAAGTCCGGTCTTTGGCGGATGATGGAGGACATGGCCTTGTTGTAGGGCATCATGGCCTTGAGGAACTTGCATTTGATCCAATTGTCATCCGTGTCCTTGCTCCCATGATCTCGGAGTGAGACTGCAAGTTTGGTCACTCTCCAAAAGAGCTCACGAGGTTCTTCATCCTCCTTCATTGCAAACTCATCGGCTTCATCTTGCACCACTTCATAGTAGTACTTAGTTTTGATAACTAATAGATTTATGCATTAAGTATGCGAGTTCTTTATGACTAATGTTGAGTCCATGGATTATACGCACTCTCAACCTTCCACCATTGCTAGCCTTTCTTGTGTTGCGCAACTCTTCCTCACTGGGACAATGCTCCATCATTGTCATATTGCCTTGCATGATCATGTAGTTGACATCATATTTGTGGCAAAGCCACCATTCATAATTTTTCATACATGTCACTCTTGAATCATTGTACATCCCGGTACACTGCCGGAGGCATTCACATAGAGTCATATTTTGTTCTAAGTATTGAGTTGTAAGTAAATAAAAGTGTGATGATCTTCTTTATTAGAGCATTGTCTCAGTGAGGAAAGGATGATGGAGTAATTCCCCCACAAGTCGGGATGAGACTCCGGACGAAAAAAGAGGCCAAAAAAATGAAAAAGGCCCAAATAAAAAATATAAAAGAGAGAGAAAGAGAAGGGGCAATGTTACTATCCTTTTTCCACACTTGTGCTTCAAAGTAGCACCCCGATCTTCATGATAGAGAGTCTCCTATGATATTACTTTCATATAATAGTGGGAATTGCATTATAGAACTTAGCTTGTATATTCCAATGATGGGCTTCCTCAAATTGCCTTAGGTCTTTGTGAGCAAGCGAGTTGGAAGCACACCCACTTAGTTTCTTTTTTAGCTTTCATAACCTTATAGTTCTAGTGCATTTGTTGCATGGCAATCCCTACTCACTCATATTGATATCTATTCATGGGCATCTCCATAGCCCGTTGATGCGCCTAGTTGATGTGAGACTATCTCCCTCTTTTTGTCTTCTCCACAACCATCATATTCTATTCCACCTATAGTGCTATATCCATGGCTCACACTCATGTATTGCGTGAAAGTTGAAAAAGTTTGAGAACATAAAAAGTATGAAACAATTGCTTGGCTTGTCGTCGGGGTTGTGAATGATTTAAATACTTTATGTGATGAAGATGGAGCATATCCATACTATATGATTTTGTAGGGATAGCTTTCTTTGGCCATGTTATTTTGAGAAGACATAATTGCTTTACTAGTATGCTTGAAGTATTATTGTTTTCATGTTAATATTAAACTTTTATCTTACGGATCTGAACATTCATGCCACAATAAAGAAAATTACATGGATAAATATGTTAGGTAACATTCCACATCAAATTTTTTGTTTTTATCATTTACCTACTCAAGGACGAGCAGGAATTAAGCTTGGGGATACTTGATACGTCTCCAACGTATCTATAATTTTTTATTGTTCCATGATATTATATTATCTGTTTTGGATGTTTTATATGCATTATTATGCTATTTTATATTATTTTGGGACTAACCTATTAATCTAGAGCCCAGTGCCAGTTCCTGTTTTTTCCCAGTTTTTGTGTTTCACAGAAAAGGAATACCAAACGGAGTCCAAACGGAATAAAACCTTTGCGATGATTTTTCTTGCGCCAGAAGACAACTAGGAGACTTGGAGATGAAGTTGGAGGAGCCACGAGGTGGCCACAAGGACGGAGGGCACGCCCCCCACCCTTGTGGGCCCCTCGTGCACCTCCTGACCTAATTCTTTCGCCTATATATTCCCATATATCCCCAAACCAACAGACGCATCCACGAAAACACTTTTCCACCACCGCAACCTTCTGTATCCGTGAGATCCCATCTAGGGACCTTCTCCGATGTCTTGTCGGAGGGGGATTCGATCATGTATGGCTTCTACATCAACACCATTGCCCCTCCGATGAAGCATGAGTAGTTTACCACAGACCTATGGGTCCATAGCTAGTATCTAGATGGCTTCTTCTGTCTCTTTGATTCTCAATACCATGTTCTCGTCGATGTTCTTGGAGATATATTCGATGTAATACTTTTTTTGTGGTGTGTTTGCCGAGATCTAATGAATTTTGGATTTATGATTAGCTTATCTATGAATACTATTTGAATCATCTCTGAATTCTTATATGCATGATTTTATATCTTTGTAATTCTCTTCGAACTATCGGTTAGGTTTGGCCAACTAGATTGGTTTTTCTTGCAATGGGAGAAGTGCTTAGGTTTGGGTTCAATCTTGCGGTGTCCTTTCCTAGTGACAGTAGGGGCAGCAAGGCACGTGTTGTATTGTTGCCATCGAGGATAAAAAGATGGGGTTTTCATCATATTGCTTGAGTTAATTCCTCTACATCATGTCATCTTACTTAATGCATTACTCCGTTCTTTATGAACTTAATACTCTAGATGCATGTTTGAAAGGATCGACATAGTTGACTAGAGGGGGGTGAATAGGCAACTAACACTTTTTAGACTTTTCTTTACCAATTTAAAGTTAGCATCAAAGTAGGTTGTCTAGATATGCAACTACGTGAGCAACCTATATGATGCAATAACAACTAGAACAAAAGCAAGCAAGGGATACACCGCAAATAAGCTTGCACAAGTAAAGGCACGAGATAACCAAGAGAGGAGCCGGTGGACACGAGGATGTGTTACCGAAGTTCCTTCCTTTTGAGGGGAAGTACGTCTCCGTTAGAGCGGTGTCGAGGCACAATGCTCCCCAAGAAGCCACTAGGGCCACCGTAATCTCCTCACGCCCTCACACAATGCGAGATGCCGTGATTCCCCTATTGGTGCCCTTGAAGGCGGCGACCGAACCTTTACAAACAAGGTTGGGGCAATCTCCACAACTTAATTGGAGGCTCCCAACGACACCACGAAGCTTCACCATAATGGACTATGGCTTCGAGGTGACCTCAACCGTCTATGTGCTCAAACACCCAAGAGTAACAAGATCCCCTAAGGATTAGTGGGGGGAATCAAATTTCTCTTGGTGGAAGTGTAGATCGGGGCCTCCTCAACCAATCCCGAGCAAATCAACAAGTTTGGTTGGCTAGGGAGAGAGATCGGGCGAAAATGGAGCTTGGAGCAACAATGGAGCTTAGGGATGGAAGAGGTGGTCAACTAGAGGTAGGAGAAACCCCTTTTATAGCTGTGGACAAAATCCAACCGTTATCCACTAATCCAGCCCGCGACATGCAGTACTACCGCTCTAGAAACGCGGTACTACCGCAAGGCCACGCGGTACTACCGTGAGGGACCACGGTACTACCGCGGCAGCTGTAGAGACTAGAACATGCCTGACTGAGAGCAGTACTACCGCGAGCGTGGTACTACCGCTCCCTCTAGCGCTACTACCGCGAGGAAGGAAAGTCCTAGCCAGGGAAGGGCACGGATGAATAAAAATACATCCGTGCCTACTTCCACTGGAAAACAAACGATGCAAACACCCATCACGGTACTACCGCGCTCGAAGTGCGGTACTACCGTGGAGGCGTGGATGTAAAAAATTACATCCACCCCTACTATCGTGAAGCAGCGGCACTTGGCCTGGGAGCCACCATACTACGGCTCCAGAGGAGCGGTACTACCGTGGGCTCCCGCGGTACTACCACGCATGACGTGCGGTACTACCGTGCAGGCGCGGATGTAAAAAATTACATCTGCCCCTACTACCGCGAAGCAGCGGTACTTAGCCAGGGAGCCATGGTACTATGACTCCAGAGGAGCGGTACTACCGTGGGCTCCCGCGGTACTACCGTGCAGTGGCACGGTACTACCGCGGGTGCCTGCGGTACTACCGCTCCAGGGAGCAGTACTACCGCAAGCTCAGCAACAGCAGGCAGGACAATCGCATAGAGGATAAATGGGGGATGCTCCAAAGTGCAAGGGAAAGGTGGAGACAAGGAAGGAAACGTGTACGTGATGATTCCAGCCGAGCCTTTCTGACGCGGACCCCCTCTTAATAGTACCGCTCTCCTACGACTCAAATCCACCAAAAAGAAACGTAGAAAAACGTCGTCTTCAATAGTCTTCGAGGGGCACCGAACCGTCTTGTGCCTAGCGATGAAACGTCTGAGAAACTCAAGGCACACGATTAGTCCGCAAAAGCATTGTCATCAATCACCAAAACACTTAGGGATAAATATGCCCTTACAATGTTGGATAGCGGTTGATGTGTGGAGTAACAGTAGTAGATGCAGAATCGTTTCGGTCTACTTGACACGGACGTGATGCCTATATTCATGATCATTGCCTTAGATATCGTCATAACTTTGCGCTTTTCTATCAATTGCTCGACAGTAATTTGTTCACCCAGCATATTATTTTCTATCTTGAGAGAAGCCTCTAGTGAAACCTATGGCCCCGGGGTCTATTTTCTATCATATAAGTTTCCGATCTACAATTTTAGTTTCTGATCTACTATTCTTGCAATCTTTTACTTTCTGATCTATAAACCAAAATACCAAAAATATTTATTTTATTGTTTATCTATCTCTATCAGATATCACTTTTGCAAGTAATAGTGAAGGGATTGACAACCCCTTTATCGCGTTGGGTGCAAGTTTGTTTGATAGCTTGTGCAGGTATTCGGTGATTTTTGCGTTATCTCCTACTAGATTGATACCTTGGTTCTCAAACTGAGGGAAATACTTAACTCTACTTTGCTGCATCACCCTTTCCTCTTCAAGGGAAAAACCAACGCAAGCTCAAGAAGTGGCATCTATTGGCCTTGGTCTTTGCAATAATTCTTCTCGCTCTTCTCGTGTGTTTGCGTTGTGTGTCATAGGTGGTGGGTCCAGTTCCATTGCTAGGTGCTCGAATCCAAGTCGTGATACAAGCTCAAAGCGTCTTCGCAACCAAGTAGCTTCTGAGGGGTCCAATGCCCCAACTCACCACTTCAAGACAACAGCCACCAAGATCAAGGAGCCAGTTGTCAGCTTGGATGACATGCCTCTTGTAGACTTTCATATTCGAAGGAAGTTCAACCCCTACATCAAGCCACGGGAACAACTAAGGGGCAATGACTTGTTCTGGACCAAGCAACAAAATCTCATCTACCTAGATGTGATCAAGGCCAAGCAGAACATATATGTTCCCATTCAGTGGATTGACATGGAGCATCTGAGGAAGAACCAGACATATTTTGGTGAGCCTCTGGATTTGGTAGAGCAGTTTGGTATTGAGGATACCATCATGTTCCACCTTGACTATGACCCGGTGATTCTGGCTCGGTTTTTTGCTTCTGTCCATTTCCACTCGGATGAGAACGGAGCATGACTTGGATGACAAATGGAAAGAAGATGACTGTTGAGTGGAAGGAGTTCATGGATATGTTGCATGTTCGTGATGAGGGGCTAGATGTGCCCGTTGGCACCCGCCCGCATGCCAACCCAGAGTCTGCTTCCAAGAACAAGCTTCAACCATACCTGGTGGAGAAGACTTTACCCAATGGCAAGAAGTCTTGTGTGTTGAACCGTTTCTCAACATCATGCACCGGATCTTTCGCAACTCTCTTTTTCCTCGCATGGGCGACAAGGATAAGGTGCATTCCAATCTTGTGGACATGATGTTTATTTGTGAGGAAGCGCGTTTTCAACAACCTGGACCACTTGATGTCTCTCACATCATGTGGTGTGAGCATCAGTCTGCTGTGTTCCATCGCAAGGTTCCCATTTATGAATCCTATTTGCACCTCTTGATTCATAAGACTTGGGATAAGCTCTTTCCGGGTGAGGAGTTTCATGCTCCCAACTAGTTTCGACATGAGCCCATTAGGCTGCAATGGAAGAACAAGTGGGCTAACACCACTACTCGGGCTAAAGCAGAGCCTGCCTGCATGGATATTGATGAATATGAGATTACAAAGGAGGAGGAGGATGAGGAGGAGGAGGAGGACGGCTCTGAGTATGAGCCTCCCTTTGATGAGCCATCTTGGGCTACAAAGCTTAAGGACAGGGTGAAGACTCTATTATGCATGCATGCCAAGGGACAGTATCAGACTCACATTGCTCAGAAGGAGAGTCGCTAGTGCGACAAGCGGATTTTAAGGAAGCTTCGCAAGCACGTCTCGAGTGGGTCTGAGAACACCATCACTCCTGAGGCTGCTTGGATGAAGAAGAAGGGCTATCAGTGGGTCGAGTCAGATAGGGAGACCATTCCTGCTACTTCCGATGAAGAGATTGTTGGGTGATCACTTCAGTAGGAGCTACCACTTGTGTCTTAGGTGTCCTCTCTGCCCTTTTGGTGTCTTGATGCCAAAGGGGGAGAGAGTGTAGGATTTGTGAGTACTTTGTTTTGTCTCCTTGCTTTCATTGAACCTTCATCGTTGATATGGTTTGTGTTATTTGCGTGTGAGACCGGAGACTTATCCTATCATATGGTGTGAGACATACGCCTTCACTCTTATCCTTTTATTGTCAAGTATGATTAGTATCTTGTGAGTTTATGTTGTCTTGTGCCCTCATTATCATGCTCACTTGCTATACTTGCTTACATGCTTAGTGTCACTCATCTAGTTGCAAGGATTGCCTTGTCTATAAAATATAGGGGGGGTGTTGATCCTAGTATGTGTGTTTTGCAGTCCAAAGCATATCTATAGAATGCACACATCTAGGGGGAGCCTGTCTATATTTTATAGATTTTGGGTTTGCTTATGCTCTTTATATATCTCTATGTGCAAATCTCGTATTGTCATCAATCCACCAAAAAGGTGGAGATTGTTAGGGCATATTTCTCCCTAAGTGGTTTTGGTGATTGATGACATTGCGGACTAATCGTGTGCATTGAGCATTTCAGATATCTCATGTCTAGGCACAAGACAATTCGGTGCCCCTCGGAGCCTATTGAAGATGGCTGTTCTCTACGTTTATTTTTGGTGGATTTGAGTCGTAGGTAAGCTGTACTATTAAGAGGGGGTCTGCTTCAGAAAGGTTAGGGTGGAATCAACACGTACACATCTATTCCTTTGCACCACCTTTCCTTCGCATCGATGAAGCACCGTTCGTTTATCCATGTCTCTACGATTTGAAGGTCGTCAAATGCTAAAGCCTCTGTGGCGTGCAGTAGTACTATTCAAGGGAGCAGTAGTACCGCAGGGGCATGCGGTAGTACTGTTCAAGAGAGCGGTAGTACCGCGGTGTCCAGTGGTAGTACCGCTCCTGGTGAGCGGTAGTACCGCTGCCTCCAGTCCTGACACTGAAGCAAGCGGTAGTAGGTGCGGATGTAATTTTTTACTTCCGCCCCTTTGCGGTTGTACCGCTCCCTGTGAGCAGTAGTACCGTGCCAGATTTTTGCACAGCTCCAACCTTAGCAGAAGTAGTTACGAACGCAATTTAGTACTTCCGTGCATTTCCAGCGTCAGTTGAGCCCTGCCTTATGGTAGTACCATAGGGGCGCGCAGTAGTACCACTCAGGCGGTTCTACCACTCATTGCTCTATGCAACAGGTCCTCACCTGGTGCACTAGTATCGCGCCGTGCGGGCTGAGAAAGGGGATAACAGTTGTATCTTTTCCCCCACTATATAAAGGGGGTCTTCTTTCCCAAGAAGAACACCTCTTCCCCCCCCCAAGCTCCATTGTTACTCAAACCTCCATTTTGCCCGATCTCTCTCCCTAGCCAATCAAACTTGTTAATTTTCTAGGGATTGGTTGAGAAGGCCCCGATCTACACGTACTTCCACCAAGAGAAGTTTGATTCCCCCCACTAATCCCTTGCAGATCTTGTTACTCTTGGGTGTTTGAGCACCCTAGACGGTTCAGGTCACCTCAGGCCCATATTCCATTGTGGTGAGGCTTCGTGGTGTCGTTGGGAGCCTCCAATTAAGTTGTGGAGATAGCCCCAACCTTGTTTGTAAAGGTTCGGTCGCCGCCTTCAAGGGCACCAATAGTGGAATCACGGCATCTCACATTGTGTGAGGGCGTGAGGAGAATACAGTGGCCCTAGTGGCTTCTTGGGGAGCATTATGCCTCCACACCGCTCCAACGGAGACGTACTTCCTCTCAAAGGGAAGGAATTTTGGTAACACATCCTCTTCTCCACTGGCTCCACTCTTGGTTATCTATTACCTTTATGTGTGCAAGATTTCATTGTGGTGTATCACTTGCTTGCTTGTGTGCTTGTTGCTGTTGCATCATATAGGTTGCTCACCTAGTTGCACATCTAGACAACCTACTTTGATGCTAAGTTTAATTTGGTTAGTTGCCTATTCAACCCCCCCCCCCCTCTAGTCAACCATATCGATCCTTTCAATTGGTATCAGAGCCTCATCTCTTTATTAAGGACTTTACTGCCCGAAGAGTATGGTTGCCACTGGAGACGAGGGGGAGCACCCCATTGTGAATCTGTCCTCGTCTATGGCCGATGGGGGATTCTCGGTCCCTTGTGAGGAGTTCAATGCGGCTTTGGACACATTGAAAACCTCCATGACGACCGAGGTTAAAGGCATGTTTAAAGAGTTTCTTGATGACCTTAAATTATCCACCGAACCGTTGGAAGTGGTAGATCCCGCTAACAAGGTGGCGGATGCTAACTCCAAAAAGGAAGGTGCTAGTAGTGAGCAAGTTCCTTTGCCTAGTGGTAGGAGTGGGAGTGGCATATTTGCCCATGTTGAACCTCCCCTTACCTATGGAGGACCGGTTCCCTCCACACATATGAATCATGTTGGTCCTCCTCCTAAGCTTGTGAAAAATGAGGATTTTGCTGCATGAGTGTATCTGAAAGGATCGAGAAGAGGTGTCTAGAGGGGGGTGATTAGACCCTCAACGAACAAAGTTGGCATTTTTTAAGTTTTTCAAATTGACGTAATAGATTAGCACAATTTCAAGCAAACACATTACAATTCAAGAAAGCATTCAAAGAGTATATAAGCAGCAGAAAGTAAAGCATGCAACTTGCAAGAAAGTAAAGGGATGGGATTGGAGTATGCAAACACAATTGGAGACACGGATGTTTTTGGCGTGGTTCCAATAGGTGGTGCTATCGTACATCCACGTTGATGGAGACTTCAACCCACGAAGGGTAACGGCTGCGCGAGTCCATGGAGGGCTCCACCCACGAAAGGTCTATGAAGAAGCAACCTTGTATATCCCACCATGGCCATCGCCCACGAAGGACTTGCCTCACTAGGGTAGATCTTCACGAAGTAGGCGACCTCCTTGCCCTTACAAACTCCTTGGTTCAACTCCACAATCTTGTCGGAGGCTCCCAAGTGACACCTAACCAATCTAGGAGACACCACTCTCCAAAAGGTAATAGATGGCGTGTTGATGATGAACTCCTTGCTCTTGTGCTTCAAATAATAGTCTCCCCAACACTCAACTCTCTCTCTCATAGGATTGGATTTGGTAGAAAGATGATTTTAGTGGAAAGCAACTTGGGGAAGGCTAGAGATCAAGATTCATATGGTTGGATTGGAATATCTTGGTCTCAACACATGAGTAGGTGGCTCTCTCTTAGAAAATGAGTAGTGGAAGTGTAGGCATGTTCTGATGGCTTTCCTATGGAATGAGGAGAGGGTGGAGGGGTATATATAGCCTCCACACAAAATCTAACCGTTACACACAATATACCAAACTCGGTGGGACCGAATCATAAAACTCGGTCGGACCGATTCAGTACATAATGTGATCGCTAGGAATTTTGGTGGGACTGACATGTCAACTCGGTGGGACCGACATCATTAGGGTTTAGGGCATAATGTAATCTCGGTTGGACCGGTTACACAAACTTGGTGGGACCGACGTTGGTAATAAGATAACCAGAGAGTTGGTGAGGCAAACTCGGTGGGACCGATTCGCTCAACTCGGTTGGACCAAAACGTTACGAAAGGGAACCAGGGAGTTTGCATTGCGAACTTGGTGTGACCGAGCAGTTCATCTCGGTTAAACCAAAACATTACGAAGGGAAATAGAGAGTTTGCAATCCCATCTCGGTGAGACCGAGATCCCTGTCGGTTGGACCGAAGTGACTAGGGTTTCTGGCAGTGGCTATGTCAAATGAACTCGGTGGCGCAGGATGGATCAAATCGGTGGGGCCGAGTTTAACTTTTGGTTTGGGACATATGTGAATATGAGAAAGTGGTTGAGGGCTTTGGAGCATATCATTAAGCATCATGAGAGCAAGCAAGCCATTAAGCAACACCTCATCCCCTTTTAATAGTATTGGCTTTCCTATAGACTCAATGTGATCTTGGATCACTGAAGATAAAATGTAGAGTCTTGAACTTTGAAGCTTGAGCCAATCCTTTGTCCTTAGCATTTTGAAGGGCTCCACATCCTCTTGTCCATGCCACTCCACTGTTGGACTCATCTGAAATATACTAGATAAAAGTATTAGTCCAACAAGAGATATGTTGACATAAATTACCAAAATCACCTAGGGAGCACTTATGTCTTACTCCCCCTGAATCTTACATGGGATATTGGGAGAAGATAAGGAACGGAAAATCGGATCAAAGCAAACACAGAAATAACATGAACATGTCTTTCCCCTCTAAAAGACATGTGACTTCTGTCCTCTTTGAATACCAAGCATCTGGGGTCTCTCTTTGATGTGATTATTCATTTATCTTTCCCCCTTTTGATGTGATGAAGCTTTTATGTGAGCTCTCTCCCCCTTTCACATCAATTTCCAAGAAGGATCTCCTAGAATGTGAGTCAAAAGGTTTGGTCCTTGAGTCACATAACAAAGTAGCAGGGAAAAATATGGTGCTTGTAGAGGATAAGAATCAACGAATGGAGCTAGAACAAAATGTGCAGGAAGCAAATAACAAGTTGTTTTCTCAGCATTGAAATCGGCTACATCGAGTTGTTTTCTTCGGTGGCACCGAAAGGTTCTCGGTTTGACCGAAAGAGACAACCGGTGTGTCTGAGTTCACCACAGAAAAAACACTAGTCATCACAGCTCACTGGGCAAATAAAATCTCACAAAGATTTGCAGGGAATTTAACTAAATGATTTGCAATGAATTGGATGCAGGGAAATTCGAAAAATAAAAGAAAAGAAATCTAGATGAAGTTTTTTTTTCAAAGGGGAAACGAATATGCATGAGACAAATGCAAGACCACGTAGAAACACTAGGGAACTTCATCTAGACAAGGTCGGCGACAAAGTCACCTATGTTAGAGTATATTGACTTAGGAGTCAATTGAAGACACTTGATCATGGGTCATACTCATCGTTTAAGCTCAAAATGGGGTTGCCATTTTTCGTTTAAGCATATTGATGTATTCACATCTTGTTAAGTTGCTTTGACCCATGTCTTGGGGTAAAGCTTCTCTAAGATGGAATAACATACCTTGGGTGGTGATGATGATCTTGATCATGTAGTTGAACTTGTGTGGGATGCTCAAGGTTGATGTAGCTCATCAAGAGTTGGGAGCTCCACTTGGAATTTTAAGTTCATCTACCTACATGAGTTAGTCTTGCAAGGAATAGCACTTGTGCATCCAAAATGACAATCATGAATTTTGATATATAGAAATTGTCAGAAGGATATGTTTGAAGAGTTTCATGCTTCCTTGTCTTCAACCACCGGATTGTAGAGACTTGGTGATGTTGAGATTGCTCAAGATGTGAGTGAGTTGCAATCTCATAGATTTAGATTCCACCAAGTACCTAAAAGGGTTAGATAACATGCAAGGGTGCAAATATTTCCAAGATATATGATTATCATCATAAGAGAGACATCAAGGATTAGTCATAGGCTCATGCCTTGCATGTATCCAAATGGAGTTCCTACTCCAAGTTTGAGGCATCAATGATGTTCAATTCACCCCTCAATCTGCAAAATACTTTCTCATCAAGTGGTTTAGTGAATATATCAGCCAATTGCTTATCAGTACGAACGTGCTTAAGGTTGATATCTCCCTTAGCAACATGATCTCAAATGAAATGATGATGAACTTCAATATGCTTAGTTCGAGAATGTTGCACGGGATTATGGGCAATCTTAATAGCACTTTCATTGTCACAAAGCAATGGAACATGTTTCACATATATCCCATAATCTTTAAGAGTTTGGGTCATCCAAAGTAATTGAGCACAACATGATCCAGCGGCAATGTATTCTGCTTCGGCGGTGGATAAGGATACCGAGTTTTGTTTCTTGAAGGACCAAGACACAAGAGATCTACCAAGAAATTGACAAGTACCCGAAGTGGACTTTCTATCAACCTTGTCAGTGCCATAGTCCGAGTCGGAGTAGCCAACAAGATTAAAACAGGCCCTCTTTGGATACCAAATGCCAAAATTTGGTGTATGTATTAAGTATCTAACTATCCTTTTCACAGCCTTAAGATGACATTCTTTGGGAGCTGCTTGATAACGTGCACACATGCACACACTTAGCATGATATCGGGACGAGAGGCACATAGATATAATAATGAACCAATCATAGAGCAATAAACTTTTTGATCAACGGGTTCACCATCTTTAGTCAAGTCAAGATGTCCACTAGTAGGCATGGGTGTACTCATACCTTTGCATTCTTGCATATTGAACTTCTTCAATAAGTCATTAGTATACTTTGTTTGAGAAACAGAGGTTCCTTCCTTAGTTTGCTTTATTTGCAAACCCAGAAAGAACTTGAGTTCACTCATCATAGACATCTCAAGCTTCTCCGACATGAGCTTCCCGAACTTCTCACTAAAATGAGGGTTAGTTAATCCAAATATAATGTCATCAACATAAATTTGACATACAAATAATTCTCCATTAACCCTTTTAGTGAAAATAGTAGAATCAATTTTTCCAATCTCAAACCCTTTTTCAATAAGGAACTTGGTCAAGCATTTATACCACGCTCTGGGAGCTTGTTTAAGACCATAAAGGGTTTTGTGAAGTTTGTAAACATGATTGGGTTTCTTAGGATTAACAAAGCCGGGAGGTTGTTTAACATAAACTTTCTCCTCAATTTCACCATTCAGAAAAGCACTTTTAATGTCCATTTGGTACAAAGTGATGTCATGGTGATTAGCACAGGCAAGTAATATGCGAATGGACTCAAGTCTAGCAACGGGGGCATATGTCTCACCATAGTCCATACGTTTGACTTGAGTGTAGCCTTGGGCGACGAGACGTGCTTTGTTGCGAATAACTTGTCCATCTTCATCTTGCTTGTTGCGAAACACCCATTTAGTACCGATGATGTTGTGGTTGTTGTCGAGCTTCTTGACCATCGTCCACACTTGGTTTCTCTCAAAGTTGTGTAGCTCTTCATGCATGGCATTTATCCAATCCGGATCTTCCAATGCTTCTTCAACATTCATGGGTTCAATGCTAGAGATGAATGAATAATGTTCACAAAAATTAGCCAAACTAGTTTTAGAGCGGGTGATTCTCCCGGTTTGGATATCGTTGTAGATGTGCTCGACGGGATGGTCTCTAGCGACTCTTGCTCGAACTCGTGAGAGCTTTTGCTTTGATCGGGGTGGAACATAATCTTCATCATCTCGTTCCTCTTCTTGGCCTTCTTCATTGTTGACGTTGTCATTGTCTTGTCGTGGTGGAGAAGGAGGTTGATGAGGTTCATCTTGGTGTACTTCCTCGTTTTCTTCATCTTGGTGTGTCCCACTTGTGGATGCTTCCATATTGACTCTTGATTCACCTTGGCGTGAGGTAGAAGCTTCCACTTGGACAGACAAGGTAGTCTCCTTCACCTCCGTTGGACGGACCTTCCCAATAGACAAGTCTTGGATTGCTTCCGAAGGGTCTTTGTCTCCCACATCAATTGGCAATTGCTCTATTTGCAAGCCGTTAGATTCATCAAACTTCACATCTACTATATCTTCAACCTTTCAGTGAAACTATTGTAGACACGGTAAGTGTGAGAGTTTGAGCCATAACCAAGTAGGAAACCCTCATGAGATTTAGGAGCAAATTTAGAGTGACGATACTTATCAAGAATGTAGCATTTGAGCCGAATACTCGAAAGTATCCAACTTGGGGTTTGTTACTGGTGAGAAGCTCGTACGCCGTCTTGCCGAGTAGCTTGTGGAGATACAAGCGATTTGTTGCATGACAAGCTGTCTCAACCGCTTCCACCCAAAAGTGCTTTCGCGTCTTGTACTCATCAAGCATCATTCTCGCCATTTGGATGAGCGTCCGGTTCTTCCTCTCAACAACTCCGTTTTGTTGAGGCATGTACGTAGCCGAGAACTCATGTGAGATACCTTCTTCGTCAAGAAAGGTGTCCACATTGGCGTTCTTGAGCTTCATTCCATTGTCGCTGTGAACCTTCTTGATCTTCACATCAAATTGATTTTGGGCCTTCCTAGCGACATTTTTGAAGATCTTTTGGACCTGTGATTTATCATCAAGAAAGAACACCCACGTAAATCTTGAAAAATCATCAACTATAACTAGACCAAATGAGTTTCCACCGAGACTTTTGTAAGCGTTGGGACCGAAAAGATCCATGTGAAGTAGCTTTAGCGGTCTCCTCGTGGTCATGACGTTCTTCACGGGGTGGCTTCCTCCAACCTGTTTACCTACTTGACAAGCGCTGCAAAGTCTATCCTTATCAAATATGACATCTTTAACACCAAGGATATGATCACCTTTAATAAGCTTGTCAAGGTTTCACATCCCCACATGACCTAACCTTCTATGCCACAACCAACCTTTAGAAGATTTAGCAACTAAGAAAGTTCTAGGTTGAGCCTTTTTAGTGAAATCAACAATGTATAGATCACCTCTATGTATACCAGTAAAGACCATTTCATGATTATCTCTATGAAACACTTGGCAGTCTACTTTGGTAAATAGGACATTGAAACCGAAATCAGCAAGTCTAGATACCGAAAGTAAATTATAGCCAAGAGATTCAACGAGCATGACATTTTGTATGGAGCTATCATGTGAGATAGCCACCTTACCGAGGCCAACCACCTTACCCTTTGAGCTATCACCAAAAGTGACATACTTTCGAGGGACGTTGTTTCCAGCAAGCTCGCGAAACATTTCCTTGTCTCCGGTCATGTGATCGGTACATCCACTATCAAGGACCCATTCCTTTCCTCTAGCCATGTAGCCGCGAAGATTTGCCATAAGACCAAAGTGTCTCATCGCATCATCAAGATCATCCTCATCATAGTATCCATGTTCAACATCATCTTGCAAATGATCATCTCCTAGAGAAAGTGATTCATTAGATATATGATTTTGACAATGTTCATCTCTATGAATTCTAATAGCTTCGAAAATAATATCGCTAATGATTCCTACATCTCCTTTGGCACACATAAGATTTGTAAGCTCAAAAAGGCAATCACCAAACTTAGGATCATTGGAATTCATCTTATTCAAGGCAATAGACTTATGAAGGATTTCATCTAAGTTTTGCAAGGAATAGTTTGGAAATCGTTCCTCAAGAAATCTCCATATAGTGTAGGCACAATCAAGAGTAGGCAAGCAACCAATCAAGTTTCTAGGCAAACCTCTAGTGATAAGATTAATAGTTCTAAGATTGTGAACCATGTCAATGGACTCATCAAGGGTAGGATGCATAGGATCAACGTGAGGTGCACAAGGGCTAGTAATGTACTTCTCCAAATAATATTCATTGAAAATCACAAGCATCTCATTTTTCCACTCATGAAAGTACTCTCCATCAAGTATGGGCACTCTATGTCTAAGACTCTCCAACTTAGACTTATCCATCTTCCTCCAATAGTGATTAAACCAAAGCAATGGAGACAAAAGCTCTGATATCAATTGAAAGGATCGAGAAGAGGTGTCTAGGGGGGTGATTAGACCCTCGACGAACAAAGTTGGCAGTTTTTAAGTTTTTCAAATTGAGGAAATAGATTAGCACAATTTCAAGCAAACACATTACAATTCAGGCAGGCATGAAAAGAGTGTATGAGCAGCGGAAAGTAAAGCATGCAACTTGCAAGAAAGTAAAGGGATGAGATTGGAGTATGCAAACACAATTGGAGACACGGATGTTTTTGGTGTGGTTACGATAGGCGGTGCTATCGTACATCCACGTTGATGGAGACTTCAACCCACGAAGGGTAACAGCTGCGCGATTCCACGGAGGACTCTACCCATGAAGGTTTCCCGAAGAAGCAACCTTGTCTATCCCATCATGGCCATCGCCCACGAAGGACTTGCCTCACTAGGGTATATCTTCACGAAGTAGGCGATCTCCTTGCCCTTACAAACTCCTTGGTTCAACTCCACAATCTTGTCGGAGGCTCCCAAGTGACACCTAACCAATCTAGGAGACACCACTCTCCAAAAGGTAATAGATGGTGTGTTGATGATGAACTCCTTGCTCTTGTGCTTCAAATGATAGTCTCCACAACACTCAACTCTCTCTCATAGGATTGGATTTGGTAGAAAGATGATTTGAGTGGAAAGAAGCTTGGGGAAGGCTAGAGATCAAGATTCATATGGTTGGATTGGAATATCTTGGTCTCAACACATGAGTAGGTGGCTCTCTCTCAGAAAATGAGTAGTGGAAGTGTAGGCACGTTCTGATGGCTTTCCTCTGGAATGAGGAGAGGGTGGAGGGGTACATATAGCATCCACACAAAATCTAACCGTTACACACAATATACCAAACTCGGTGGGACCGAATCATAAAACACGGTCGGACCGATTCAGTACATAATGTGACCGTTAGGAATTATGGTGGGACCAACATGTCAACTCGGTGGGACCGAGATCATTAGGGTTAGGGCATAACGTAATATCGGTTGGACCGATTACACAAACTCGGTGGGGCCGACTTTGGTAATAAGCAAACCAGAGAGTTGGTCAGGCAAACTCGATGGGACCAATTCGCTCATCTCGGTTGGACCAAAACGTTACGAAAGGGAACCAGGGAGTTTGCATTGCAAACTCGGTGTGACCGACCGGTTCATCTCGGTTAAACGAAACATTACGAAGGGAAACAGAGAGTTTGCAATCCCATCTCGGTGAGACCGAGATCCCTATCGGTTGAACCGAAGTGACTAGGGTTTCTGGCAGTGGTTATGTCAAATGAACTCGGTGGCGCCGGATGGATCAATTCGGTGGGGCCGAGTTTGACTTTTGGTTTGGGACATATGTGAATATGAGAAAGTGGTTGAGGGCTTTGGAGCATATCATTAACCATCATGAGAGCAAGCAATCCATTAAGCAACACCTCATCCCCTTTTAATAGCATTGGCTTTCCTATAGACTCAATGTGATCTTGAATCACTAAAGATAAAATGTAAAGTCTTGAATTTTGAAGCTTGAGCCAGGCCTTTGTCCTTAGCATTTTGAAGGGGTCCACATCCTCTTGTCCATACCACTTCACTATTGGACTCATCTAAAATATACTAGATAAAAGTATTAGTCCAACAAGACATATGTTGACATAAATTACCAAAATCACCCAGGAAGCACTTGTGCTTTCAGTATCGCTTTAAACGTCATTTAAATCATAGTTTTACTAATCTTTGGAGAATTATTGAGCAAGGATTTTACCTGCACGATACAAGCAACTTCACTCCTAGAGAAGACGCGGATCATCAATTCAACGAGTCCGCTCTCGCTGCCTCCAGTCCTGACGCTGACGCATGCGATAGTAGACGCGAATGTAATTTTTTACTTCCGCCTCTTCGCGGTAGTACTGTGCCGGATTTTTGCACAACTCTAACCTCAGCGGAAGTAGTTACGAACGTAATTTATTACTTCCGTGCCTTTCCAGTGCCAGTTGAGCCCTGCCTTATGGTAGTACCGTAGGGGTGCGCGGTAGTACCGCTCCAGCGGTTCTACCGCTCGTTGCCCTCTACAACAGGTCCTCACCTGGTCACTACCGCACAAGCGGTAGTATCACACTGTGCAGCGGTAGTACGCGGCCTTGTGCAGTAATACCACGCCGTGCGCGCTAAGAAAGGGGATAACAGTTGTATCTTTTTCCCCACTATATAGAGGGGGTCTTCTTCCCCAAGAAAAACATTTCTTTCCTTTCCAAGCTCCATTGTTGCTCAAACCTCCATTTTCGTCAGATCTCTCTCCCTAGTCAATCAAACTTGTCAATCCACACGAGAGATTTTTGCAACGAGTACTCCTCAACAAGTGATTTCATCGACACATCGGCCGTCTTATTCGGTCCAGGTGAATGCCAATACCCAATGCCAGGCCTGAATACGAACATCCAAACGAAGTGTTACGCATTTTCAATTCCCGTGGACCCAGCACAGGCTCGAGTCCCCGTGGACCATTCGTGTGCACCGCGCCAGCTCTCTCCTTCCACCTCCTCCCCATCCTCATCCCGGCAGCCCCGCGAGATGATAACGCCAAAACCCTAAACCCCACCGCACCGCAACCCAATCCCTTCCGGCCGCCCGCCACCGCCACCGCCACCGCCACGCCGGTCGGTGGCCTGCCGGAGACCGACCTCCGTCGCCCCCGTCGCCTCAGCCAGCGATGCACAGGATTCTCCCCCGAGCCGCCTCCTTCCTCGACGCGGCCGCGGCCCCGGCCCGGCCGCTGCTGCCCTCCTCCCGCATGCCCGCGCTCCGCCTGGCAGGTCCGTCCCTCTCCACTTGCTCGGTACCGAGCACCGCGCGCCCCCGCCCCCTGCCGTGGCTGCGCTGCGGCGGTGACGGCGCGGTCGCGAGGAGGGGGCTCTGCTGCTCCGCTGAGGCGGCGAGGCGCGGGGATATTGCCGCAGGAGAGGGAGAGGGAGAGGAAGATGAAGAGGGTAGGGCCTCCAGAGGAGGTGGGGGTCGTCATTCGCCAGAGAGGAGGCAGAGAGGCCGGGGCGATGCGGCGACGGGGAGCGGGGAGCTGCTCGCCATTCCTGGGGTCGGGCCGCGGAACCAGAGGAAGCTCGTTGAGAAGGGATTCGATGGCGTGGCGCCGCTCAAGCAGCTCTATCGGGATAAGGTGCGTGCGTGGGTGGGCTGTTCTGGATTGTTCGTACTGTTTGTCTTTGTTTTATTGTAGTTTGCAAAGTATGTAAGCAACACGTATGCTTGGATTCTTCACCAGTTCCTTTGAATTGCCAGAGTTGACATGGTCACATGGAAAATAGATTTCTGTTGACATATGTTGCCTGAGAAAATATCGGCACATACAACCACTTATTGTTAGCTCAAGCAACTGATATGTTTAGACCTGCATTCTGGCATACTACAGTTGGTGTACTGTGATTGCAAGCAATTTAGTCCGTCCTTGATCACCAACTCGGCATTAGAATTCTGGTGGTCACTCAGTTTTAGTAATCGAGAGTTCGAGACAGCACTGCTAAATGCACATTGGCTCCAAAATCTACAGCAGCAACGATTTAGTCCTGAAGTTTATGCCTAGGCCTACCCTGCATCTCACAAACTTCAGATATGCTGTCAAAAACTCAAAATCATATTGATTGTAGCATTGCATAAAACAGGTTAATTTGATTCCCACTATGTGATCATTGGAGGCTTTGGAGCATTATCACCATGAAATTCTTAAGTTTGAAGGAAAAAAGAACAAATTACTTTTGTCTGTTATTTTCTGGGTTTGCTTTATTTTATTCTCTTTAGTTCTTTGTCACAATCCTGTCTTATGAATATGATGGTGATTTCCTCACTTCAAATTCTGCCGGTTCAATTTAACTTCAACGCACCTAGAGCTAACACTTCCTGAGTTTTGCAGTTCTTTGGCAAGTCTGATGAGAAGATGGTTGAGTTCTTGCAAAGTTCAGTTGGCATCATACACAAGAACCATGCTGAGAGTATAACTTTGTTCATTAAAGAGAGCATTGATGAGGAGGTGAAAGACACTGACACATCTAAGCCTTGCAGAAGAAAGAGGCTCACCTTTTGTGTTGAAGGGAATATCAGTGTCGGGAAATCTACATTCCTTCAAAGAATTGCCAACGAGACTATCGAACTACGTGACCTTGTGGAAATAGTACCTGAACCTGTTGCAAAGTGGCAGGATATTGGGCCTGATCACTTTAACATACTTGATGCTTTCTATGCTGAACCGCAGAGGTATGCTTACACTTTCCAGAATTACGTCTTTGTGACAAGGGTGATGCAAGAGAGGGAGTCTTCAAGTGGAATAAAGCCTCTCCGGCTGATGGAAAGAAGTGTTTTCAGTGATAGAATGGTAGGTCATATCTTTGCCGAAAACACTAGTTTTCACTTTTGATCTATCCCACTGTAAACATCTTTTCCTATTTAATGAGTAAACTCGTGTTGATTTTCAGGTTTTTGTCCGTGCTGTTCATGAAGCTAAGTGGATGAACGAGATGGAAATCAGCATTTACGATTCCTGGTTCGACCCAGTTGTGTCATCTCTCCCGGGTCTTGTCCCTGATGGTTTTATTTATCTAAGAGCTAGCCCTGACACCTGCCACAAAAGAATGATGGTTCGGAAAAGGTCTGAGGAGGGTGGTGTCAGTCTTGATTACCTTCAAGGTTTGCATGAGAAACATGAAAGCTGGCTACTTCCGTCCAAAGGGCAAGGTTCTGGTTTGTTGTCAGTCAGTCAGCTTCCAATTCATATGGAGGGCTCACTACATCCAGAAATACGAGATCGAGTGTTCTTCCTGGAAGGAGATCATATGCATTCTAGTATCCAGAAGGTAACTTTCTCCTACCTTTATTTGCCCAAGTGTGATCTGTAAGGAGTTATTTGGTCACATATTGATGCTTATTCCGAATTAGGTTCCTGCTCTGATCCTGGACTGTGAAAATGACATTGATTTTAACAAGGACATTGAAGCTAAACGACAGTAAGTGATCAGAACCTTTATATTCCTGAGAGCATTGTTTCAGTTTTCTATTTATATTCTTTTATTGTTAAGCAGGCATTAGTTAAGAATATGATATTGTTTGAGCGGAAAGCATTGAAAATAGTGTATTGATCTACATGTTCCAAAATTGAACTCACTAATGTTGTTGGAATTGTTGCCAACTGAATCCAAATAGGAAAGGTTAAGCTGTGATGTGTAAACTGACCCAAAAGTACAATATTCAGTGATTTCTATGTGCTTTTTTACATCTTCAGTTTACTGTTTCTTTTTTACCTACTATGTGACACTAGTTCTGTACTGTATATCATGCCTGCTACATTGTTACAAGTGAATTATCTGAAGTCTAGGTCTGGTTAGATATGAACGGACAACACATATACTTGTAAACAATCTGGATGGCTTATAGGTGATTCTTTGCATATAACTTTCTAATTCCTGTGAAATGCTTTTGATACCAAGTCCAGCCTTGCTAGGTCTGTATTTATACACTTTGACACTTGTAAGAAAAAGTCATCACACATTCAATTTGTTATCCTTGTGTCCAGGGTGATGGTATTTGTTATTTTGTCTCTTGAATTATTTATGTAGTAATTCCCGATATACTCCTATTGGCAGTAGCATGTATTTGTGGAGATTAGATAAAATGCCACGTCTTAATTTGGCCTTTATAAAATTCCACGCCAGGACCCGCCTGTCAGCGACACATGGCATGCCATTTAATCAAAGAACAAACTAAGACTGGCATTTTATCGAATTTCCTCATAATGATAGTTTATAGCAACCTGCAATGTTATTTTAATAATGTATCACCAAAGTCCTGAACACCCCATGTGCTCTTAACTTCCTTCAAATCTCTGCACCCGTTTGATGTTTCAATGTTGCCCATGAAGATATGCTCGTCAAGTTGCGGAGTTCTTCGAATTTGTGAAGAAAAAGAATGAAGCTCTTCCTGCTGAGACAAGTGATGGTGACAAGAGTATAAGCCCACAGGTTATGCTTCCTGGCAGAGGTGATTTGTGGTTCCCTGGAGGCAGCCCTTTACCAAAATCTGCTCTAGGATCTCTTGAATTCAGACGGGCGATGTCGTCCTTCCTCCCAAAGTAGGGGCAAGCATGACTTATGCAACTGTCTTTTTGTGCCCGTGACATGGTATCATCACATCCGAGCCTCGAAGTACCACCCTTAACTGGCGACGACCTTCTGAATGCTGTATGATCTCGAAACCTAGGTACTCTTTTCATCTGTAGTGCTAGCCAATGCTGTATGATAGTGTCTGACTCCGTGTTCCTGTAAATGATGATCTGACTACTTGCTTGGCGTCGGTGCCTATTAGTATATTATGGAAAATTAAGGAACCATATGCTGTTTCTATCTACTGTTTGCCTTGTTGTTTGCTTGCCCGTTGCCCCCCCGACTTGATGGTGGTCATGCCTTGGGAAGACACATCTGTTCTGTACAAGAAAGAGAAACATATGTTCTGAGGTATAGCTTGAATGGTGTTCCCTTTTCTTTCTTATTTGATGCTGCTGCTGTCGCCAATGATGTTGTCTACTCCAGCATCCTGCTTTACCTCCTGAATGCCCGATTACTCCTCTTTTTTTAGAGGAAAAGGAGCCCCAAAGGGCCCCCAATTTCATTATGAAATTCGAGAGAGAGAACCCAGCTGTTTCAGAAAGCACATGTTAGAAGAGCAAAACGGCAGAGAACTTTCTCCTTGTCTGCCTTTTTTAGATTAACATTTTTTTAAGTGTTGTTATACGCTGAGACAAGAGTCCTACAATTTTTTTGGCAGCTGAAGAGAGCAGTACACATTCTTCTTCTCATCATATCTATTAGACTATTAAAGTTATGATAATACTACTCGTAGGTTGGAGTATATCAGTTAGTGGTTGGCTGTTGCCTTGGTACCACACCTACGTACAGACACTGAGATACAGACGTAGGCGTCATCATCCATCCAAGCCAGAACAGTCACAAGTCTACATCTACATCTAGTAGCTTGTACAGATGTACATAGTGGCAGGGAGGACTGGGCGACCGTCCCTCTCAAGGGACGCTGATGAAAGGTACCCTGTCTACAAAGGTAATACCGTATACCGCTCCCGATTGCCACGGGGGAATTATTCCTCTGTAGCTAGGCTGCTATACGGAGCAATGGCGATGGATCAGTAGTGGAATTTCCACGTCCCGTGCATGGACAGCGAAACGGCGTGCCCTATCCGCCGGTCCGGGTTGGTCACCGGTTTTCCCAGGGGCGGTGGTCGTACGCGCTTCGGAAACTCCGCGCCCGGCCGGAGGCAGAAAGAATTCCACAGCGGCGACCGCATGCAACGCCGAGGAGGAGCTGGATCGGTCCAGAAGCGTCCTGGTTCCACTTCGAGCTACTAGCTCGTATGGCAGTTGTACTACTACTTACTTGCCGCCGTGGGAGTGAATTACCGGTACACACTTGTGAACACACGTAGTTACTCACGTAGTTACTCCCTCCGTTCCAAAATACTCCCTCCGTCGTAAAATAAGTGTCTTAACTTTATACTAGCTCCAATACAAATTTATACTAAAGTCAAGACACTTATTTTAAGACGGAGGAGTGGATGACTTAACTTTATACTAACTTTAGTACAAAGTTAGGTCATCTATTTTGGAACGGAGGGAGTAGCTAGCAGTGAAGCGCTCTTCCACAGACCACAGACCTGTCGTGCCATGCCCGTCGTCGTCGCCCGCCCACCGGCCACGCACCGGCGACGCGCTGCCAATCACCGGCCATAACATTCCCCACCTTGATTGGTTTTCAGCCGGCTCACCGCCACGACATGCGGGCAGAAAAAGACCCGCGAGACAATAATACTCCCATGCACCACGTAACACGCTCGCCACACGCAATGGATCGAAACGGGCACGTCGCCGTCGCCCCCGGGATCCCGGCGACGACGATCCAAGTCCGGGCGCTCGCTAGCTAATTCCCGGCCTCCCAGATATCGCGTCGATCAAACCAGATCACGCGGCAACACGCCGTGACCAGTTCAAAGGGAAGGGAGGCCCGATCGCGTGGGCGGCGCTGTCGTTCGACGACGCGACCGCGCAAGCAAGTGCAAGTGCATGCGCATGTGGATGGATCATGGACGACGGATTGTTCGGTTATTTGTCGTTGGGGCCGGATGCAGCCCTAGAGTCGCTGTCTTCCTCTAATTCTTCCTCTCCTGGCTGTCAGTCGCGACGTTGATGTGATGAGTTCCGCATGCAGGTCTTTAGACCGGTTCAAAACCGCTAGCTCGAGGCGGAGGACCGGTTCAACGGCCATGGGCTTGGACGCACGCGGCCGGTTGCGATCGAACGTTAAGGAAGGGGATGTTTGGCTCTTGGCTTCTAGCGAATTCGTGCGAGACGAGACTGACCGGAGACAACGTATTTCCACGAGTGTAGATTCTTCTTGGTAGGCGGAAGCTCGAGCTTACTATTACTACCTTCTTCTCTCGTGGTAGAAATTAGGAGGTGATGTGAAGGAACTTTTAACTTTTTACCGGCCGGTCTGAGGCTCCGGCCCAGTCGAGTGGCCACCGGCAGTTTGGCGGAGAGACGGCTCTACCATTTGGGACTTTGTTGCCCGCACCGGTCAGTATCCATCACTCTCGTTGCCGGGACATCGCCGAGAAGAGGCTTCTGCCTTTTTTTTTGCGGGAAAAAAAAAGGCAGAAGCCTCCAAAAGCTTGGAATCACTGACCGTGTGATGGAGCGTTCAGATCACTGTAATTTTCGTCGGTTTTCTTCACAAGGAGAGCCTCCTTTCGTCATGCTTTTCCATATTTTCCCCTGTCTATCCAAAGTATCCATGTGGCATGGCATAGAGTCTACCTCCGGATCACAGTGCCGGAAAGTTTAGATATGCAACAGTTGATTTGTGGGCAGAATGACAGGGAACTGGAGGCAATTCCCGCGCTCCAAACGGGGTCTAAGTGTCTAAGTCAAGAAAGTAACATGTCTGCGTCGCGTGGAAAGCCCTTCCCGCGGCCGGATCTTCGTGGCAACGACTGGTTTTGTACTGTGCGGCAAGTGCAGTCCTACGGTTGTCAAGTAGCGTAAGTGGACAACAGGATGGGAACAATCGAGATGCTTGCTATCGCTTCCTTTCCCATCTCCTGTTCCTACAGGGACAAATGAGGCGGTGTGGAAGTTGACGTGGTACAAGAAAAGGACACCCAAAATAAATTACCAACTTGCTACTTGCTAGTACTAGGAGACATGCATGGCTAGCTAGCTAGCTTGCCTCAAAATCTTGCATGGTTTGAGCTGAGCCATAGATCGGTCTCCAGATATTCTTTTGGCTGGCCATGATCCACAGAGGACTCACTTGGAATTTCGCATGTCCTGATCTTCGTCCACAATTGCGTTTTTGGTTTAGGTTTTGACCGGCTCCCCCCCTATTTGTACGGGTTCCTCCTCTTAAATTAGCGCTGAAATTTGGTTCGTTGAACCTTAACTGCACTAGCAATTAGGCTAGTAGGTTACGTACGTTCCCTTCTATACTCAGAAAGCCATGCAAGTAGCTGCGCTGGATACTGTAAGATAATCTCACTGCAGTTGAAAATCTTGCAAGAAACTCTAAAAATGCAGACATGCTTGTGGATTCACATGGTTACGTAGGCAGATACGTATATATTTTAAGACAAGGGTTACCTAGTCAAACATCAATGAGAGGCAATCTAAATCATTAGTATTATCCCACATGCTTCGTGAGGAATTAAATATCACATGCAGTTTAGTATAGTGCTACCTCTTCGGGCTGTTTCAGGGATTATGTTCTACTCTACTAAAAAAGTTCAGGAAAGACCAACATATAATGAAATAAAGGGGACATACAAGGAATCGCTTGCTGCGACAGCAAACAATGATACCTACGAATTATCACAAACTACATAACTTTTATGATGTACTTCCAGTGTTCAACTTTCCGACAACGATTAAAAGCCGGTGTATCAATAAGAAACTCACATATTCACCCTAAAACAGCAAAAGCAGTAATGTTGGCCAAGAACAAGTAATTGTTACTAGAAGGGTTGGACATGCTTTGCTATACCGTTGTTATTGTTGAGATTCTTAAAAAAAATACTCATTTTGTTTTAAAATATAAGGTGTATTATTTTTTTGAAAAGCCCAACCTCTTTAAGTTTGATCAAATTTATGAAGAGATGTATCAAAATTCGTAATATCAAATTAGTGTTATTAGATTCATCATGAAATGAATTTCCATAATTGTTTGGCTTAATATTATGGATGTCGATATTTTTGGCTCTAAACTTGGTCAAAGTTAAAGAAATTTGACTTTCGAAAGAACTAGTACCCCTTGTATTTTGGAACTGATGAAATATTAGTTTGGCGAATGGGGAAAATGATGGTGTGTCTTTTATGTTTATTTATAATGCGGTTATTTGTGGGCCTTTCATGGTGTGATTCTATGTTATGCGCTAACCAACTCATACTTTTGTGGGTAAATTGCTGCGTCGGTGGCTACATTTACTATATTGGTGCTATAGTATCATCACATGGTGGCGCTTCTTTTTTCTAGATGGTAAGAGGGTGCACGGGGTTGATATATTTTTCTAGCCGGTTGGTGTTGATTGATTTGAAAAATCGTTGGCCCGATCAAAACGTAAACCAAATTCAAAATCAAATATCCCAATCAAATAAAAAAGCTTCAAAATTACGGAATATGGTGAATTAAAATAATTAAATGGGGGAGCTCCTTGAGAAATTATTGACTCGGTCAAAATCAGGTGACCAAGTTCTAAACTGAAGACCTCAATTAATCGTGAGGACTTAAAAATTAGGAATCATAGTGTGTAGTATATAAAAGAATTGAATGAGAGCTTTAAAAAATTATTGACTTGGTCAACATCGGGTGACTCAATTTCAATCGGACACCTCAATTGATTGTGAGGCCTTTTACCCTAGAGAGCTTAGTGATATAGTAGATGTACGCAAGTAAATGGCTCCATCATGGCATCTCACAATTATGGGATGTGAATCTCAATGTTTGCTTTAGAACTTTCTACCCTTTAAATTATAACTTATCTTTAAGCTAGGTTCTTAGGCAATTGAAAATCAAAAATTCATCTCTGCATCTGAGCTCATCTGCACCCGTCCTGACGAAACAAATCAAAACAAATACTAGATAAAATAAAAAAATTCCAATTTTTTGTGTGCGGTAGACAATTTGATGCGTGAGGTCCGCTCCAAATTTCAAATCAATTGGACATCTAAGGAGCTCTATGCAAAAAAAAACAAATTGGGGGTCTATAAAAATGTTTATTGTTCATGTACTGTTTCGGTCCGATTTGTTTTTTTTGCTAAGAGCTGCTCATATGTCCAAATGACTTGAAATTTGGAGCGGGCATCAAATTTTCTACCGCACAAAAAAATTTGGAATTTTTTGAATGTTTTACGAATTTGTTACGATTTTTTTCTAACCGGGTGCATATGAGCCTGGGCACCGAAACGCCCTACTCATTAGAAATAAGATATACTTAGGTTGGATTGTTAGACCTATACGTAATAAGAACCCCGACAAGAGTAAGCAATAATTGGAGCAATTGTTCTTCTATCTTGCTTTATTTTTCTTTAATTTTTGTGGAAAAAACTTTCAGTATATTCACCATCTGTCATGGTAGTACAAAGAACACCAGAAGTAACAAAAATTACAGCCAAATCTGTGGACCACCTAGCGATGATTACAAGCACTTGAGAGAGCTGAAGGCTTCCCGCCGCCATCACCCGTCCCTTATCAAAGTCGGGCAAACCTTGTAGTAGCAGATAGTTGGGAAGTCGACTTGCTAAGGTCCCAAAGCACCACCGCACCAGAACAACAACCACCGCATAGGTCAGGACGGTCCAACATGACACTACCCAAACAAAGACTAGATCCAAATAGATCCACTGATGTCCAGTACCATCCGAATCCCACGAGATACGTCAGAGACATACCTCCACACGCCCTTCCACGATGCTAAATGCACCACCAAGTCGGAGGCTGCGCAGGAAGGTTCTTATTCCATCATCAGGAACCGATGCTACCTCGCCTCCCTGAGCAGGACACGAACCCTAACTAAAGTGAAAATTGTAGCTAAAACAAAGTTGGAGCCTTCCTGTCGAAAAGGGTCAAGTTCATTGTGCCTCCATGGCCCTAAGGACTCCAGGGTAGAGGCACACAGGCGGTGGCACTGACGATAGACAGAGAAACCTAATCTTCTTGTCTCCCAGAAAGGTGAGATAAAGGGGTACTCGGGTTCGAACCTTCTATCTTGCTTTCAGGGAAGAGAGTCATGTTCCAAACCCTATAGTACACAAATGTTTTGTATCATACCTAACCATCTTTTGTCACACTTGTCACCATGAGAGGATCCAGTGGCTCATATCATTACAGTATACTTTAAGCAATGTGTGGAGCACCTCCTCTCTAGATTTCGTGCTTGCAATACGGAGCTAACTACCATGTCACCTTTTCCTGATTCGTCGAAACCGATGACACCATTGACCTAAATAGTGCCATTTCGGTGAGACTATGTGTGTTGCCATTGACATCACATGTGATTCCCTTGTAGTGTGCCCAAACAACACCATAGGTGGCACTAGACTCATCATCGTCATCTACTTATGTATTTCCGCTGAGGCTAGAGGTGGTGCCTGTTGGGAAACTTAGTAGAAAACAAAAAAATCCACCCTATGATCAACCAAGAACAATATGAAGATGCATGTAGGGTTTGGATCAACAATCATTACCAACTCCAAAGTGCAACGGAAGTAGACAAGTCGGTGTAGATCATACTTGGAGTCCCTCGAACCGTTGATGATGATCCCGCGAACCGCCCTCGAACGATCCCTCGAATGGAAGACCGAAAGCACGGCCTCTCTACTTGGTTACTCATACGTCTCTGTCGTATCTATAAGTTTTGATTGTTTCATGCCAATATTATACAACTTTCACATATTTTTGGCAACATTTTATATGATTTATTGGACTAACCTATTGATCCAGTGCCTAGTGACAGTTCCTGTTTGTTGCATATTTTTTGTTTCGCAGAATATCCATATCAAACAAAGTCCAATCCCGATAAAAATTTATGAAGAATTATTTTGGAATATTTGTAATTTTTGGGAGGTGGAATCAACGCAAACGGGGGCCCACAGCCACCACAAGACATCTGGGCATGCCAGGCAGCCCAGGCGCGTGGTGGTGGGTTGTGCCCTCCTCATAAGTTGGCTGGAGCTATACTTCAGGCGCAAGGAAGCTTATATCCTGAAAAAATCGTGTTAAAATCTCAGAGCAATCGGAGTTACAGATCTCCGGGAATATAAGAAACGGTTTTCAGCCAGAAAACAGGAACGCGAAACGGAAGAGAACGGAGAGGAAGATCCAATCTAGGAGGGGATCCTGCCCCTCCGCCGCCATGGAGGCCATGGACCACAGGGGAACTTTCCTCCCATCTAGGGGGGCAAGAAATAAGAAGAAGGAAGGGGCTCTCTCCCCCTCTCTCCCAGTGGCGCTGGAGCGCCGTGGGGGCAAGGATCGTGACGGTGATCTACATCAACAATCTTGCTACCGTCAACACCAACTTCCCCCCACCCCTTTATGTAGTGGTGTAACACCCCTTCTCCCCGCTGTAATCTCTACTTAAACATCGTGCCCAATGCTATATATTATTTACCAATGATCTATGGCTATCTTATGATGGTTGAGTAGATCTGTTTTGTCCTATGGGCTAATCGACGATCGTGGTTGGTATGAGTGTATATTTTATTATGGTGCTGTCCTACGGTGCCCTCCATGTCACGCAAACGTGAGGGATCCCCGCTGTAGGGTGTTGCAAATACGTTCATAATTCGCTTATAGTGGGTGGCGTGAGTCATAGAATACACAGACCCGAGTAAGTGGGCTATTGCGTATGGGAGTAAAGAGGACTTGATACTTAATGCTATGGTTGGGTTTTACCTTAATGATCTTTGGTAGTTGCGAATGCTTGCTAGAGTTCCAATCATAAGTGCATATGATCCAAGTAGAGAAAGTATGTTAGCTCATACCTCTCCCCCATATAAAATTGCAAGAATGATTACCGATCTAGTTATCGATTGCCTAGGGACAAATGACTTTCTTGTTGACAAAAGCTATCTACTCTTATTATCTTGCAATTTATTTGTAGTTTATTCTCGCAAAGTACTTCTAGTTTCATTCTTGTTCTAGGTAAAGCAAACGTTAACGTGTTCGTAGAGTTGTATCGGTGGTCGATAGAACTTGAGGGAATATTTGTTCTACCTTTAGCTCATCGTTGGGTTCAACACTCTTATTTATCAAAAAGACTAGAAATGATCCCCTATACTTGTGGGTTATCAGTTACAAGCATACAGTCTTCACGATCCGCCAGTGTTTCGTCATCCAGAGCTAACCGTCGCCGAAGAATTAGAGGAGGAGATTAGAACCACACCAGACTTCTAACTATGAGGATTAGAGGAACTAGGTGTAGCTCTAATTATTCAACTAGGACCAACTAGAACTAGAACCAGATGAACTGGAGGAGGGTTCAAAACTTGTGTGTCTCAATGGACAAAATCCTCTAGTATATATAGGTTTGAGGGGAGAGGAGGGTCTGCCACCAAGGAGAGAAAGTCCCTCCTTGGGGCGCCGACCAAGAGGGGGAGGACGAATCCTCCCCTTAGTCCAATTCGGCCTCCCCTCCAGGAAGGGGGGGGGGCACAACCTCCACTTGGGCCTCAGCGGCCCAAGTTCCCTTCCACCACTAGGTCGTTTAAGGCCCGTTGATATTAAATTAAATATAAAATTCCTCTAACAATTACTAGAACCTTTTATATATAATTTAACATCACCTAAAAAATTCACATATATATTATTTATTGGCAATACCTGGTATTTCCCGATAATCTCCGAAAGTCTTTCGGTTCCTCTTGGAACATAAATCCTCAATACTATCATCCTATTAACACTCAGCGGATCATGATTACCTTAAGATTGTGACCCCGTACGTTCGCTAAGTCATAGACATGAACGAAACACCTTCGCTCAGTGACCGATAGAGGAACCATGGACGTCCATATTGATGTCTACTACGCAACCTTCTTCTTGTAGACGTTGTTGGGCCTCCAAGTGCAGAGGTTTGTAGGACAGTAGCAAATTTCCCTCAAGTGGATGACCTAAGGTTTATCAATCCATGGGAGGCGTAGGATGAAGATGATCTCTCTCAAACAACCCTGCAACCAAATAAGAAAAAGTCTCTTGTGTCCCCAACACACCCAATACAATGGTAAATTGTATAGGTGCACTAGTTCGGCGAAGAGATGGTGATACAAGTGCAATATTGATGGTAGATAAAGGTTTTTGTGATATGAAATTATAAAAACAGCAAGGTAACTAATGATAAAAGAGCACAAACGGTATTGCAATGCTTCGAAACAAGGCCTAGGGTTCATACTTTCACTAGTGCACGTTCTCTCAACAAGGATAACATACTTAGATCATATAAAAATCCCTCAACATGCAACAAAGAGTCACTCCAAAGTCACTAATAGCGAAGAACAAACAAAGAAATTATTGTAGGGTACGAAACCACCTCAAAGTTATTCTTTCTGATCAATCTATTGGGCTATTCCTATAAGTGTCACAAACATCCCTAGAGTTTGTAGTAAAATAACACCTTAAGACACACATCGACCAAAACCCTAATGTCGCCTAAATACTCCAATGCCACCACAAGTATCCGTGGGTATGATTATACGATATGCATCACACAATCTCAGATTCATCTATTCAACTAACACAAAGAACTTCAAAGAGTGCCCCAAAGTTTCTACCGGAGAGTCAAGACGAAAACGTGTGCCAACCCCTATGCATAAGTTCACAAGGTCACTGAACCGGCAAGTTGATCACCAAAACATACATCAAGTGGATCACGTGAATATCCCATTGTCACCACAGATAAGCACATGCAAGACATACATCAAGTGTTCTCAAATCTTAAAGACTCAATCCGATAAGATAACTTCAAAGGGAAAACTCAATCCATTACAAGAAGTAGAGGGGAGAAACATCATAAGATCCAACTATAATAGCAAAGCTTGTGGTACATCAAGATCGTGCCAAATCAAGAACACGAGAGAGAAAGAGAGAGAGAGAGAGAGAGAGAGAGAGAGAGAGAGAGAAAGAGAGAGATCAAACACATAACTACTGGTACATACCCTCAGCCCCGAGGGTGAACTACTTCCTCCTCGTCATGGAGAGCGTCGGGATGATGAAGATGGCCACCGGTGTCATGGAATTATCACGTCAGATGTCCTAGTGTGAGGACTTAGTCGGGGAGCCATCGTGACTAGGTTAGCTTAGCGGGGTTAAACCGGACAAAGGACACGAGGAGTTTATACTGGTTCGGCCCCTTCGGTAAAGGTAAAATCCTACGATCCAGTTGTGGTGGAATTGATGGGGTCTCGATAACCAGGGAGCGAATCCGCTTTGCCTAGTTCTCGAGCTGTTGTTTCTTGTCCCTAAACCTCCACCGAGTCGTCCCTTTATATACACAGGTTGACGCCCGACCAGTCTACAGAATCCCGAGGCCGGCTCGTACAAGTGTCCGGCTCGGTTTCTTCCTTTCCCTATCTTACAACACAAGTTACACATCTCATGGCGGTTTATGTCTACGGGCCCTAATCCGCCTTTGGGTTTTGGGCCTTCTAGTCTCTGTAGTAAAGCGCCATATTCCTTGTCTTCATGGGCTTCTATACAGATGACTCCTTGTGAGTATAATCCGGCCCCTCCTGGGCAGTTTATACTCAGTAGTCATATCCCCAACATTAGGCCCCAGATTGGTTTGAACTTGTTCATGTCAATCTTCAACTTGGAGAAATTCTAATTTGAACATCTTCGTGTTGACCTTGTAAACCGCCGTGACGTCATCTTCTGGAATCGCCATAAACTGCCATGACGTCATCTGTGTATAAAAACCCATAAATACTTCCCTTTATTAATTGACCTCCGAAGACCGAGGCGACAGTTGTGTCCCATTCTCCATTTTGGGCTCCTCGATTCCCGCTCCTGCCGTTTTATCCATTCACCTTATAAATAGGACCAGAGGCCCTTTTCTTTTCTCCCCTTTTGTGCCTCTTCGCCTCGTCTTCAACCTTTGCGTCGCCCGAGCCCTGGAGCTCCGCCGCCGTCCTCGATCTTCAACCTCTGCACCAACCCTGGCCGCTGCATCGACCTGAACGCACCAGAAAACTGCGGCACCTTTCCGCTGCTCTCGTGAAGCTGGTAAGTTCTCTTCTCTTTCAACCCTAGATCTGCATTAGGGTTTCATGTATCCGTCGGTGTTCATAAGCGTTCGTCGGTGTTCATTGCTTGACCTTACTGTCACATCCTCTCTTCATGAATTTGGTATCTTTCCTGTGCGGCCGTAGTTTATAATTTATTTTCCCTCACCATAGCATCCCTTCTTCCGTGAACAGATCCCATCTGGACCTTTCCTGTTCCGCTGTTACCACTTAGGGTTTTGAATTGTTTTCCTTTATTGAACTGCAGTAGATCCATAATTGTAACATCAATCTGTGAAACCTGTTTTTGCAGCACTTAGTAATTTTCAGATATGTTTCTTCCGTACCACTGTAGGTGGTTTAACCTTTAGAGAATGATAATCCGCCAAATACCATTAGCCCTCACTTAAACCGCCAACTCTACATTAACATCAGAATCCGGTTTAATCGTGTACATATGCTCTGATTGACTTCTTCCCCGGCCTGACGCTAGTTTATACATACCTGCCCTGAACCATGAACCGACTTTTAATCTTCTTTATAGCTTGTCATCAATAATGGCCAAACAGTTCTCTGCTTGCAATTGGGTCCATTCCCGGGTCACTGAAGAACAACTAGAAGGGTATGTTGCAACTGGCGGTTTAGCGAGCAAAGAAAACACCCACTGGAGGGTCCCGGGTACCGAAAATCCTCCTGAACCACAAGTTGGAGAAGTAGTTGTGTTTGTTCATCATATGGACCGAGGGTTTAGCCCTCCCGGATCAAAAAAATTATGTGATGTACTTGCCAGCTTCCAACTCCGCCCTCAAGACATTGGACCGAACTTTGTGTCCAACATTTGCAATTTCCAAGTGTTTTGTGAGGCTTATCTGTAAGAAGAACCGACCGTTGAATTTTTCAGAGACTTCTTTCACTTGAACCGCCGTACTGAATTTATAGACAACCCCAATACTAAACTTGGCGGGGTATCAATTCAAAAAAGGAAAGAAGTCAATTTTCCTCATGCCAACCACCACAGCCACCCCAAGGACTGGAATCAGACATGGTTTTACTGTCGAAATACTGCTCCTGATGATGAAAATCCGCTGTCGGGTTATCGTGCTCACCGGCTTAGTAGTGAACATCCATTGCCTCAACGGCTTACTGCCAGGGAACGATCGAAATATGCCCCACAGCTTTCTAAGCTCCGGGCTTTTATGGCGAACGGTTTAACCGATATTGACTTTGTCCATTGCTGGGTTTCATGGAGCATCTTGCCCTTAAGCCATCGTGCCGGGTTAATGTGTGAATATTCTATGTCAACGACCCTCAGCGACACACTGATATGCAACTAACTGATGAAGAGATTACTGAAGCTGTCAAAAAGATGTTGGGTGAACCGATGTGTGAATGCAGCAAGACTGGGCTGCGTCCCTTTTATGTCTCCAACAAACCTCCAGCTATAAGAATTGCATTTTTCTGCTTAATCCGCCCCCTTTTTGACACTTTCTGATGGCTCTGTTCATCTTTGCAGGACAATGATCCGTTCTGGAAGAGGAAAACGCAAGACAAATCGGCAAAGCCGCAAGACAAACCGATGAGAGCGCCTCGTGTTAAGACCAAGGTCACAAAGAGGCCAGCAAAGAAGAAAACCGCCGAGTCTCCTGGGCCGTCTAATAATGAAGACCTTGATGACTCGGAGTCAGAGGTAGAACTTGATTCTCTTGGTTCATTTTTCATGCACCTTATTGACAATGATCATTATCAAGATGATGCGGAAGCCAGCCGTGCTGATGATGTAGAGGTAATTTCTCTTTCTTCCAATTCAGATCCTCTGCCAACACCAAAAATTCGTCGAACAATCCGGAAAGTAAAATATTCACACCCTCTCGCTTATTTGGATCCGCGCTTTTCTTTGAAGACACAGCAGCATGAAGCTCGTCGCACGACCCGGCATAGCGGCCAATTGGTTACCTCCTCCGGTTTACCTGACACCCCGGTTCGAAAACGTCGCCCAGAGGTTTCTTGTACTTCTACTACATCTTATCCCATGGCAGGTTACTTCCGATACCCTCTTAATCCGTCTAATTCAAATTATCAGGGAACCTGTTGTGTTTGTGTCGAATATTTTGTACTAGTTGGGTTATGCTTGGACTTGGTGTTGTAGTGTGGGTAGGATACGTGTAGTGTCGGAGTCGGACACGTTGTACCCTTGGCCTTTTATATATGAGGAGGCACCCCATGTTGTAACCTATGACGACTAGATAGCGACAGGCTCGCAAGGGGGTGCCGGCGCTTGTGCCGGCGCCCGGGTGGCCGGTGTTGTGGTATCTCGGGGAGGAGCGCCCGTAGTCATTGCCCCGGGGAGTAGGCGAGTTCGCCGAACCTCATTAACAAATCTCGGTGTCGTCATTGTCTGTGATTGCTTGTTCCTCTTGTTAACAAGTGGTATCAGAGCAAGGTTACGAGAAGACGCTGTGTGTTGATCTGAGGATGGAGAAGCAGTCGCGTGGTTGGATTCCTAGGCGGAGGTGAGTTGCAGCTGCAGATCGAGATCTCGGCAACTCGACTCGGCGAGATGTGGCAGCGCGTCGCGCGCGTGCAGCGTCGCGCGCGTGCAAGGCACGTGTGTGGGCTGCGGCCCAGGAAGCCGTACGACTGCAGGCAAGTCACGGTCGAGTGGCAGCTGGTTAGCGCGTACGCGTGCGTACGGAGGTGCGCAAGACCAGTTATGTTCAAGATCTGTTTTGGAAACAAAAACAGGACCGAGTCCTGGTGGGACTCGTGTACGAGGCAGACACCGTGCGCTTGTGCACTTTAAAAGGTAGCCGCAGGGACGCACCATACTGAGACAGAGGCAACAGATCAGATTAGTAGAATAGAAAATTCCATCAAGAGATACACGCATCCATCGAGAGCAAAGGGCTGGGGCAAAGCAATTAGCCTAGCAATCAAGAGTTGAGCCAAGATCAAAGCTGCTACACGTGAAGACCGGAAGGGATTTTTTGGTTGGAATTGCTACTAGTGCACGGAAGACAACGTTCGGTTCTCTTTGTGTACTTGGGCATCGCGTGTAAAGTTCGGTTATTTTTTTGCAGGGTCAGCCATACAAAGAACCATGGCGCCATCGGGTACCAGGTTTGAGGTGGAGAAGTTTAACGGAACTGGAAGCTTTGGGTTATGGCAGACAAGGGTGAAAGATTTGTTGGCACAACAGGGATGCTTGAAGGCGTTGTTGCAAGAAGCCAAGCCAGCTAAGATGGAGGATGATGACTGGGAGGAGTTACAGTTGAAAGCAGCCGGGACTATACGGTTGTGTCTGTCGGACCAGGTTATTTATCATGTGATGGATGAGAATTCGCCAAAGAAGATCTGGGAGAAGCTGGAAAGTCAGTTTATGTCCAAGACTGTGACGACCAAGGTGTATCTCAAGCAAAAGTTGTATGGGATGAGGATGCAGGAGGGGTCAGATCTTGTGGAGTATATGAACGCCTTTAATCAAGTCGTAACGGATCTAGCACGCTTGGGTGCGATGGTTGACGACGAGGATAGGGCAATTCTGCTTCTTTGTTCATTGCCATCATCCTTTGACCATTTGATCACTACTTTGACGCACGGCAAGGAGACCGTCAAGAATGAGGATATTACTGCGGCATTGCTATCTTATGATATGAGAAAGAAGAACGCGGTGGAAGTCTCTCATGGTGAAGGTTTGCTAGTCGAGGGTGAGCAGCGGCGAAAGGGATATGAGGCTGGGAAGAACAAGAAAAAGAATATACAGTGTCACAAGTGTAAGCAGTGGGGACATATGAGAAAGGACTGTCCAGAACTCAATGGTGGGGCAAGTGCTAATAAGGCAACTCATGGTGATGACTCAGACAGAAGTAGTGATGTCCTCATAGTATCAGACAGGCGGTCAACCAAAAGTGAAGCGTGGATGTTGGATTCAGCTTGCTCTTTTCATGCGACACCCAACAGGGAGTGGTTCTCTTCGTACAAGTCTGGTGAGTTTGGTTTAGCCTATGTGGGTGATGACACAGGTTATCGTGTTGCTGGAGTAGGTGACATCAAAATCAAGATGTTTGACGGAGTTGAGCGGATTCTTCGGGGAGTCACGCATGTGCCAGGGCTAAGGAGGAATCTAATTTCGCTTGGTGTTCTTCATGATGGTGGTATGGTATTCCGTTGTGATCGGGATAAGAAGACCATGAGAATCATGGAAGATGACGTGACCGTGATGATTGGAGAGAGGACGGCTTCGCATCTTTACAAGTTGCAAGGGAGCACTATTGCAGGTGGAGTCATGGAGACTGGAGTTGCGGGAGTAGCAGCGGGGTCTCACGGCGGCGGCGGGTCTGGGGTAGACTCGTCGAGTAGCTCTCAATAAGCTACGAAGAAGACAACACAAGTCCGGAGTACATGGAAGTTTGACGCATGGACAAATTCAAGGTGGTGGAGAATATTCGCCAAGGTGGAGTTTGTTGTGTTTGTGTCGAATATTTTGTACTATTTGGGTTACGCTTGGACTTGGTGTTGTAGTGTGGGTAGGATACGTGTAGTGTCGGAGTCGGACACGTTGTACCCTTGGCCTCTTATATATGAGGAGGCACCCCATGTTGTAACCTATGACAACTAGATAGCGACAGGCTCGCAAGGGGGTGCCGGCGGCTTGTGCCAGCGCTCGGGTGGCCGGTGTTGTGGTATCTCGGGGAGGAGCGCCCGTAGTCATTGCCCCGGGTAGTAGGCGAGTTCGCCGAACCTCGTTAACAAATCTCGGTGTCGTCATTGTCTGTGATTGCTTGTTCCTCGGTGGATCAACCGCGTACCTCGGATTTATTCTAACAGAACCTCCAATTCATCCTCCGGCGAATCATCAGCCACACAAATTCCTCCCCTCAAGTCTGTTCCTGGGTAAGCATATTGTATTTTAACCTTTTATTCCTTGCACCGGTTTATTATACTGACTTCTGCATCTGCCTTCTTTAGTATCAAAGCCAAACTTAGCAAAAAAGTTAGGTTGAGTAAACCGACTGATGATAACCAGGCCCCTGAACCGGAGAAGACCCCCGAAGCTCATGACCCGAATGTTGATGTTGTCCTGGAAGATCTGACTCCTCAAGTTCAGGATAGTTTTACCGAATGGGGTGAGATAAATACAAACCAGCGTGCTGATCCGCCAAGCCCTTCTGCCAATCCACCAAGCCCGGCAAGAACATTTGCTAAACCTCCAAGCCCAGCAAAAACTATTGATGGTGCCACAGATGATGTTGTAATTACTGGTATCGGTCATACCCCTCCTGGCAACCCTGTCGTTTTATCAAAACATAGCGCCAAGGAAGAATTTGTTGCCATGGACAAGGGCAAGTGGAAGACAGACTTGCCACACTATGCTCACCTCAACGCCCCTGATTTGCATTCTGGATATCTAAACCGCATGTACACAAGTCGTGATTATGAGACCGGTTTAGTCAACTTGATGAAGGAGCGCTATGAGGTAATTCCTGTTCGAATGTTTCATAAATTTTTCTTCCTTTTGCTTTATATCAACTCCAGTGTAGCCCCCAAGGGCCGGTTTATCACTTCAAGATGAACCGGGACTTTGATAAGAAAGACTTCAACTATGTAGCCCCCAAGGGCCGGTTTATCTCTTCAAGATGAACCAGGACTTTGATATGAAAGACTTCAAGTGTGTAGCCCCCAAGGGCCGTGTTATCTCTTCAGGATGAACCGGGATTTCTTGTTGTAAAGCTTATCCTTGTTGAATTCCTTCCCATCCGGTTTATCTGATCAATTAAGCATTATCCCCCAAGTGCCAAGATTAATACTTATATTGAGCCTTGGGACTTATCCATATTGTTGATAAGAAATGATAGGCATTAGCCCCCAAGTGCCAACTGTATAACTTATTATGTGCTTGGGACTTCAAATATGCACTACCAATTTATTGAATGTCCTTTACAGGATGATCTTAAGAAGAAAGAATCCCAACTCGCCGATCTGCAGGAAAACATCAAGTCCCAGCAAGCAGAGGCATCCAAGGCAAAAGATGAGCTGACTAGCACCTTATCCTCCATGGAGAAATACAAGGAGGATTTCAAGCATGAACGAGAAAAGTGGGATGCTGAAAAAGCAACTCTGGTAAAGCGGGCAGAAGATGCTGAGACGGCCCTTAAACCGGTGACCGAAGAACTGTCTGGCCTAAAGCGACAAATCAATGCTATGACTTCAGCTGTCTTTGGTCAGTACCATCTTCATGAGTTCATCTTAAACATCCTTAAAACTGCCGGTTTAACATCAATTCTTAAACCGTTTGCAGGTAGTCGCGTCGCTCATCTTGGCTCGGGTATGCGCAAGAAATTGAAAGCGGCCTATACTTTGATAGAACAACTGTATACCGGTGCTCAATGGGTCATTTGCACAGCCTCATATAATAAACCGCCCGCCACTTTGATCAAGGAAACATTGGCCAAGTTATCCATGACACCTGCTCAGCTTGAGGAAGTAAAGAGGTCAGCTGCGAGATCCAGTGCTCTGTCTGCTCTAACCCGAGCCAAGGCCTGGATAGCTGATCTTGATCCGGAAGACATTGGAAACGGCTATCCCAGCCAGAAAGAAGACGGTTCAGATTTTGACAATGATGCCCTCAAGGCTCTGACGAAGGAAATGCATCGTCTTGCAAGCAAACTGGCCGAGGAGACAGACTTGTCCTTCCACCGGTCGATTTACGATGCGGACAACAAGCGGATTGATGCATCTGTTTATGAAGTACAGAATCTTATCCCGCCAATCCGTAAGCACACTTATGCCCCTAATGTTGAACCGTCCACCCTTATAAGCGATGAAGCTGTCTTCCGAGCCTTAACCGAGATTGACTGGGCAACCATTGACTTCCAGCCACTGGGTGGAGAGGAGGAGGGTGAAGCGGCACAAGACGATCCATCATCTTCATGTCAGCCTGGCGATGAATCATAATCCGGCAGCCGGTTTTATTCCCGCACATTACAAGCTGTGCAAAAAACAATTATTCTTTTGGACATCAAAGCGCCTTATAATAGGCTAGTTGGAACACTTGTTTGATCTGTTGACCTTGTGCACTGCTGCATAACACTGTTTAATCTGTCATGATTGTTGTTGTGTTTGCTTACGCGCCTTAGCAATTTCTTACAATCCTGTCTGTGCTCATAATATATGGAAAACAATTGTCCTGGCGGTTTACCGCCAGACGGGTTATCATGCCCAATATAAAGCCAGGTTTGCTAACCAAGGCTGCAATGATAATAAAATATGAAATATATCATACCTGTGATAATGAATCACATCATTGGTTTTTCCAACGTTCTTGTAGTAAGGGTGATAACCCAAATCTGGAGTGCTGATAACTCCTCGCCATGCTTTGCTGGTTGACACTGAAGCCATGTCAGGTTATGATAAACTCCGGATGATCATCCTGGCGACTTATAGTCGATGCCAGGCCGGGTTAATAAACACCGGTTTATGCGGTCTTAACAACTTATAGCTGAAAACCAAGCCGGGTTAACAAACACCGGATTACATTGATGACTTATAGTCATGCCGGGTCAATAGACGCCGGTTCACCAAAAAACCTTATCAAAGAAGAAAAACTTTGACAAATAAAAGCAAATAAAAGACTTGTAGTCGAGGCTTTTCAAGGGCTGCCAGGCCCAAATTCGAGGCTTTTCATGGGCTGCTAGGCCGCTGAGTTAAACCATTTGAAAAAGCCTTTTAAGATGGACCTCCCATTAACCAATCATCATTTTAACTTTGACAAGTTCAGGTTCTATATTAGATTGACTTGTCAAATGTTCGGCGGGTCATACCAGGATTACCTGGATGGAGTGGCTTACTTGATGAAGGCAGGTTAACCCGGGGTTTTAGGTGAATACACCTGGCTTCCAAGCCTGGCTCAATGGCCTATTACAAGGGTCCTTTCAAACTCTTTGTTGCTTTGCACAAAGAGCCCCCAAGTAACTTTGTGAGCTGTGCTCAATGGGTGCCTATGTTTGAGCTTGTGCTTAGCAACAAGACCCTGTTTGGCCCCTTGGGTGTGAAGCTCCCAAGCTTTGTTGTGGCGTGATAGCCGGATTAATGGACAGAAGTCCGCTTTGTTTGCCGAAGCCCCCATGTGACCAAGAAATATTGAAAAAAATGGCAGAGGCCCCGCTTTTAGCAAGGATGCCGGTTTATTATATTGATCATAACATATACATTGTCAAAATATGTACATAATAGGAGCCTATGGCTCATGTGTAGTAAGGCCGAAGAAGAGCAATATTCCACGGCCGACGGGTCTCCTCCTCCGATTTGCGTGAGTCTTTGTGCTCTCGAACGTCGATGAGGTAGTATGATCCGTTGTTCAGTTTCTTGCTGACCACAAAGGGCCATTCCCAAGGTGGGGATAACTTGTGCATATCGGTCTGATCCTGGATGAGCCGAAGCACCAAGTCACCTTCTTGAAAGGTTCTGGTCTTAACCCGGCGGCTGTGATAACGCCTTAGGTCTTGCTAATAAACCGCCGAACGAGCCAACGCCATGTCCCGTTTTTCATCTAACGGGTCCAGTGCTTGTTCGTTGTCCGCTTCCACATAATTGGCAACCCGGGGCGAATCATGACGAATATCACTTGGGAGTACCGCCTCTGCCCCGTAAACCATGAAGAAAGGTGTATAACCCGTAGATTGATTGGGGGTGGTGTTTATGCTCCATAACACAGAAGGTAATTCCTCCACCCAACAACCCGGCGTCCTCTTCAAAGGAACCATAAGCCGGGGCTTGATACCCTTCAAGATTTCCTGATTAGCTCTCTCAGCTTGTCCATTAGACTGAGGGTGAGCCACTGATGACACATCAAGCCGGATGTGCTCTCGTTGACAAAAGTCCTCCATTTCACCTTTGGAGAGGCTCGTGCCATTGTCTGTTATGATGTTGTGTGGAAAACCAAAGCGGAAGATCACCTTCTTCAAGAACTGAACCGCTGTGGCTGCATCACACTTGCTTACTGGCTCTGCCTCAACCCATTTAGTGAACTTATCAACCGCCACCAATAGGTGGGTCTTCTTATCTTTGGACCGCTTAAAAGGTCCTACCATATCAAGCCCCCAAGTAGCAAACGGCCAAGTGATTGGAATCATCCTTAGTTCCTGAGCCGGAACATGAGCTCGGTGTGAGAATTTCTGACAACCATCACATCTTTTCACCAAGTCCTCAGCATCGGCATGAGTCGTCAGCCAATAGAAGCCATGACGAAAAGCTTTAGCAACCAAGGATTTTGAACCGGCGTGGTGACCACAATCTCCTTCGTGGATCTCACGCAAAATCTCACGGCCCTCTTCAGGGGAAACACAGCGCTGGAACACACCCGAGACACTAGAGTGACGTAACTCGCCATTGTGAATAACCATGGACTTGGATCGTCGGATTATCTGTCTGGCCAAAACTTCATCTTCTAGTAACTCGCCCCGGTTCATATATGCCAAATATGGAACCGTCCAATCCGGAATGATATGTAAAGCAGCCACCAACTGAGACTTCGGGTCAGGAATAGCCAGGTCCTCCTCTGTAGGCAACTTAACTGACGGGTTATGTAAAACATCCAGAAAGGTATTGGGCGGCACCGGTTTACGCTGAGACCCCAGCCGGCTTAAAGCATCTGCCGCTTCATTTTTGCGCCGATCAATGTGCTCAACCTGATAACCCTTGAAGTGACCAGCAACAATATCCACTTCTCATCGATAAGCCGCCATGAGAGGATCCTTGGAATCCCAAGTACCAGAGACTTGCTAAGCCACCAGATCAGAGTCCCCAAAGCATCGTACCCGGCTTAAGTTCATTTCCTTAGCCACTCGAAGACCGTGGAGCAAGGCCTCGTACTTAGCTGCATTGTTAGTACAAGGAAACATTAATTGGAGAACATAACGAATTTTATCACCTCGAGGGGAAGTAAGGACAACTCCAGCCCCCGAGCCCTCCAATTGCCTGGACCCATCGAAGTGGTTAGTCCAGTATGTGTTATCCGGTTTGTCTTCCGATGCCAGCAACTCTGTCTAGTCATTTATGAAGTCCACAAGGGCCTGGGACTTGATAGCTGTCCGAGGCATATATTTCAACCAGTGTGGTCCAAGCTCAATAGCCCACTTAGCAATCTGGCCAGTTGCCTCTCTGTTCTGGATTATATCTCCCAAAGGAGTAGAACTTACCACTGTGATGGGATGGCCCTGAAAGTATTGCTTAAGCTTCTGACTTGCCATAAAAACCCCATATACAAGCTTCTGCCAATGCGGATATCTTTGCTTTGACTCGATGAGCACTTCACTGATATAATAAACCGGCCTTTGAACCGGATATTCCTTCCCAGCTTCCTTGCGCTCGACCATAATAGCCACGCTGACGGCCCGGGCGTTAGCATCCACATATAGCAACAACGGCTCCTTATCGACCGGAGCAGCAAGAACCGGCGGTTCAGCCAACTGCTTCTTCAAGTCCTCAAACGCCGCATTAGCAGCATCACTCCAGACAAAATTGTCTGTCTTCTTCAACATCTGATACAAAGGGATCGCCTTCTCTCCCAACCGGCTGATAAACCGGCTTAGGGCCGCAATACGACCCGCCAGACGTTGAACATCGTTGATACACGCCGGTTTAGCCAAAGACATAATAGCCTTGATATTTTCCAGATTAGCCTCAATGCCCCTGTTAGACACCAGAAAACCCAAGAGCTTGCCTGCCAGAACACCGAAAACGCACTTGGCTGGATTGAGCATCATCTTATAAACCTGAAGATTGTCAAAGGTCCTCTTCAAGTCGTCTATCAGTGTCGCTTTCTTCCTGGACTTCACCACAATATCATCCATATAAGCATGAATAGTGCGCCCAATTTGATTATGAAGAAAATTCTAGACGCAACGCTGATAAGTCGCCTGGGTACTCTTGAGCCCAAAAGGCATAGATACATAGCAGAAGGCTCCAAAGGGGGTTATAAAAGTTGTTTTCTCCTGGTCCTTAACTACCATCTTGATCTGATGATAACCATAATAAGCATCCAAGAAACTCAAACGCTCACAACCCGCCGCAGCATCAATGATTTGATCAATACGAGGGAGAGCAAAAGGATCAGCCGGACAAGCCTTGTTTAAGTCCGTGTAATCCACACACATGCGCCAAGTGCCACTCTTCTTAAGCACGAGTACCGGATTAGCCATCCACTCCGGATGAAAGACCTCAATGATAAACCCATCCGCCAAAAGCCAGGCTACCTCCTCACCAATAGCCTTGCGCCTTTCTTCATTGAAGCGACAAAGAAACTGCTTGATCAGTTTAAACTTGGGATCAATATTGAGATTGTTGTTGGGGATATAACTATTTGAGTAAGCCGCCCAGGGCCGGGTTACGCAAAGAAGACTTAGCAGAGAGAAGGCCCAAGACCAAAATATGAATATGGCGGTTCATAGGGGGCTTAAGGCCCACAGGCGACTTAAGGCTCGTTGTAGTAAACCGCCATAATAATATTACTTGTATCATAAGGTAGACTTAACTAGTCACCGAGCCGGACATTGTTTATGAGCCGGCCGGGACTCTATAAGCCGCAGGGCGTCCACCCATGTATATATGGGGACGACCCGCTGGCGGCTTAGGGCAGGAAACAACTCATCGAGAACCGGGCATAGCGTATCTCGCTCCCTGGTCATCGAAACATCAATACCAACCCAATTAGACATAGGCCTTACCTTCACCGTAAGGGGCCGAACTAGTATAAACCCTCTTGTGTCCTTTGTCCCGATTAACCCCTTCAAGCTTCCTAGTTGCGATGGCTCCACAACTAAGTCCTTTCACGAGGACATCTGACGTGACAATTCCACGATAGTTGGCGCCCACCATGGGGCCAGCACACGATGGATTTGAGTTCTTGAAGGGCAACTTCGAAGGGCTCAAGGGATACGTAGTGGGCCGGATGACCAAGAGTCATCGCGGCAAGATCTACATCGACGACGAAGGCTGGGGCCCTGACGCCGGCTCAATTGAGTACGGGTACCGGGTCCCCTTCGGAGGGATCCACGTCTTCATTGGCTGGATTGGCGAGCCGGAGCCTGAGCCGGACAACTGCACCGACCTCGTCGAGACGGCTCAGCGTGCGAAAACCGTCCGGGCTCAACCCGGCATGAAGCGTGTCTTTGTGGGCTGTGTCCGCGGAGAAGATCTTTCCGAAAGTCCTGAAGATGGTGGTGAGACGGCCGTCCACTCTGACGGTGATTCGTCCGCCGGTTCAACAGATTCTCTGTATCAAGTTCAAGATGGTGTGCTCAGGGGCTGTTACGATGGCTTCAGTATTCCGGATCCCTGTGAGTCGCCGAATTGGACGGGAGTCTTCATGGCTGGGACTCAAACCGGTCAAAACTCCACAGTCGCTACTGCAGTTACGTCCGGGATAGGAGCAGCCGGGGCAGGGGGCCCTGTACGCCCGCCAGCTCAAGTGCTGATAGACCTCATGGACAAACTTACGACCCTGTTAACCGCCACAGTTATCCCTGCGAACAAAGATGAGCATGATGTGGAGGTGGCACGGGTACGTGAGGAGATAACTCAGGCCAAGGAGGCCTTGGCAGCTGAGGACACTAGACTAGCTACGAAGCGGGCGGCTCTCGACGCCCGGGCACAGCGGTTGCAGTCAAAGGCTTACCAGCTCACGATGAGCTTAAATGCGTCCAATGAGGTAATGAGGAGGAGACACCAGAAGACCCAATCCCGGTTACCTCCGAATTACGACCCTCGGGTTCTTTTTGCTACACCCTGAGCCGGCCCAAGTAACACGCCAGACGCCAATCAGTTCATGACATCCGGAGCAGGGGGGCCGGCTCAGCGTCGAGAGATGCCACATCCTCATATGAGCATGGCACCACCGTGTTATGTACCGATACCGGAGGGTCACTTTTCCAACCCTATGGAGAATTTAATCGCAGCATCAGCGTGACTGGCGGCTCTTCCAGTGGACGGTGATGATCCAACAGCGGTGGAGACCCGGAGGATCAGGGAACTTGTTCAGACGGCCCTGGCTCAGCAAGAGGCCTATTCTTATAGTCGGGATAGGATCCATTCAACTCCTCCACCTTGGTTAGTACCACCTCATCAAAACCGGAGCCCGAGTTACAGCAGGCACATGGAATCTGAAGTTTTGTCACACAACGCCCAACGCCGTGACCAACATGGAGGCTATAACCCGGTGCAAGACCGAGTACGTCAGGAGAACGAGCGAGCGGCTCAGCTGGCGGCTCAACAGGCGGCACGTCAGGATATGCCAGAGTATCCAACGACTTCTACTGAGATGGGAATAACCACCAGAACCGTTGGTGGACCTCGTCCACCATACACCGATCCCGAGCTATAAAACGACCGCGGTGCTCCTTCTTCATCTTCGTACCTGGCCTCGCTTCTCCTTCTTCTTCTCCTCCATTCCTGCTCACCGGAGCTCGAGACGAGGCTCCAATGGCGGAGTCGGTGCCGGAATGGTACATGATCCTGGTGTGTGGAGGGCTGGCGGCAGTGCTGGGGCTCTCTGTGCTCCTGTGCGCGATGATTTATGATGACCATTGTGATGCTGCCACTCGGGTGTTGGCTCTCTGCGGTGACGGTGATCATGAGGATTAGGCGTAATCCCGAGTGTTTTACTGTTATCGATGTGTTGGAGGTGGGTAGTGTCCGGATGATTATCTGCTAATCTCTCCCTTGGCGGCATGTGGAGTGCTTAGAATGGTGGTTGGTGAGATGCAACATAGTTGCGTGTATTTCAGGTAGTGTAAGAGTCCGAGTGGTTGTGGGTCTGCTGCCGTGGTGCTGCGTGAAATAAAACAGATAATTCATGCAGCGAGAGGATAAAAGATGCAGCAATTCTGGAAGAAGAAAAATCTCATTCCAGGATTTTTCGCGGTTACACAGGTTGCTCATGAAGAAAACCACTCACAAACATAGAAACTAAATACTCGACTCATCGCACAAATTCGAGGTACCATGCATAAGTTACAACATGATAATAAATGCTGAAATAACAAGTGCAGCAGTGACGTCTAAAATGAGAATGGTAACTAGACAGGGTCTCGAGGAAAAGTCTCTGGTAGTGGAACGCACTCCTCTTCTATCGGAGGAAGTGGATTGATCAGTCGATGTATGCGTCTCTCCAGATCGGGCCTCAGTGGTCTGCCAATGGCAATCTGAGGATTTAAATCAGTGAGATTCTGGAGATAATCCATCACTCGCTGGTTCAAATGCTCTTGAGCGATGATGTACTGGATGAGGTTGGCTAGTACTGGGTCTCTCTCAATCCGCCCACCGGGGAGAGATGTTACTCCCCCGGGCGTTGCACGGCTCGGGAAGTAATAATATCCTCGCTCGCAGGCATAGGGCACCGCGGATCGAAGACGAGCAATCACTTTGTTCGCAGCAGCCTCTATGGCCAAACGTGGGGTTGGCATAGATTTCCCCATGAAGGAAACCTCCTTTGGATCTTGGTTGGGGTCTACGGGAGGAATGTGTACTGTTGCCCAATATTCTGAGGTGGAAGGGGTGATTCTTGATTTGAACAGCTCGTACTGGGGTGGCTGGGTAGAACCCATGGTACTGCAGGTAAAGTCCCACAATATTTTGACAAAGCTACCTGGGGTTGCATCTGGGGTTCTCCGATAAATACTAGGGCTCGGCATGGCAAGAAATGGCTGTGAGAATGGTCCACGAGGTGAGGGCTGCTGGGTAAGGTCACAAGCGAGCCTTCTTATATAGCGTCTGGGCTGACCTATTTACTGTGGTGAAAATAAATATGCCTGATTAGCCCCAAAGGACGGGGTCAGTGTCAGGAGATTTACATATCTCACAAAGTGACGTGTTACTGTGCGTGTCGTCGGGGTTGGTTTTGGTAGCTGTGCCCGGGAAATGTGCACTATGTGCTGACACAAATACGCGAGGCTACCATTAAAATAGGGGCACAACGAGCGGCTGCGCTAATACACAAGATTACATGATTACAAAGCGGGGACATACTAAGACTCAGCACTACTCGTACAGCTTAGTCTACCTCGTTTACGTCTAAACCGGCGTGCCTGGTGGATGTCGAGGCCTCTCCATGTGTCTCACTGCTGGGATTAGTCGGAGATGGCGGAGGAACTGCAGGGTCGGGGTAGCGATGATGACCATCGCGGGGATTGTTGGCCACAATCCCGTTGGAGTGTGCTCCCAAAAGGTGACGAAGCACTTCTGGGGTCATCAAGACACCTTGGCCGCTGGTTGGAGCTGACCTCAGGGTCTCAATCGGGTGTCCAAACAGCACGACTGGGTTGTCAGCGTCGGACTCGGCTTCCCTGCTTGCCGGGGCTCGGCGAACCAGCTCTCCTCGAGCTGCGATCAGATCAATAGTGATTTGATCAAACAATGCCTCTAGTGCACTTACATAGCGCACTAGGTGCAACAATGCGGGATCCGTCTCGTGGTCTCCGTTGGCAACTTGGGGTGGTCTACCATACCCTTCACGCCTGGGGTAGTAGTAGAACGAGCGACAGTTAACTCTAGGCGACAACTGCCGGAGTTGAACTATAGCTTCTCGAGCGGCTAGCTGGATGGCTTGTGGCTCGAAGGAAGTTGTTCTTCCAGTGAACCTGTAGGGGCGCTCTAGCGACAGACCTCTACCGTAGATGTGTACGGTGGCCCAGAATTGGCGGTCTTCACCACTCATGGGTCCTTGGTACACAACATATTCTGGGGGCTCTTCTAACACGTAGGCACGACAGGTGAGGTTTGCGAGTATGGTCACAAAACCTCCAAGATTGGTTGCTGTGGTCTCATTGTGAACTATGGGACCGGGCATTGTGGCTAGGTTGGGGAAGAGGCTGTGCTGGGCCGGGTTGAGGTTAGTGTGCCCTTTTTATAGAAAAAGGGAACGGAGTCTTCCTTCGCACGCTTGCGAATGAGACATTTTTGCCATCAGTCATTGGTGTTTGATCGACATGCTAGACTGATAGGTTGGGCACCGACTGCCAAAACTGTCGGGATCACTGTGTGGCTATCTTGCACGGGAAGCTTGGCTGGGGTTTTGGTTAGGGTCTGCTAGGTTGGTTTACCTAAGTTATCCAACCTGGCTGAGATAGGATTAGCCAATGGTCAGCCTGGCTCTGATACCAAGTCTGTGGGGACCGATTCTCTAGGTATTGATTCCCAGAAAATGGCCCTTGTACTCATCAGCCCCAGGATGACTGTTAGCTGATGAGGCACCAACTTGATACAGAAATTCCAAGCAAATACAGAATAGTGCAGCACAAGACCATACTGATCTGTGAGTACAACAAATGGTATCTAAATGGTTGATGGCGGAAGCGGTCTGTGAATCATCAGTGTCTATGGGACTCCATTTCCCACGGGAACAGCTGACTAGGCTAGCTCCTATCTCCGCGATGCTGCTATCACTGTTGCTTAGGTTCCGGGTCTATCATCACGTCGCTCCTCTCCGTGCAGGAAATCTGGCCAAGACAATAGCCAGGGACAAGCCAATGAGTACTTTGAATGTACTCGCAAACATTATGAACACAGGCATAAAATAACAGTGATGTGCTGAAAATATTATATGAACATAACGGTAATCGCCAACGATAAATAAAACTTTGAGGCGTACGAGCATGTTAAAGTATAAATATGCTATAACATAGAATATTAAAATTATGAAATGAATAACAAAAAAGTGCCACAGTCGGGCATCTAAGCGACACCACATAAAGAGCTTTAAAAGAAATGCCACAGTCGGGCGTCTGAGCGACACCACGTAAAGAGCTTTAAAAGAAATGCCACAGTCGGGCGTCTGAGCGACACCACGTAAAGAGCTTTAAAAGAAACGCCACAGTCGGGCGTCTGAGCGACACCACGTAAAGGGCTTTAAAAGAAATGTCATAGTGAATATCCCGAAGGTAGAACCATCCCAGAGATATTTTATAATGCCAAGAATATCCTGGGAGGCTACAACCTTGACGTAACATGGGATCACAAATTTATACCGCGCGCAAAACTGGGGAAGCTACCCCCCTTCGGCTGCAACCGAAACACCCATGCTCCCGGACCAGGTGGCATGACTACCGGATGCCTCCAGTATCTTCCACCACGGCCTCTCTGTACGGTGTGTGCTAGGAAAGGGGTTGACAACTTACTGAACCGTACCCTACTAATCGTAGAGACGAGTGGTAGTACGAAGCAAGTATGGGGGTTACTGGCACAAGACTCGATCTACGGTCGACTCAGGAGGTTGTATTTTATCCTGCATGATTAGCATAACAATGCACATATTTCAAATAACGGATAGAAACATCACGTGACATACCCCTCATGCCATACCGGACACGACCGTCTCGACGGAGGACTAGGGAGAAGACCGTGTCTACCCAAGACCGAGGCCTTCCCGGCTTCCCTTCCGGTATGCATGAAAGACGTATGTCGGTGATTTCCATCACAAATCATGTCAACTTCGTTAGCATAATCTCATTAAAATGCACTCATAAGTAGGATCACTTCCTCACATAAAATAACGTATGCTCGTGTTGCGGTGGTGCTGTCACCGATTAAGACAACACACACAAAATTTACACCAAGGTTCAGAATGCTTGCCTTCAGGTCATGGAAAAGAAGGGTGCATCCATAACATCTTGAAATCTTCAAAAAATGCTATTTAAAAGAATATATATGAATTAACACACAAAAACAAAATAGCACAAGAAGTTGTCTTGAAATTTTTTCAAATAAATCTTAAAATAAACTAGACAATATTTGAAAGAGGTAGGAAAAAGAATTAATTCATTTGGAGCTGTATTTAAAAAGATACAACCGGTCAAAGTTTGGTCAAAAATCTGATATTTAAAATAAAAACAGAAAGAAAACGTTTCGAAAAAAATACGTACACGTCGAAGGCGCATTTTGGAAGTGCGCTTCCACTTATCCAGCGTGGCTGCGCCTGAGTCACTGACAGTGGGCCCGCCTGGCCCACTGGTCAGGTTTGACTGGTCTCCCTCCCCTCTTCTTTCCTTGGGCCGGGCAGAGGCGGGGATTCCGGCAATCGTTGCCGGCGAACGGCGGCTCCTCGTGGGCTCCAGATGGTCGGGATGGAACCGCAAGGCCGGGGCGGTCCTTCCGGTGGTCGCTTTGCTCTCTGGGGTGGTCGGGGCTACCGGCGGTGAGCTCTGCGGCGGACGGTGGTCGTCGGAGAAAGTGATTTTGAGGCAGCAGTGGCTTTCGACCAAAGTCGAGTAGGGGAACGCGCTCACGGGAGGAAGGGAATGTTCCTGGTGGAGAGAATGGAGAGGGGGAGGCCTTGGTGGTGCTGGACTGGGCGGGTCAGTGGCGGCGGCTGGAGTCGCCGGAGAGGAAGGAGACGACCCTTTCCCTATGATTGACGGCTAGGGGGGCACGGGTGGGACGGTGTGAGGCTGCCTGCGTGCGGGTTTGATCTCGAGGGCCTCTTATATAGGCGATGGAGGTCGGTTTGCGGGGGCCGGGGATAAGGTTGCCGGCGACCGCTGTTCTGTAGCTAGGGAGACGTGGCGGCGACGCGCGCTAGAGGACGAAGTTGTGGATGGGCATGCACTGCTCCAGGGGGCAGGTGGCAAACGCCGATGGCTTGGGCAGCGCCGACACGGCCGGGCCTGCAAGCGTCCGCCAGCTAGCCACCACGGCCGTCCTGGCGATGGCGCTGTGGGGTGCCAGGTTGGTCGGGGTGGTGTGGCGGTGCAGGGGAACACGGAGTGTTGGCTGGGACCGGTCACGGGCCGGATTTGGGTGGGGGGTGCGACGCGGCGTCTCGGGCACACGGGTGCCAAACGCACGCTCTGGGCGCGCCCAGAGCACGCCCGGGACATGCTCGACGAAATGCTAGGGCATCCTAGAGGCTGCGGTTGAGGCTGGCAATTAACAGAACTAGTCTAGGTTTAGCAAGAGGACTTAGGGACATGATGGATTGGTCAGTGGCTCAAGTTCACCATGTAAACTTGAATCCATGCCAAAACTGGCTGTGCACTCAGGGTGTTTGACAAAATGCCAAAAGCACCTAGGTAGTTCTTGGAGTGGCCAAATTCTCCAGATTAGTGTCTCTATGGATGTAAGAGAGAGTGGTGAAGTTGGTTTGCAAAAAGGAGAAACTTGCTACTGCAAGTTTTACAAAACAACACTTCTGGACAGAGAGTAGATGGCATCATTACATGGGCTAAGAGTGCTCCAAAGAGTGCATGCTCCTGGACTTAGGGGTTTTGCAGGGTTGGCTACAAGCATGAGAAGACACATGGTCACTTGAGCAAGAAGGAATGGGGTTGCTGTAGAAAGCACAGGTCTGATCCAGAATGAAAAAGATGTTGTCTCACTCAAAATTTCAAACAACAATACTGGGTTTTTGCATAAGGTGGAATCATATGCTGCTACTGACATCCCATAATTTTGGTGGGGGCTCTAGGAAATTATTTAAATGGGTTGCAGTGCAAAACTGTCCCCTGGACCAGAGAAGAAAAACATGCACAAAACTCATAATATGCAAAGAAATAGATATATAATTGCACAAAAATGATTTAGAGACCTCACATGATGTCTCCAAATTTTGGTTGAATTTTTAGCTAAGTTTATCAACTGGTTGAAGAAGAAAAAGAGCTCCAAAACTCAAACAAGTCATTTTAATGATTAAAGCTCAGGGTGAAATAATATTATAAATAAATCTACTGGTTTAGAAATAGCTATACAGAGAGCATAGAAGTTTAATATTTTTGGAAAGCTCTACTAGGAGAATAATTATCCTCAATATTAAAGGAGATGCTCTGAATTCCACAAAAATAATCCAAAAGGAAAAATTTTAAAACTCCTGGTAAAAAATTTAACTTCCAAAATTTGGTTAAATTTTTGGGGTGTTACAAAAGTTCATGTCTTTTTGTCACATGGTGGAAACAACCAATAGGGAGCGGATCATATCTGAATCCGGCTTTACCTTTGGTCCGGCCTATGATCATATCTGAATCTAGCCATGGTCACTTGGGGGCTTCCTGTTCAAACATAGGTCGTATTCGAACCAAAGAGAACATAGCTGTCGACACCCACTTGATAGGCATACTGCCAAACCTACTTGGGGGCTTCTTGATCATATTTGAATCATAGCTTAGCCCCTTTGGGTCTGACGTGGATCGTATATGAATCAACGTCATTAAACAAATCTTATGGTCACTTGGGGGCTTCCTGTTCAAACATAGGTCGTATTCGAACCAAAGAGAACATAGCTATCGATACCCACTTGATCGGCATCGCCAAGCCACTGGGGGCTATATGATCGTATCTGAATCTTAGCTTAACCCCTTTGGAACGGTTTACTGATCGTATTCAAATCAGAAACCTGTAAATCATTTTGAAACCTTGTGAAAAGCATTATGAGATGTTTTGTCTTGACGGTTTAATATTCATCACCCCAGGTCATTAAGCGCCGGGTGAACATCATATGAGCCGGAAAGATTATCAAAGGATCACAGGTGTGCTATTATGCTCAAGTTTAACAAAATATAGTCATAAACCAGCCTGTATATCATTCTGTTGGTTTGTGTTTCCGGGTTACAAATACTTTATGTGACACCCGGTGTGATAAACTGCCAAGGAGCTTTGGTTTGTTTCATGTGCAGGATAAGACAAGTAAATTTAACATCAGGGAGGCAAATGATCAACATAAGCTGGAAATATATAGCACTGGCGGCTTATGAAAGTATTAAGCGCTGTAAACATGTGCGAAGGCATGACAAAGTTGAGAGGTTTTTCTACCCTATTACAAGACTCCCAGAGTCTGAATAAATGAAGCATTGTTTTTTGCAAAATATCTGGCGATTCACTCCTTCGGCGGGCTTGAAGCCTCCGGGTCATCCTTCTCCGCTTCTCCGTCGGCTGTTTTGTCCTGGAAAGTTAACGAGGCCCAGTCAATGCCGCTCAAAGCTTCAAACTCAGCTTCATCATCTATTAAACCGGCTGGGTCCACTTCAGGGGCAAAAGTATGCTTACGAATTGGAGGGATCAGGCTGATTTGATCATATGGAGCATTTGGAATTCTCCGGTTTTCACTGTCATAAGTCGGTGCATACTTGCTAAGATCAGTGTCGTTTCCAATAAGGGTTGCCACGGGACGTATGGCTTTGACACAGGCGGTGAAGTCATGATCGTTGAAAGCAGTGCCGTCCTCTTTCAGACTTGGGTATCCAAGGGCAAGGTCGGTCGGGTCTAGTTCTGGGAGCCATGCTTTAGCCCGGCTTAATGCGGCTATAGCACCGGCTCTTGAGGACGCCTGCCTTAAGTCTTGGATCCGCTGAGGAAGAAAAGCGAGACTCTTCAGTACGTCTTGCAGAAGGCGGGGATGTGGCGTTGATAAGGCTACAACGGCCAAGGCACATTGTGACCCGGAGTATAGCTGTTCCACTAAGGTATAAACTGCTTTAAGCTTGATCAGCATGTTTTGCTTTAGGTTGGTACTCCTGGAGCCTGTATGAGAACAAGTATAATAGTAAGCCGGAAGTAACTATTACAATAGTCATCGTAAGGTTACAAGGTTGAAAGTTTTGCACGATAACTTACCGAAGATGGCTGAAACCATTTGAGATATCTGCCGTTTTAAGTCGGACAGCTCGGTTGTTGCTTCTGCGAGAGATGCTTCTGCTGTTTCGGCCCGAGTTACCAGGGAAGCCTTCTCATCAGCCCAAGTTTTCTTCTCCGACTCAAATTTCTTCTTCAATTTCTCATTTTCAGAGACGCTGAATTCAAATTTGGAGTTAGCATTCTGAGTCTCAAGTTCTTGAGTTTTCAGATGGCTCTTCAGAACAGCAAGCTCCGATTCAAACTGACTTATGGCAGCCTGCATTGACACCAGGTTATGGTAAGGATTATAGTAAGGTAACATTCAAGTCCCAAGCACTTTACAAGTAAAGATACTTGGCACTTAGGGGCTAATGTATTCTGAAGAATTTTAAACCTTATCCTCCCGGGTCACACATATTAAGTCTCAAGCACCTTACAAGTAAAGATACTTGACACTTGGGGACTAATGTATATTGCAAAATTTACAACCATCATGTTATAACCGGGTTAAATATATTCTCTTTGAACCGGTTCAATTAATAAGTAAAGCAGATTTCTAAGTCTACAACATATTTATTCATAAGCAATAGACTTGGGGGCTGGTACAGTATGTAATACTCAGGTAAAAAATATAAGTTATACCTCAGATTTGTGCTGTATTTGTTTTACCATGTCAATTTCCAGGTCACGACTATTATGCACTTGATTCAGATAGCCTGAGACTATATCACCAATGCTTAAGTGAGTCTAATCAGTAATGTCCTGCTTGGCTTTCCGGCGTTCGGCAAGTTCTTCCTTGGCAGAACGCTTGGCAAGGACAGTAGGCCGCCCTGGTTCAACAAACTGAGACATCACAATCTCAACTTCCGGTTCGTTTGTCTTGACCGGGCTAGGAATCTCCGGGTCATCTGTGGTGAGAGTATCCTCAGCAAATGGATTAAAGGTTGGTACTGGAATATCAGAAGCCGGGTCAGGCGGCGGCTGATGGATAGAGTTGTTTGGAGCAGACGCATTAATCGCCGGTTCAGTCACAATCGGATCTTGGGACGGCTTATTCTTCTTCGCCCTCTTGCTGGGTTTCACTTGCATGCTGTTAACAAAGGCAAAAGGATGAATACGCAAGCATGGGTAAAATAAAAGTTCAAGGTACATAAGGTTACATTACCCGAGAGCAGTTTTGAAAGCCAGCATGTTTGACTGCATGGATTCACTGGAAGAAGGAGAGGTATCTTGATAATTGGAGTTAGACGAATTAAGAGGATGATGAATTAAGCCGCTAAAGGTAAGACGGAACGTAAATCGGAGATAACCTCAGTCCGATGTTTCCTGGTTATGTCAGGTAAGCTGGAGGAGAGTTCCGCATCCTTGTTGTTACGGGTCTGCCTTCGGTTCTCAAGCTGTTGTTGCTTCAAAAGAAATTGAGGATCTTGATAAGCAAGAGCATGTGAAAATCTTACTTTCTGGGTCACCCTTCGGATCTTTTGCTTTGGCAAAGGTTCTGAGTCGGAGGAGATTATAGTTACCTCTTCATTAGCTGCTTGACTGTTCCCTATGTCTTCCTGGAGAGATAGAGTGTTAACAAAGTAATGACAAAGAAGTCAGGAGAGTTAAAGGATTACCTCTTCTTCATCGGAAGTGTCGTCTAATTTGAATAAATCTGAGGCGCTAGGTTTCTTCTTCCTTGAAGTTCCTGCGGTGGCGGCTTTCCTTTCAGCTCTTTTGGCTGCTCTAGCTTGTTTTGCTGCTTCATGGTTATATTTGGCCTTCCAAAAGTGATCATCAGCCTGTGAAAAGTGATAGGAGGTTATAAGTAAAGGCAAGGTATAATATAAAATATTCATCATAGGTTGGTGACTTACAGCAGGAGCCGGGTTTTTCTGACAAAAGGGGAGTAAGCCAAAGGCATTACTTATCACCGTGCCTTCTTTCAACAATGATTGGGTCGTCGCCTCTACCGCATCTTCTGGCAAGTCTTTGGAGCTATGACGCATTGGGTCATCCTTTTCACCGGAATAAGTGCACATTAAACCGGGTCGGTGGCTTAATGGAAGTATTCGCCAGGTAACCCAGACTCGGACTAAGTCGATGCCATCTAGGACATTTCCCAGAAGAGCTTTGATTCTTCTAATGGTAGGAGCAAGTGGCAGACGTTCAACAACAGTTAACTTATCCGGCAGCGGGTGGTTGGACTCAAGGCGCAGGGCGTGGAAGCCGGGCAAAGGGTTTTCCTCAGTCGGAGAAGTATCCTGGCAGTAGAACCATGTCTGGTTCCACTCCTTTGGATGACTCGGTAGTTCAGCATAAGGGAAAAGACAGTCTCTTCGCCGTTGAATTGAGATACCACCAAGTTCAAGACTCGGCCCATTGGCACGTTCATTCTGCCGGTTTAAGTAGAACATTTCTCTGAATAATAGGATATTAGGTTCTTCTCCAAGATACACCTCGCAGAAGACTTGGAAGTTGCAGATATTTGACACAGAGTTGGGTCCGATGTCTTGGGGTCTGAGATCAAAGAAACGCAACACATCCCTGAAGAATTTTGAACCAGGCGGAGCAAAGCCCCGGGTCATGTGACTGGTGAATATGATTACTTCCCCTTTTTTGGGTAGAGGTTTCTCCTCCGACGGATTAGGAGCACGATAGGACATGATTTCCTTCTTGGGCAGATGGCCGGATTTCACGAAGTCAGCCAAGATACTCTCTGTGACAGTGGACTTAACCCAGTTGCAGGTCGTAGGAGCTTTAGTAGCCTTAGGAGCCATGACAACAATTAGCCTATGGAAAAACAAGAAGATCCGGTTCAATTTTAACCCGGGAGAAAAATCCTCAATTATTCAAGGTGGCGGCTTAATGAGGGGCCTAATGATATAAGGATGACTGTGCAACAATATTTAAGCCGCTACAGGTATCAAGCGCAGTTCAAAAAATTTCAGGTCGTGAAGAGCAATTAAGGTTCTGTGTCATTTATTTAAGCCGGACACCTTGGCAGTTGTGTTTAAGGGCATTTACCAAAAGAAGTTTCCCAGGTGATAAAAACAAGTTTCATAGATGACGGTTATTACTCTGGATCAAAATATTGCTCTGACAAGAAAATTTTCTTGACCTAAAGACAGGGCAGAGAAGTTCATACATTCGAAGAGGGTTTCCAAACAAGGGAAATGAGATCTATTTCTATGCAAGATCAACACAAACAAGTACCGCAGCAGTTCTATGTAGTTTTTACGATCTAAACAGGGCATTGGAGGTAAGAACTAGCGAGGGTTTGCGTCGGGCGGTGATGAACGCTGATGAACTCGACAAAGTCCTAATGCAGATCTGAGAAAGGGAAGAAGAGGAACTCACGGATGCGGACGAGCTGTGGAGGTTCGCCGTCGATCTCTGGTCAGAGTCAGGTGGATGCAGCGGCCCGAGTCGGTGAAGACGAGGGGTTCGATGGCGGCGGCGGCAGAGCTCGAGAGGAAGCAAGAGGAAGAGGACGACTGAAAGAAGGAAGAGTGAAAGACCTAGGTCACCCTATTTATAAGGGAAGACTGACCGATATGGCGCGAGAAATGAGGAGACCAAAACGTCGTTATCCAGCGGCCCCGACGCCTCGATTCTCGGGATGGTCAGTAAAGGCAAGATCCGTTGGAAGATATGACGGAGTAAAAATAAGTTTTATTGAAGATGATGTCACGGAGACTTAACCCAGATCCAGATGATGACGTTACGGCGGGTTAAAACATTCATGCAAAACAAAAGATTAAGGGCAGTTCTATGAGGTACTTTAAGATTGACATGAACAGGTTCAAATCAATCTGGGGCCTAATGTTGGGGATATAACTATTTGAGTAAGCCGCCCAGGAGGGGCCGGGTTACGCAAAGAAGACTTACCAGAGAGAAGGCCCAAGACCAAAGTATGAAGATGGCGGTTCATAGAGGGCTTAAGGCCCACAGGCGACTTAAGGCCCGTTGTAGTAAACCGCCATAATAATATTACTTGTATCATAAGGTAGACTTAACTAGTCACCGAGCCGGACATTGTTTATGAGCCGGCCGGGACTCTGTAAGCCGCAGGGCGTCCACCCGTGTATATATGGGGACGACCCGCTGGCGGCTTAGGGCAGGAAACAACTCATTGAGAATCGGGCATAGCGTATCTCGCTCCCCGGTCATCGAAACATCAATAGCAACCCAACTAGATGTAGGCCTTACCTTCACCGTAAGGGGCCGAACTAGTATAAACCCTCTTGTGTCCTTTGTCCCGATTAACCCCTTCAAGCTTCCTAGTTGCGATGGCTCCACAACTAAGTCCTTTCACGAGGACATCTGACGTGACAATTCCACGACAATTGTGCTCAGCGAGTTCCCTCGGTACACCTGGCATGTCAGAAGGCTTCCATGCAAAGATGTATTGGTTCTCACGGATGAACTCGATGAGCGCGCTTTCCTATTTTGGATCCAGATTAGTGCTGATACTAAACTGCTTGGATGAATCGCCAGGAACAAAATCAACCAACTTAGTCTCATCAGCCGGTTTAAACTTCAGGGTCGGGTCATGCCCCGTGGTGGGCTTTTTCAGAGGAGTCATATCGGCCGGATCAACATTGTCCTTATAAAACTTCAACTCTTCTACCGCGCAAACCGACTCAGCATAGGCCGCATCACCCTCTTCGCAGTCCAAAGCGATCTTACGACTCCCATGTATCGTAATGGTCCCCTTATGACCCAGCATTTTGAGTTGTAGATAAACATAACAGGGCCTTGCCATGAACCTTGCATAAGCCGGCCGTCCAAATAGGGCATGATATGGACTCTTGATTTTCACCACCTCAAAGGTTAAGGTTTCTGACCTGGAGTCGCGGTCATCTCCAAATACAACCTCCAGAGCTATCTTACCAACTGGGTACGCTGATTTACCTGGCACCACCCCATGAAAAATAGTGTTTGACGGTTTAAGATTCTTATCCGTCAATCCCACGCGACGGAAGGTTTCGTAATACAAAATGTTGATACTGCTCCCTCCATCCATGAGTACCTTGGTGAACTTATAACCCCCAACCTGAGGCGCCACCACCAAAGCCAGATGACCCGGATTATCAACCCGAGGCAGATGATCCTCTCTGCTCCACACAATGGTCTGCTCAGACCAACACAAGTAACGAGGCACTGCCGGTTCAACAACGTTAACTGCCCTTTTATGAAGCTTCTGATCGCGCTTGCACAAGCTAGTGGTGAAAACATGATACTGTCCACTATTCAATTGCTTCGGGTGACTCTGGTAACCCGACTGTTGCTGATTCCCCTGATTATTCTGCTGATTATAAATGCCCTAGTTGTTCTGATTGCCCTGATTATTCTAGAAACCTGAGCTTGAACCGCCTCCGCCATAACCCGACCCGTGAGATCCAGGACCTGAACCGCTAGATGGACCCTGATCATATCGAAAAAGATCGAAGTTTTTAAACTCTCGCATAATGAAGCAATCCTTCCAGAGGTGCGTAGCTGGATTCTCCTTCGTCCCGTGCTTTGGGCAAGGCTGATTCAACAGGCGCTCCAGATTCATGCCTCCACCCCGCTGGGGCGGTTTACCCTTGCGATGTTGAGCATTACCCTGCACATTGGTGTTAGCCACAAAATCTGAACTGTCCGCTTTACGCTTACCATTGTTTCCGTGGCCCACCGGATTAGGTTGCTTCCCCTTGGTGTTGCAAATCCCACTCTCGAGCTATCTAGTCCCTTGTCAAAATTTCCGATGAACCTATAAGTTGTCGTTATGATCACAGTGTTACATATGACGTTTGAGCAACCCCAAAGTCCACCATACGGTAGGAAGTGACTATGATACTCTCATGGTCTAAGAACTAAAACACATGTTAACACTCCGTGTTATAACAATTGATTTCAGACGATATTATCTCAAAGTATAACAAACAAGCTTGGGTCGATTTATTATAATCGTTCTTCTAACGTCATTCTCTCAGTGTTGTTTTAGGACAATCGTTACGCTTAATGATATCCTAAAATTCGGAAAACAAATAACACTTGGGCCAGTTTTAGAGGCAAGACTACTAGACTAGGAACCTATTCTTTATCGTTTATCATTCCACACGTGCATGTGAGTTTGTAGGATCAGAAGTATGTCTAGAGGGGGGGGGGGGTGATTAGACTACTTGACCAAATAAAAGCTATGCCTTTTCCCAATTTCAGTCTTTGGCAGATTTTAGCAAACTTGGCACAAGTCAAGCAATCTTAACACAATTCAAGCAAGCATGCAAAGAGTATATGAGCAGCGGAAAATAAAGCATGCAACTTGCAAGAATGTAAAGGGAAGGGTTTGGAGAATTCAAACGCAATTTGGAGACACAGTGATTTTTCAGCCGTGGTTCCGATAGGTGGTGCTATCGTACATCCACGTTGATGGAGACTTCAACCCACGAAGGGTAATAGCTGCGCGAGTCCACGGTGGGCTCCACCCAAGAAGGGTCCATGAAGAAGCAACCTTGTCTATCCCACCATGGCCGTCGCCCATGAATGACTTGCCTCACTAGCGGTAGATCTTCATGAAGTAGGCGATCTCCTTGCCCTTACAAACTCCTTGGTTCAACTCCACAATCTTGTCGGAGGCTCCCAAGTGACACCTAGCCAATCTAGGAGACACCACTCTCCAAGAAGTAACAAATGGTGTGTTGATGATGAACTCCTTGCTCTTGTGCTTCAAATGATAGTCTCCCCAACACTCAACTCTCTCTCACGGGATTTGGATTTGGTGGAAAGAAGGTTTGAGTGGAAAGCAACTTGGGAAAGGCTAGAGATCAAGATTCATATGGTATATCTTGGTCTCAACACATGAGTAGGTGGTTCTCTCTCATAAATGGTAAGTTGGAAGTGTAGGTTTGTTCTGATGGCTTTCTCCATGAATGAAGAGGAGGTGGATGGGTATATATAGCCTCCATACAAAATCTAACCGTTACACACAATTTACCAATCTCGGTGGGACCGAATTGAGAAACTCGGTCTGACCGATTCAGCAAATCTAGTGACCGTTAGGATTTTCGGTGGGACCGACATGCAACTCGGTAGGACCGATATGGTTAGGGTTAGGGCACAACATAATCTCGGTGAGACCGATTACACAAACTCGGTAAGACCGATTTTGGTAATAAGCTAACCAGAGAGTTGGTCAGGTAAACTCAGTGGGACCGGTTCGCTCATTTCGGTGGGACCGAAATGTTACGAAAGGGAAACAGAGAGTTTACATTGCAATCTCGGTGGGACCGATCGCTCATCTCGGTGGTACCAAAACGTTATGAAGGGAAATAGAGAGTTACAATCCCATCTCGGTGAGACCGAGATCCCTATCGGTGAGATCGATTTGCCTAGGGTTTGTGGCAGTGGCTATGACATCTGAACTCGGTGGTGCCAGATAGAAAGAATCGGTGGGGCCGAGTTGGACTTTAGGTTTAGGTCATATGTGGATGTGGGAAAGTAGTTGAGGGTTTTGGAGCATATCACTAAGCACCATGAAGCAAGAACCTCATTAAGCAACACCTCATCCCTGCTTGATAGTATTGGCTTTTCCTATAGACTCAATGTGATCTTGGATCACTAAAATATAAAATGTAGAGTCTTGAGCTTGAAGCTTGAGCCAATCCTTTAATCCTTGGTATTTTGAGGGGTCCACTTTTCTCATCCATGCCATGCCATTCATTGAGCTTTTCCTGAAATATTTATCTTGAAATAATGTTAGCTCAATGAGCCATATGTTGTTAGGAATTACCAAAACCACCTAGGGATAGTTGCACTTTCAATCTCCCCCTTTTTGGTAATTGATGACAACATATAGATCAAAGCTTTGACAAATGATAATAAGATTGAAAAACATTGTCGCTTTGAGAAGTATGTGAAATGTGAGAGCTCCCCCTAAATTTGTGCATAGTTTAAGATTTGCTTTGGACTGCAAATGCACATAGAGTTAGGATCATGAGTTACTCTCCCATGTCACATACATCTTGGTGGAGCGCTCAAAATTATAATAATCAAAATACATGCACTCATCACCAAGCAAAGTGAATGATCATATAGAGATAAAAGGATAATGTCATCCAACAAGCATTAATGTAGCATATGACCAAACACATGATCATCCAAGTATCACACAGACATAAAGTATCTCAAACAAGCGAAAGCAAACAAAGTTCAACCACCAAAACAAGAGAGAATAAAAAGCAGACACTCTCTCTCGAAGCCTATGATCTATACATTTTTCTCCCCCGTTGGCAACAAGTTACCAAAAAGTTCTTAGAAAATGCATAGTACTAAATTGACTCTCAGGATTGGTCTTGATGTGGTGGTGTAGAAATGACTCCAAGGACGAAGGCATCAGTTGATGAAGTTGGAGCTGGTGGAGTAGGTGCTGGAGCTGGTGGTACTGAAGCTGTAGCAGGTGCAGATGAAGTTGCTCTTGTGTCTGTCACTGGCACGGCAGCTGATCTCTAAGCTCTAGGCACTCTAGCAAATGCCTTAGTGGTTGTCTTGCCCTTTCTCTCATGCATATCATCTTGGAGTTGCTCAACAACAGACTGGATCTCAGTTACCTTCACATCCAAGTCATAGAAATTCTGCTCCATGATCCTCTCCAGGCTCTCCTGGTTTTGAGTCAGGGTGGCCAACCCCTTCTCAATCCTTAGAGTGGATGCAATCAAGTAGCCAAGCTGATCTTGCTTGCTCTTCAGGAAGTACTCAGATGCCTCATCAATTGTTGGCATCTTGGCAGCCTTCTCAGTCCTTGCCTTCTCCTTCTTTGTTTGTGCTTGCACAGAAGATGGTTCATCTTCATCCATAACCACTTGGTTGTCCTCAAAAACTGGATAGATAGGCATGTGTTCCTTGCCCAACAAGTATGTGCCAGTGCCCATCTTGGAGTTAATCAGCTCCAGGATCTGTGGGGCATACCCACAACTTCTCTTCTGGTCAGCAGTTATCCTCTTGATAGTTTCAACTATGAGGCTCATGACCTTGAACTTTTGAGGCACATCAAATAAGTGTAGCAGATTGATTGCATGGCCTCTGATCATATTGTGATCTCCTGACTTAGGCAAAAGAGTGTGCCTGAGGATCCAATTGATGGTTGGCAGACCTGATAGAAGGTAATGTACTGATCCAAACTTGTGTGTTTCAACAGCAGCATCTGGGATCTCCTTGTACATATGTGCCATAGTGTTGTGATCCATCTTATTCTTGGCATAGACATCCAAGTCATCCTCTTTCTCCTTAGGTGCGTTGATCAGATTGGCCCATTCTTCAATAGATGATTGGTACCTTGTACCTTCAGACATCCATACTATCCCGCCATTTGGATAGAAGTGTGTTGTGGAGTAGAATTGCATTATGAGCTCATCATTCCACTTTGTGAGCTTCTGCCCAACAAATTTATCCACTCCACAACCCTTGAAACTGTCAAACACACCAGGATAGTGTTCTTCATTCTCCTTGATATATTTCCAGTCCACCCATCTCATATCACAGACTATTGGTTTCTTGTCCAGCAGCACTGTCTCATAGAAATCCTGTTGTTCCTTTGTATGGAACCTGTAGTCCACAGCAGTTCTCCTCCTGACTGCATAAGGATTAGTCAACCTCCACTGTCTGAGTCCCGCATCCTTTCTCAGCTTCATGTTCTCAACTACAGGATGAGCATCGTTGTGATCTGGAATTTTGGGCTTCAACTTTCTCAAGATGTACTCTTCATCATCTTCCTCTTCAGCAACAACTTCAGGCACCGGGGCCTTGTTCTTCTCAGCAGCTGGAATGTTCCTAGTATTCCTCTTAGGTGCAGTCTTGGGCTTGGAAGCAGCCCCTGACCTGATGGCATCACCCATAAGTTTCTGAGCTTTAGGAGCTGGTGCAGCAGCTTCTTCTTCTTCCTCTTCTGTCATGGAAGGCTTTCCAACAACCCTGGCCATGGTCTTCTTGACCCTTTCCTTCCTTTTCTTCTCAGTCACTTCTGGCTCTTTGGGTTCTGATCTCTCAGTTTCCTGAGTTGATGCTCTGACTTTTAGCATAGGAGTCCTCTTGGCTGGGATTTTCCTGTTGAGACCAGGCTTGGTGGCTGCAGCTGTGCCATATTCCTTCTTGAGCACTTTCCTGGATGTGGCTTCATCCTCTTCTGCCACATAGTCTTCATCCTCAGAGTCTGAGGTTTTCTTCTTCCTGTTCCTGGTGGCAGCTTTGGGTAAGTTGCTTGGGGTGCTCCTGCTGCCCTCATTTGAGGAACTAGAGGGACTAGTGCCCTCACTCATAGGAACCTGCTCCTCTTCCCTGTTCTGGCTGTCACTCTGATCAGACATGTTGCAAACACTAACAGCTGACCCTGTGAATAGATATAGATGAGATAGAGGGGATGAGCATCACAAAATACAGAGGTTTTTGCAAAAGAATGAGTCAAAAACTTAGTTTTAGTTTTCCACAGAAAGCATTTCGGATCTACCGATTTGTGAACTCGGTGATACCAAAGCAGCTTTAGGAACCTAAACTAGTGAACTCGGTCAGACCGAGTCACAGTTTGGTGGCACCGAGACTGGTAGGGTTTCACAAAGTCCTGAACTCGGTCAGACCGAGAATCACATGTGCAATGTCCTTGGCCAAATCGGTGGAACCGATTTCTACAACTCGGTGGGTCCGAGATGGTTTCGGCGGAAACCTAACCCTAAATTTTCAATCCAAACCTAATCTACGGAGCGTTTTGACTAGATGAGATAGTTTCAATCGTGGCAAGATTCATGGCGAACACAATGTGCTAGGAATCAGATAGGGATAGCACAGTGATCAAGTCCATACCGTAGTTCGGCGATGGACTCGCTACGGCGGCAACGGTGGAGTTGATTCCCGTTGACGGCGGCTGAGACCAGCGACGGAAGGCGGCTGGCGACGAGGAGGACGATCCGGAGACACTGGAGATAGAGCGGGCTGAGCGCGGGCGAATGTGTTCGGAGAAAATTTCCAAAATTTTGCTCGTGGGTATATATAGCCCGACCCTGTCAGTGTGACTGAGTGGAACAACTCGGTGGCACCGAGATGCATTAATGCAAGCAGTTACTGCAACTCGGTGTGACCGAAATGTTCAAATCGGTTGCACCGAGATTGAAAACCTAGATCGACTTAGTGATCTCGGTATGACCGAAATGGAAGAATCGGTCAGACCGAAACACACAAAGAAGTTTTGGAAGTTTAAGTCCATGACGAATCGGGGACTCCGAGTGCTCCTCACACAGAGTGGTTCAAATCTGACTTGATCAAATTTTGTGATGTAGCATGAATAGAGTTTGAGACAAGAAAAGCATAGATAGCTAGAGAAGGTTCTTAGGCATTCTTGTCCATCCACTTGGCCAAAGGAAAAAGAAGCCAAACAAGCAAAACTACAAGTGGATGTCCTCGAATGAGTAAAATATGCAACCAACATGCTCACACAATAAAATGACAAATGAAATATGTGGCAAAGCATGCACAACCAATTCTAGCATCTATCAAGCAATTGGCGATGACTAGGTCATCTATATATGAGTATATTGACTTAGGAGTCAAATGAGAACATTTGATCATAAGTCATACTCATCGTTTAAGCTCAAGTGGGGTTACCACTTTTACATAATGCATTGATGTGTTCACACCATTAGAGTTGCTTTAACTCAATTCTTAGAGTAAAGCTCCCCCTAGATGTGAGATCCCCCCTTAGAGGGATAAACTAACCTTGGGTTTTGTCGATGATGACTTCATGTAGGTGTTGAAGATGTGAATGCTCAATGTTGATGTAGATCATTTGGAGCAATCCTTTGGAGTGAGTTGCACTTTCAATACCTACACGGGTTAGTCCCACAAGGAACAAACAAGGACATCCATAGACATAGAGTGATGCACACACAAAATGATGTCTATGAAAGAATTAGGTTACCTTGTCCCTTGTATTACCAACAAGAGGGTTTGTGACTCCATGAACTAGTGCAAGATGTGGAAGTTGATTGCACTTGTCCTTGCCAAAATGATATGAGTGAAGTATGTTGGCGGAGTCACCCTCAAGAACTCTCTAGTTCTTCTTCTTCGGGATCCACACCATCTTGATGGGAATCCTTGGAGTTGTAGTCGTACTTGATGAAGTAGAACTTGACGTAGTCTTGGGAACCCACTTGACCAAGGCCTTGGGAGCTTCTTCAAATGCATCAATCTCCTCTTGAAGCTCATCCTTGCCTTTTTGCTTGTGGTCTTGTGGTGGAAGATCATCTTGAGCTTGTGTTCCTTTGAAGGAAGTAGGATCATACTTCTCTTGTTGTGGAACAAACTTCGTCTTGGGGTATTGATCTTCTTCCCACTCAACTCCATTGGCATTGAACTTTCGTTCGAAACCAACACCTTGGTTCTTCCGGTGCCTTCCTTGCTTGCGTACAATTTCCTCGAATTGCTTACTCCCGGCAAGGCTCTTGTAAACACCTTTCTCTATAGTTCCCTTCAATAAGCTATTTTCTTGCTCAAGTGTAACTTGGCTAAGAGAATCATTAGTGTAATCAAGAGAACTACTAGAAGCAACAACATTGGATTTAGCATGATTATTGTTACTACTAGAGGAAGAATCCTTCTTGTTCTTGTTACTAGACTTGACTTGAGGCATGTATGTAAATAAGAGTAAACACTTGGCAATGTAAGAAGAACTTTTCTTGCGAACATCATCATTGATTGCTTTTAAGAACTCATGCTATTGCTCAAGGTTGAGCTTTTCAAAGCGTAACTTCTCATGAGTCCTTAAAAGTTCTCGATGATCCCCTAAGATAGTTGCATGAGCTAACTTAAGAGTGTTTAGTTCTTTAGTTAGGAGCTCAATCTTCTCCTTATCATCGTCATTCGTTTTATCTTGATTAGCATGATTAATTGACGTTTCATCATAGTATACATCACTAGAGTTGTCAATAAGTAAATCATCATCACCTAGTAAGTCATATTCATCACTATTGAAATCAACATACTCGGGGTGTGTTACCTTTGGGCCTTTAGCCATGAAGCATCTTCCAAGTCCCTCATTTGGTGAATCAAATATGTCATAGGAGTTGGTTGACACAAGTGCTAGACCGGCAACACCTTCATCTTGAGTATGTTCGGAGTCGGAGTGATAGCTTCTCTCGGAGTGATGTTCAGAGTTGGGACCGGATACCCATTCGCCAACATGAGCTTGATGTCTTCGTTTTGTGTAGCTCCTTGATGACTTGTCCTTCCTTTCTGAATCCTTGCTTCTCCGGGATGTTCTCCATTCATAATGATCATCTCAACTCCTTCTCTCTCTTGGCGGTGATTCTTCTCTTTTACTTCTCCTTTTAGGTGATTCTTCTCTTCTCTTGTAGGGAGTCGTACACTCATTGGAGTAGTGTCCGGGTCTTCCACAGTTGTAGCAATTTCGCTCTCGACTAGAAGATCTTTTATCATTGTAGGACCTTGACTTGGAACTTCTTTCCTTCCTTCTACTCTTGTAGAATTTGTTGAAGTTCTTCACCATTAGGCTCAATTCTTCATTGAAGGTTTGTTTCTCACTTGATGATGTGGGAGCTTCACATGAGGCTTTGTAAGCACCACTTGACTTGTTGTGTAGCTCCTCCTTATCCTTGAGTGACATCTCATGAGCAACAATTCTTCCAATGACCTCCGTTGGCTTGAGATTCTTGTAATTGTGCATCATTTGGATCAATGTGCAGACGGTATCATATTTTCCATCCAAGGCTCTTAGGATCTTCTTGATGATGAATTTGTCGGTCATCTCTTCGCTTCCTAAGCCGACAATCTCATTTGTGATGAGAGCAAGCCTAGAGTACATTTCAGAGATGCCTTCACCATCCTTCATCTTGAACTTGTCAAGTTGACTTTGAAGCACATCCAATTTGGATTCCTTGACGGAGTCGGTACCTTCGTTCATATCAATCAAAGTATCCCAAATTTCCTTTGCATTCTCAAGACGGCTGATTTTGTTGAATTCTTCGGGGCACAATCCGTTGAAGAGGATATCACAAGCTTGAGCGTTGTATTGCAGCATCTTCAATTCTTCCGCGCTAGCTTCAAGGTTCGGTTCTCTCCCATCAAAGAATTCACCTTGCAAGTCAATACACACAATAGTCCAAACAGCAGGGTTATGTCCAAGAATATGCATTTTCATCTTATGCTTCCAACTAGCAAAATTAGTTCCAACAAAGTAAGGACTTCTACGGTGGTAGTTTCCCTCCCTAGACGCCATACTCTCCTAGGTTGTGAAACCAAGGCTATGACCACCAAAATCTATGGAAATCAAAGCAAATGGAGACCAAAGCTCTGATACCAATTGTAGGATCGGAAGTATGTCTAGAGGGGGGTGATTAGACTACTTGACCAAATAAAAGCTATGCCTTTTCCCAATTTTAGTCTTTGGCAGATTTTAGCAAACTTGGCACAGGTCAAGCAATCTTAACACAATTCAAGCAAGCATGCAAAGAGTATATGAGCAGCGGAAAATAAAGCATGCAACTTGCAAGAATGTAAAGGGAAGGGTTTGGAGAATTCAAACACAATTTGGAGACACGGTGATTTTTGAGCCGTGGTACCGATAGGTGGTGCTATCATACATCCACATTGATGGAGACTTCAACCCATGAAGGGTAATGGTTGCGCGGGTCCACGGAGGGCTCCACCCAAGAAGGGTCCACGAAGAAGCAACCTTGTCTATCCCAGCATGGTCGTCGCCCACGAAGGACTTGCCTCACTAGCGGTAGATCTTCATGAAGTAGGCGATCTCCTTGCCCTTACAAACTCCTTAGTTCAACTCCACAATCTTGTCGGAGGCTCCCAAGTGACACCTAGCCAATCTAGGAGACACCACTCTCCAAGAAGTAACAAATGGTGTGTTGATGATGAACTCCTTGCTCTTGTGCTTCAAATGATAGTCTCCCCAACACTCAACTCTCTCTCACGGGATTTGGATTTGGTGGAAAGAAGGTTTGAGTGGAAAGCAACTTGGGAAAGGCTAGAGATCAAGATTCATATGGTAGGAATGGAATATCTTGGTCTCAACACATGAGTAGGTGGTTCTCTCTCATAAATGGTAAGTTGGAAGTGTAGGTTTGTTCTGATGGCTCTCTCCACGAATGAAGAGGAGGTGGAGGGGTATATATAGCCTCCACACAAAATCTAACCATTACACACAATTTACCAATCTCGGTGGGACCGAATTGAGAAACTCGGTCTGACCGATTCAACAAATCTAGTGACCGTTAGGATTTTCGGTGGGACCAACATGCAACTCGGTAGGACCGATATGGTTAGGGTTAGGGCATAACGAAATCTCGGTGAGACCGATTACACAAACTCGGTAAGACCGATTTTGGTAATAAGCTAACCAGAGAGTTGGTCAGGTAAACTCGGTGGGACCGATTCGCTCATTTCGGTGGGACCGAAATGTTATGAAAGGAAAACAGAGAGTTTACATTGCAATCTCGGTGGGACCGATCGCTCATCTCGGTGGTACCGAAACGCTACGAAGGGAAACAGAGAGATTACAATCCCATCTCAGTGAGACCAAGATCCCTATCGATGAGATCGATTTGCCTAGGGTTTGTGGCAGTGGCTATGACATCTAAATTCGATGGCGCCGGATAGAAAGAATCGGTGGGGCCGAGTTGGACTTTAGGTTTAGGTCATATGTGGATGTGGGAAAGTAGTTGAGGGTTTTGGAGCATATCACTAAGCACCATGAAGCAAGAACCTCATTAAGCAACACCTCATCCCTCCTTGATAGTATTGGCTTTTCCTATAGACTCAATGTGATCTTGGATCACTAAAATATAAAATGTAGAGTCTTGAGCTTGAAGCTTGAGCCAATCCTTTTATCCTTAGCATTTTGAGGGGTCCACTTTTCTCATCCACGCCATGCCATTCATTGAGCTTTTCCTGAAATATTTATCTTGAAATAATGTTAGCTCAATGAGCCATATGTTGTTAGGAATTACCAAAACCACCTAGGGATAGTTGCACTTTCAGAGTTTTTCACTGAGTCGCATATTCCAGGATCATAGTTGTTATACCATGAAATATAAACTCTTAATTATGAGCATTGAAATATAATAATACAATATTATTGCCTCTATGGCATATTTCCAATAGTGCCATTAGTAAGTGAGTCGACAACACCAACACCATCATGGTTCTTGTCGTTGCCATCTATAGGGGTGATACCGCCAAGGCCAATTGTGACATAGTAGCTGCAGGTCACTAGGGTACTTTTGCAATTTATAGTGGCGCTCACGTGACCTTGTTGCTCTGATCCCACAACCTGCAATGACCTTCACCAACTAGTACTTCGAGGATGAGTTGCGCATCAAGGTACATAGGGTGTGAGGTGTTGATGATAGCTTCTAACTCAGGAGATGTTACGGTAGTGGCCTTTTGTTTTATTGTGGAAACAAGCCCACGTCCTTGCATTGTAGCATCAATACTCCAACATGCGGCAACTGTGTGTTTGTTCGTGCTTTAATGGATCAAGATGTTGCCTTCTCCCTAAGCTACGAGGGACTCCACTTTGGACACAGGGACAACGAGCTGTGCTGGACCATGAGCAATGATGCCATGCCATGCCATGTATGGAATTTGGGGTTTCTTTGGGCTACAATCATTGGCGCCCCTAGCAGCTCGAAGACAAGTTGCATGCTAAGGAGGAGTGTGATGTTATGTGTGGGCATGGCACTACAGTCACATTTCCCAAATGAGATGAGATCCCCAATCTCCATGTTAGGTAGTCTATCATTCAAATTAGGAAGATATCTTCTAACTTGGTTCTTAAGAATAAATATCTACAATTTTTTATTTGATGTATACCCTTATATAACGAGGAACCCATGCAAGAAATAAAGCAAGAAAGAATTGGAATAATAGTTCTTCTGTCCTAGCTCCAAGAGCGAGAGCCTCCCCAAACCATAGTACACTTCAGTGGTACAAAGTAGATGGTGTAAGTCGAGATTAAAATTGAATGAAATGGGTAAAAAAGAATGCACATTGCATGTATTTATTAGTTTGCATTTTCACAAGCTTGACAATATGTGGTGAGTACTATGGATGATAGGCAATTTTGTATGATGTCAACATTATGTACTCTAAAATCTAAATGACGAGGTACCTATTTGTCTCGAGCGTCGATGGTTGGATAAAGGATCAATTTTTTCAGTAGCATTATGTCATGTTGTTTCAACATTGAACCACCCATCCTAGTTTTTAAGTGTCCATGTGTATCTTTCCTCACCCTCTTCCCCTAGCACCATGTAGGTGAGATACCTAGTTGGAGGAAGATGCCCTATGGGAGTACATCGATAGACTCAACTGAGGAGTGTCCAGGGGCTCCGAAATTCTACACCTTCCTGTGATTGAGTAGGCACTCAGAATGGATAAGAACATGTGCGCTAAATTTTGGATTCAGGTGTTACAAGAGATATATTCCCTGTAATAGTGGGATCATCTTGTGGTATCGTACCCCCCGGTCCAAAGGTAGCTACCTAATTACCGGCACGCATCAACTCATATAAGGTGTAGACGACCCTCCGTTGAGGATCATTTGACTTTGGGAGCAATATGCTTTATGCAGATTAGATCTATGCTATTGTAATCCTCTCATTGATCAATACAATACAACAAAGCATGATGTCTGTCTTTTACCCATTCGAGAGGCCTGAACCCTGGGTAAAATCACTGCGTCGTCTTTGTTGCTATTGAGACCCCTTCATGCGTCACCCTCTATTATCTTTAACCTTCAATCGATCTTAAGATTGGCGGTGCATTAATCGTCAACACACCATCTTCCTCTCATACAAGGCTCCATACCGCATCTCATGTTCTGCCACTTTTTGATACGAAGATTCCAGTAACCCCTCATCGTTGCTCATGTACTTTTGGCCCTACTTGCAAGCGGTAGCACTACCATTGCCTTGCACTATCATCATGGTACCCTCACCGAATGGACAATGTTGTTTATCCAAACATTGAATCGACGTTTGTGGTGTTGTCTCGCTCCATGGCCCACCATCACATGGAGACAAGGTGCAACACGATCAACAAAACAAGGGTGGAGGCAAAGTGGTGGCTTAGGGTGTTATACCCCCCGGCACACACATATGCATGTGGGTCCAATTGGCGATCGTGTCAATTAACCACATGATAACAAAAGTTTGCGTTGCTTGATCAGACGCGACCATACCCACTTGGGGTTAGTGATGCCTAGGCAGGCTTCCTATGTCCTGGTACATTAATCCATCTAGGTTGATGAACGCAGGTGTCACCCATCTAGCGTGATGAACCTGCATTAACCCATCTAGGTTGATGAACGCAGGTGTCACCCGTCTAGCGTGGTGAACCTGCATTGACGATGGTCATTGGTTGCCATTGGTGCCCACTCTCACACGCGTTACTTTTTCTCCCAGATCCCTCCTCCCCCTCATGCGCATTACTAGCGTTACTTCTCTTCCCAGATCCCGCCTCCCCCTTCCACGCGTTACTTCTCATCTCAGATCCCGCCTCCCCCTCCTATGCATTACCTTTCCTCCGAGATCCCGCCTCCCCCTCCTATGCGTTACCTCTCCTCCCAGATCCCGCCTCCCCCTCCTACGCCGATTTGGCGCCGGCTCCTCGCTAATCCAATAACAAAGCACCGATTTTAGATTTCCATACCTTAAAAATGCGCAAAAATGATATATGCAGTAGCAAAATGAATGCTACCGATTTATTTAGGGAGAAGAATGAATGCTACAGACGTACTGTATGTGACTACGGGCCAGTTCTTTTGGGCAATTCTCCGAAAATTGACCCCCTCCCCAACTTCTCCCAGAATTGTCACTTCATCTTTTTTTACAATTCCTAAAAGAATTGCCCAAAAGAACTGGCCTACAGCTGCGCCCTCGCCCCTTCATAACTGCGCGCACACGACCCGGACGGCGACACGGGCGCTGCGCGGTGCGACCCACCCCGCGTTATGATGGGCTGCGTCTGCGTGCGCGTGTGGCAGTAGCAGCAAGCAGTTGGCCAGCCAGCCAGCAGCCCCGGACCCTCCACCAGTCTCCAGTCTCCCCCCCACCCCCCTCCTGCCGCTGCTCGAGTGCTCGCTCGCTCCCTCGGCTACTCCCCCGTGCCGTCCCGTCCCGTTCTGCCGTTCTACTACTCCAAGCCGAAGCCTACCCACCCGTCCGTCCGCCCCCATCCTCCCCTCCCCTCGCCGAAATCCGCCAATTCCCCTCCGAGGTCGCCCCCGCCCGCCGATCCACCCGCCGCAGGCGCGTTATCCGCTGGGATTCCGGTGAGGCTCGCGCTTCTCGGCGGAGAGGGGAGTGTTTTCTGCGTGATTTTATTTTTTCTGACCTGCCGCTGTTGCTCTGGCGTCTGCAGGCGGCTCGTCGGTTGGAGCCAGCCGCCGGGATCGTGCCGCGGCGCGGTTCCCGGCTGATTCGTCCCCGCGTGGATCGGCTTGGTGGTGGGATGCGAGGCGGCGGCGGCGGCGGCGGCGCGGAGATCGACCGGAGGCTGTAGCGCTTCTGCGCGTGGGAGGTGGTGAGCGGTGAGGCCGCTGGTTGGGGGGACTAGGGGTTCGTTTGCTCCGGAGGGGCGGACGGAATGGGGAGCTTCTGCTCCAAGGGATCGGCGGTGGACAAGTCGCCCAGCGACACCACGCTCGGCCCCGACCGCGTGATCCACCACCACGAGCGTGGCGCGGTGAAGGGGGAGGAGAGGAAGACGGTGGCGGAGGAGGCTGCTGCCAAGAGGATGCACGAGCAGCCGCCACAGCAACACCAGCAGCCACCACAACATCAACAACCACCACAGCATCAACAACCACCACAACAACATCAGCAGCAGCAGCAGCAACCACAGCGTATCTCTGTCCCGGAAACTGCCGCTTCTGGTGCCAGCGTTGGCGCTGGCTCGGCGCCATGGGATGGTGTGCCTTCGCTGGCTCGGAATCCGTCCCAGAAAGGGATGGGCATGGCGAAAGCTGGTGCTGCCAAGGCAAGTGCCCTGCCCATCATCTTAGTTCCCCTTGCTTTGCTGTAGATGTGTGCGCAATGCAGCTTAATTCACCGTGTGTCGTCTTATAAGCTAAAAAAATGGTTTGCTACTTGCAGATTTGTTAGTGTCAATTCAGTTTGTGCTAGCTGCTGCGGACCTGCGGTTGTGTGCTAGGAACTGCAAAGTTGTTCTCATAGCACTTTTTAGAGGCAGTCGATTATCTACTAGCATATTTACAGAAAGTCGGTTTGTTGCTTCACTTTCAGTGGTCAATTGCTAGGGACATGTTGTTCGCTGCTGACGCTATTCCGCCCAGGAGTGATTAATTACCAGGGATGTGAACCCAATATAGCCCTGTTAACAATCATCACACATCCTTCAAGTGGGATGCTGCATTGACCTGCAAGCATATAAGTTTCCCAATTATATTTGTGTCGGTTTTGCTGCTCGGCAGTCTGTTTTGT